>NW_025407936.1:143047-668279 GCF_008403515.1 Naegleria fowleri
CCACAATTTGTTACACCTTCTGTCGTGAAACAAGCTATTGATAACATTAATTCTTTGAAAAGTGACAATTTAAAATTATTTGTTGAATCGTCTTCAATACGGGAAGAGAAAGCAGCTGCTGCAACCGAGGAAGAAGGAAAAAGTGAAGATGAGGATGTGACAATGGAAATCAAAACTCCTCCAAGAACAGCACGAAAGAAGAAGCAAACAACTCCAAGAAAAACACGATCAACACCAAGAAAAAAGAGAGACACCACCACCGATGACGAGGAAGATGAAAATTACACGAAGGACACAAGTACGCCAAAGAAGAGAAAATCTCCAACAAAATCAAAAAGCACAACTCCTAAAAAGAAAAAAGTTGGAGGATGGGTCATGGATTTGGACGAGGAAAAAGAATGGGATGAAAAATCTAAGAAAGCTATCGAGGAAATGCGAAAACGATTTGAAAGTGTGGATAAGGTTAAGTTGAAGACTTCGAGCCCTTTAGCGGATCAGGAAGAAATTCATTTGACAGAGCTTGTTCAATAACGTGGAAGGAATGACACAAAAATTCCTTGAACGAAATTTATACCTGCATTCAGCATGATTTCTTGCCACATTCCACTTCTGATGGATCAATCAATGAGAATTTGCAGATCCATGTTTGAACTGTTTCCCATTTATGAACTCCAAAAGTTCAAAAACACAAAAAAATGCATCTCGTCACTTTGGCTACCTGTAACTTGGATCAATGGGCCTTGGATTTCTCGGGCAATCTTGAGAGAGTGAAGCAAAGCATTAAAATTGCCAAGGAGAAGGGAGCCAGATATCGTATGGGCCCAGAACTGGAATTGTCTGGATACGGTTGCCAAGATCACTTTTTAGAAACAGACACCTATACACATTGTATGTATGATCCGAAATGAATTTTCAAAACAATAATTGTAAATAATAATAACTTGAATTCGATATTGATTTAAATTCACTTCCATTCGAACAATTTTAATTGATCAAATTTCTCGAAATCATGACCTTTTTGGCTTGATCGAATCACAACAGCCATGGAATGTTTGGCCGAAATTTTGTCAACCGATCTTACCAATGATATTCTTGTGGATATCGGTGTGCCTATCAAACACAAAGGAGTCAATTACAATTGTAGAATTTTTGTTCTTAACAAAAAGCTACTCCTTATTCGGTGAGTTTTCTAATAACATTCGAATGTGTGTGAATTGAACGACGTCGGATTTAAACAGTCCAAAATTGTTTCTAGCTAATGACGGAAACTACAGAGAAACTCGTTGGTTTTGGTAGGTTGTTTTATATGAAATTATGGCACTAACGTTCTTGTCAAAAATATCAATTGATTTTCACACATTGAAGTGCATGGACAAAGAGATTTACTGTCGAAGATTTCGTCTTGCCCGATTTCATTAGAGAGTTAACTGGACAAAGAACAGTACCAATTGGTGATGCTATTGTGTCACTCAATGATACAGAGGTGAGTACAGAACTTGGGAACCTTAGAGTCATTTTGAACAATTCTTTGGCGCCTCTAATGTCACATTAATTGACATCTCATACAATGCCTAATAGTTGGCTGTTGAAACATGCGAAGAATTATTCACTCCAAACTCTCCAAATATTTATCTAGGTTTAGATGGTGTTGAAATTATTAGCAATGGAAGCGGTTCTCATTCGTCACTTGGAAAATTGCATACTCGTGTTGACCTTATTAAAAATGCAACTGCAAAGAATGGACTCGTCTATCTGTATGCCAACCAACAAGGATGCGATGGTGATCGCTTATATTTTGATGGTTGTGCAATGATCAGCGTCAATGGAGCAGTTCTTGCTCAGGGAAGTCAATTCTCCCTTAAAGAAGTTGAAGTTGTCACGTAGGTTTTTGTAAGAATTTTATGGTTATCATGAATGTTTCAAACTTGTCCAACTCCTTTCCAATACTTCTCCAAATATATTTCTTCAACAATGAATTGTTCTCACACGGTAGAGCAAACGTCGATTTGGATCAAGTTCGAGCTTTCAGAAACAAAATAGCAAGTAGAGCAGTTCAAGCTTCTGAAGCCATAGCATTCCCACGCGTTAGAGTTGATTTTACCTTAAAAAACGATCATTATTCTCAACGATTGAAACCCACACGTCCCATTGAAGTTCGATACTTTTCAAAAGTTGAGGAAATTTCTCTCGGGCCTGCCTGCTACTTGTTTGATTACTTGAGACGTTCCAATCAGGTGAGTTTTATGGGTACATTGTTCATCACTGATCTCACACAAATACTAATTTTAATCACTTGATTCCATGTCTCCCATAACATGATCACACATTGATTATACATTGTTGTCATCATTGTAACTTTTAATTTGATTAATCAAATTCTTCCTAATTCTAATTGATGACACATTATTAGGGTGGATTCTTCTTGCCACTATCTGGAGGCGCTGATTCCAGCTCAGTTGCAGCTATTGTGGGTCAAATGTGTCAACTCATTCACAAAGACTGCACAGATCCAGCCAATTCGTTGGAAGATGAATACAATAAGAATATTATTTTGAAAGATATTCGTAGAATTTGTTGCAAAGATGATTCTTGGATTCCATCCTCACCCAAAGAAATTGCGAATATTATTTTTACCACATGTTACATGGCAACAGTCAATAGCTCTGCAACCACACGAAATCGTGCACGAAAAGTCGCAGAAGAAATTGGTGCCCATCATATGGAAATATCCATTGACAATGTTGTAGATTCCATGAAAGAGCTTTTTGTGAAATCGACTGGAAAAACACCACGTTTTGATGGAACCTATGGAGAAAATATTGCATTGCAAAATATTCAAGCAAGATTGAGAATGGTCGTGAGTTATTTCTTTGCTCAATTAATGAATTGGAGTAGAGACATGCCACCAAAGAATTTGTTAGTGCTCGGTTCTTCGAATGTGGATGAAGCTCTCAGAGGTTTGTATATTCTTTTAACAATTTCATTGAATCATTTGTCTTTCATTCACCCATTATGGCAATTGTGTCATTGGTGATGTCACACATGTACGCTCATCATGGGTTGAACATTCTACAGGATACTTTACAAAGTATGACTGTAGCTCAGCTGATATTAATCCGATCGGAAGTATCAGTAAGACAGATTTGAAGAAATTCTTGTATTATGCTGCTCAAAATTTGGGATATCCTTCCCTGATGGATGTACTAATTGCAAAACCCACTGCTGAGCTTCAACCTTTGGAGTCCAATCAAACCGACGAAGAAGATATGGGATTAACCTATGATGAATTGTCACGTTTTGGAGAGCTACGAAAAATTCAAGGAAATGGCGTTGTAGAAAGTTTCAAAAATTTAGTGTACGAATGGAGAGACAAAATGAGCGTTCAACAAATTGCAGATAAGGTCAAACATTTTTTCAAATATTATGCCATCAATAGACACAAGATGACCACTTTAACACCTGCCTATCATTGTGAATCCTATTCTCCCGAGGATAATCGATTTGATTTGAGACAATTCCTCTACAATGTTGCCTTTCCTTGGCAATTTAAGAAAATTGATGAACTAGTCAAGAAGTATCAGGAAGAGGAGGAAAGAGAAAAGTAGTAGTTGTGTGTTTTAACAATTATTCTTAAAGAGAGAGGTAATGTGATTTATTAAAACCATATTATATCATGTAATTCAAATCAATGATTCTAATCACAACAACACTTTCATCAAGAAGGCTTTTATTGAAACATGTTGAGATTCGCTAAAGGAGGAGTTTTCAAGTTTTAGCCGAAACAAGCATTTTGGTGAATAATGATCAAACATTTAAATTTTCCAATTTAAGGTTTTTGTGATTGCCATTTATGGGCCTGACTCAAGTTTGTATGCAGCCAAAAAACCAAAAAAACATCTCGACACACCATCCTGTGAATCACCTCACACACACCTAACTCAACACTCTCATGAGTACCAATCACAATAACTTCCTTTCTCCCAACAATGTGTCCACTCCACAAAAGTTTTGCTACTTTTTCGGAATGGATCCCATCACCAAACAAAACCTCACCGAAGGAAATCGAAATATGAAAGATCTGTTGGGAGGAAAGGGTGCTGGTCTCGCTGAAATGGTCAATTTGGGTGTACCTGTTCCACCTGGTTTTACCATTTGCACGGAGGCCAATGTGTTGTTTAACAAACACAACAATTATGCTTCCAATATTGATTTGGATGATGAAGACGAGATGGCACAGAGAAATCTCTCTTCAAGAAATCAATTACCTGAACAAATTGTTTCCGAAGTGAATGAATATTTGGCAAGATTGGAAAAGGTGACCAACAAGAAATTTGGATCTTTGCAAAACGAGAATGAAAAGATCTTGTTGGTTTCTGTCAGAAGGTTTGTGTTGTCAGAGTTAATTATTATTTAGTTCATCTCTGTTGTTGTTTATACAACGTTTTTTCCTTCATTCATGAATTCATTATTATATGGATGTTCTTGATACCACTTGTTATACAACCCATCCTATACAATCAATTGAACATGTGGGCGGAATCAAAATGGGTCGTGCCAAAATTGTTCGCGTTGTCGAAACAATGCAATGGATTAATTCTTTAAATGAAATATATTTGTCAACATTTGAACTCTTTCAGTGGTGCTGCTGTCTCCATGCCAGGAATGATGGACACAATTTTGAATTTGGGTCTTTGTGATGACAATTTGCCAATCATGATTAAAAATTTCGGTGGCAATGAGAGATTTGTTTGGGACTCGTACCGTAACTTGATTCAAATCTACGGTGATGTTGTAATGGGAGTCAAGTATGAACATTTCGAAGAAAATGTGAAAAGACAAAAACAAAAGAGAGGCATTACTCTTGACATTGATTTGACTTTGGAAGAAATTAAGGAAATTGTGGAAGATCACAAGAAGACCATTTTCGAGAAAACAGACGAGTGCTTCCCTCAAGACACTAAGCAACAATTATTCAAGGCCATTATTGCAGTCTTCAAATCATGGACCAATGCAAGAGCGGTTCACTACCGAAGAAT
Source organism: Naegleria fowleri (assembly GCF_008403515.1). Taxonomy (NCBI): domain Eukaryota; phylum Heterolobosea; class Eutetramitea; order Acrasida; family Naegleriidae; genus Naegleria; species Naegleria fowleri. The sequence goes on from NW_025407936.1 coordinate 148,084, forward strand.
TCACAACATTCGAAATTTGAAAGGAACTGCTGTCAATATTCAATCAATGGTTTTCGGTAACATTAACCAACATTCAGGAACTGGTGTATGCTTTAGTAGAAATCCAGCCACTGGCGAGAACAAATTCTACGGAGAATATTTGAGACAAGCACAAGGAGAGGATGTAGTGAGTGGTGTCAGAACACCTGAAAAGATTGAAGAGTTGGCAAATTCTTTCCCCGAGTGTTATAAACAACTCTTGGACATTAGCAACAAACTAGAGAGACACTTTAAAGACATTCAAGATATGGAATTTACCATTGAAGAGGGTGTCTTGTACATGCTCCAATGTCGAAACGGAAAGAAGGCCGTGAAAGCAGCTCTCAAAATTTACTGTGACATGCTCGATGAAGGTCTCATCAATGAGAAGGAAGTCATCCTCAAGTTGGAGGCTTCCCAATTGGATCAACTTCTTCATCGTTATCTCTCTGAGAAGGAGATTGCCAAACACGAACCATTGGCATGTGGTTTAGCTGCATCACCAGGATGTGCTGTGGGAAGAATCGCTTTCACCTCAGAAGCTGCCATTGAGATGGCAAAAGAGAGAAAAACAAAGGGACCTGTGGTTTTGGTTCGTACCGACACCTCTCCCGAAGATTTGGCAGGTATGCAAATTTCACAAGGATTTTTCACAACCAATGGAGGAATTACAAGCCATGCCGCCGTTGTGGCTCGTCAAAATGGTAAATGTTGTGTGAGTGGTTGCTCAGCACTCATTGTCAATGAGCATGAAAAGACATGCACCATTAATGGTGTTGAATTTAAGGAAGGTGACATTATAACCATTGATGGATCCACTGGATTGATCTTTGCAGGTGCATTGGAGACTTCTGAACCTTCGTTGAGTGGTGACTTTGCTCGAGTGATGGAGATTGAAAAGCGTTATCGTACCATGGGAGTGTACGCCAATGCCGATACAGTCGGCGATGCCACAAAAGCCATTGAATTTGGTGCTGAAGGTATTGGTTTGTGCCGAACCGAACACATGTTCTTTGAAAAGACAAGAATTCTCGATATGAGAAGAATGATTGTTGCCACCAATGAGAAACAACGAGCAGAAGCACTTCAAAAACTCAAAGAATATCAACGCACTGATTTTAAGGGACTCTTTGATGTGATGGGAGATCGAAAGGTCACCATTCGTTTGTTGGATCCACCTCTCCATGAATTCTTACCTCATGAAGAACATGAAGTTGAAGAGCTCGCCAAAAAGCTCGGTGAAGACAAGAGCGTGGTTATGAGAAAGATTGAAGAACTCTCTGAAAAGAATCCCATGCTTGGTCACAGAGGTTGTCGTTTGGGTATTACTCTTCCAAAAATTACTCAAATGCAAGCAGAGGCTATTTTCGAAGCAGCTCTCACCTCTCAATCACCATGTGTTCATGTGGAAATTATGATTCCACTCATCTCCTCTATTCAAGAATTGAAACATCAAAAAGAGATTATCGAAAAAGTTGCTTCCAAAGTATTGACACACGCAGGACACGAAAAGGTCAAATTCCGAGTGGGCTGCATGATTGAAACGCCTCGGGCAGCATTGCTAGCCGATGAAATTGCAACAGTTTCTGACTTTTTCAGTGTTGGATCCAATGATTTAACACAAATGACTTTTGGATTCAGTCGAGATGATGCCGAGAAATTCCTTAAAGATTACATCGATATGGAATTGTCACAAACAGATCCATTCCAAATTCTAGATCAAGATGGAGTTGGAAAATTGATTCGAATGGCAGTTGAAAAGGGAAGAAGTGTGAAACCTGATTTAACTGTTGGATTGTGTGGAGAACATGGAGGAGAAGCACAATCCGTGCAATTTTTACATACATGCGGATTGACCTATGTGAGTTGTTCACCTTATCGAATTCCAATTGCTCGAATTGCAGCTGCACAACAATCCATTCTTTCAGGCTCTGTTAAAAAGTAAAAGATCTTACACCATTAAAGTAATAACAATGTTCATTCGGATATATATGGTGTTGTTATTTAATTCACTGTGAAAGACAGTCCTAATGAATACATTAATCTCTGTTGTCGAAAGTAAGTTTGAAACTCCTCTTGTGAAACCTTAATGATGAACGAACGGTCCAGTTGCATTGATCAGTAGAATGCATGTTGTGAGACTTCCTCATTTGTCTGCTCAATTTTCCGGACCAAGCAGCACGATATGGTGCAGGATGATAGAAGTACATTCTGTCATCATCCTTTACTTCACCTTGTATGATACAGCTACTCCAGACAGGTTCCGTTACAATTCGAAATGTCAATTGTGCCAAGTATGAATTTTCGGGTCTTGTTGACCGTTTCCAAATCGGTCCGGACAATGTACTAGAGATCTGAGGAAAAGCGATTATCAAGGTTCCAGTTGAACAATTTCACATTTCGCATGAATTTTCTCACACCTTGAGAGTGCGTAGGGAAATTCTTCTTCTTCTAACACACACCAGTGATGATCATTGAACTGGAATGCATTCTTTCAAGATTTGAAAAGTGAGTCTTAAGAGACACAGCTTTTTCTCACTCTTCAACAAAGAAAAACAAACTCTTGACATTCATTCAACACAGTCCACGCAGAGAGATGAAAACAAACCATTGTTTGTCTTCCAAGTTTCTTTCTTTTGGAGGAGGTGATGAACATCAAGCATCTGTCTCTTATGATGATGATGTCAATGGCCACAAAGTTCACAAGAATCAAAGTGTAGTGGTGGTACAACACAGAATGAAGGAGAATGGTGATAGTACGAGTTCTTCTTCATTGCCACACACCTTGTCGATACAGGAGGAGGAAGAAGAGATTGAAGAGGATTATGATTCTTTTCCCTTCCATTTCGTGATGCAATCGGATTCCATGTCCATGGTCATGGATTCACCACCTCCTTTTGACACTCACCTGACCTCAACAACGACTTCTTTTCAGGAACCAACCACTTCTTCCAGCATTTCTTCTTCCTCTTCACCCACAAGTACCAACAACAACAACACCACAAAACGAGCATATATTCGAAAATCTGTGAATACTCGTTGTGTCAATTGTTCGACATGCACCACACCCATGTGGAGAAAAAATCATGAAGGAAAACCTTTATGTAACAAGTGTGGACTCTATGCATTGAGATATGGCATCGATCGACCACTTGTTCCAACTCTCAAATCTGGACGAAAAAGGAAATTGAGTGAAGAAGGAACCAAGTCTTTCGTTTCATCTCATCATCATGGTGAAAATTCAGAAGATTTCCTTCTGGATGATTCGAATAAGAAGAAGAAGAAGAAGAAACAGCATGGTCGAAGGATGGATGAACACAGCGTGTGCCTCCATTCGAATTTCATTCCAACAACAAATTCTCAACAACTGTCATCATCATCCGTTACAAGCACCACAACCACAACCTCAATAACTTCAAGTTCTTCAAACAAAGACCAAAATTCAAAGCATCACAAAGCTGAAGAAGCAATCGTTGTTGGAGGATGGTCCTCACTCTCAGAATTGAAAGATCGTTTGAAAGAGGCCTCTGAAAGATATCCTGATATTATTCACACCATGATTTCAATCATTCGAAAACTTGTAGTCACACAACCTCAAGTGGAGTCTCAATTATTACAAAAACAATTAGCTTTTCATGGAAATTTAGAGAATAATCATCAAGCTTGTGAACCATACATGCAAGATGCATTCCAAGAGAATTGTTGCTTTTTGGAAATGAATTCATTGAAATGAATGTCCAATATGTACCATTAAGATGTTTTCATGGTCTTCAGTGGTGCACATGCTCAAATCTGGACGAAAAAGGAAGAAGCGTAGAGAGGCACAAGTTGTGAACGCAATGAGTGCTTGTTCATCAGATGCATGCTCGACAATGTTCAAACGGCGATCAGGTATGCTAACATGCACATTATTGTAAGGACAAAATAATCATTCACTACAACGAGTGAATAATGTCACTCTTGTAACAATAAAATAGTTTACAATTTCATTATTACTTGTATAAATTTTGCAAAGAACTGTCTTAATTTTGTTTTGCCTCCTTTTTCTTGTTGTAAATTCTTTGAATAATTGTTAAAAGTGCTTTTTCAACATTTTTATCTTCCTTAGCACTTGTTTCAATAATTGGAATATTGGCATCATATTTTCTGAATTCATTCTTTGTTTCTGGTTCGGTCATTACGCCTAACTGTTGCGTACGAAGATCAATCTTGGATGCAATAAAAATAAACTCAACATCTGAAGAGCAATTCTTTTTTCCATCTTCAAGAAAACCTGGAATTCTATCAAAGGATGATTTCTCTGAAACATCAGCTATAATTGTCATGACACATGAGAATTGTTGAAAATTGGAACAACATGTCGTGGTATGATAATAATGATAGATATTGGAACGTAATTTCAATTTCCAAATTTCTCACGACTTGTTTCAAAAGTTTTAAACCTACCAACTATGAATATACCATCAGCACCTCGGAAAAACGAACTAGCAAGAGCCTTAAATTTTTCTGTTAATGGTGTTTGGTTGATAGATAATAATTAAGAAGGTCATGAGCTCACAAAGTGAAATTCACACAAAATTCAATATCCTACCTTGACCTTTGTATGTTACGTTATGAAAAAGTGTTTGAGGTAATTAATGATTTCACAAATTAGAATTTGTCAAATTAGTATTAGCTCCATATCATGGCAAAATCGTAACAATCATACCTGCAGTGTCCCAAAGTTGAAGACGAACTATTTTTCCATCAAGTCGTCACACAGGACAAAACATGGGAACGATCAAGAGTGCAGATCATAGTCATCATAATGACATTATATTTTACAAAAATTGGAATAACCCCCTATTGAAAACTCCCTACTGCTACTTACCAGTCTCTTTGGTGTTGAGAACCAATGTGCAAACAACAAAATCAATTCCGATCGTTGGTTGATGCTGTGTGGTGAATCCTCTTTGAGAAATTTTCTTTGCAAGACTTGTTTTACCTATCACAGTGATGACGTGATCACGTTTAGTTGAGGATTTTTGTGGTAGTAAATAATACCAACCATTCATTCATCAAAGAATTTCATCATGATATTTCCCAAATATTTCAGTAATAATTATTTCAATCAAAGGAATATATTCCAACCATGTGTTGTCGGGCATATGTGGAGAGATCAAACAATAACGTACCCACACCATAATCACCCACAAGCACCACCTTCACCAAGAAATCATATTCATCTTCATTATCCTTCTCAATAGAAACAATTTGAATAGATTCGTTAATTTTGTTCTTGGAAACATAGCCTCCACTGGAGGTAGTGGCTCCTCCTTGTTTTCCACTCGTAACTGTTTGATTTGATTGTTGTTGTTCTGGAGCATCATCATCTTCTCCAACCATGATGGCAGAACCAATAGCTCCCTTTTCAGATGAAGAGTGTTGTCCCATAATGATGATGAAAATGTGATGGTGGTGGTGATGGTGGAATGAAAAATTGGGGAGTGATGAACGTGAGATTGTTGTTTTTTTGATGATGAGAAAAAGGCGAAAAGAAAGGGTGAATATTTGTGAACCTTGACCTTGGTTGTATTTTACAAATTTGGGTACGCTCATGAGATGTTCCCAGACACAAACACACGGATGCTGCTTTTGTTGTCAGTACTCTAGCCGTGGCTGACTTTCACAAATTATTGGTTGCTCTTCCAAGCAGCTTGTGCTTCTATCATTCGACGACTTCGAAGATCAGCTTGTCGTATGGGTTCTGGATTTTTATGAATGCATGTTTTAAGGACCACCTTAATGCATGATTCCAAACTGATTCTGTGACCAATGCTTATGAAGAGAGGTCTTCCGGTCTTTTGAATTGGTTGAAACACAACACCATGAGCAATTCCACTCTTTCCTATGAGTTTTGCATAATCACCTTTTGCTTTGAGATGTTTTTGAACGAGTTCTTTTACGGTGTCTCTAGTAATATCATCCACATACTTTTTATCAGCATTTTCCAATATTTAGAAAACACCATAGCGTCAAAATAGTATCATTGAGATCATTCATCATCACAAATCTCCACTCAGCTTTCGCTATAGCACACTTACCAATAACTTTTTTGCCACTCCAACAGTAGGAATATTCACAACAACTCCCAAATGCGAGGCAAGACCAAATCCTCGTTGATGCAATATTCCATTGCCATCAACAAGAATTACTTGTGGGATAAATTGTGGACAATTTTGCCGTAATTCATGTATCATGTTCTCGAGATGTGGAACTTCTCGAAAGGCTAGGCTAGAGAGACGGTATGACAACACAAATGCCAGCAATTAAAGTTATTGACATTGTTTCAAGATATTTGTTCATTAGTAGGTCCAATAAATAATATTGATATTCAAATGTCCAATCATGAAAAAACCAAATCACTTACAACCCTGGGATATAAGGATGTTGCATTGTGACCCTGTCGTACTTTTCATAAACTACTTTCAAATCTGGAAATGACAATACAATTAAACTTGCAATTGCATTCACTGGATTTTCCTTATCAAAACTAACTAATAAATTTTAATTCATTCCAACAAGTAACAGATTATTCGTAATCAAACGTAACCATATTCGAACGAGCAATTTGAAAGAATAATCGGTTGCGATTAACATTCATTTCCACACATCCAAGGAATTAAATTATGAAATTCATCCAATAGTTACCATTTAACAATCATTGAAATACATCCAAACCTACTATCGACACCTCCAACAAATTTCAACGTCGTATCTAAATCATCAGGATCAAAATCAAGATCATCATGTACAATTAATTGTTTCTTCAACTCGTCTTGTTCTAAAGACCATTGTTTTTTAATATGATTCAATTCATCTTCCGTTAGATCTTGATTCATAGTAGCCATTAATAATTGTTCGGAATCAATGCCATCTTCTGCCTCCTGATCTCGACAAGTCAGTGGTGCTGAAAGCTCTGCACGAGTAGACATTTTTTTATATTTCATCAATCTATTAAATGAGATAAAGAATACAATTGGAATGTTTTCTCTCGATCGATTAGAAGGAAGTAATTTTGAAATCCATACTGATGGCTCTTGTCAGAATGGTAAAACAGGAATGGGAATGAACATGGACAATCTATCATCCCGAATACACCAGTAGATTCCTCCTGTACAGAGAGAATTTGAAAAAATAACAAGAAGAAAGAATTTGCAAGTCACCTTTACAAAGGTAAGGACAACTTGACAAAGAAAATCAAGGTGGACAAAGCCTCTAACAAGATACAATCTTTGACCTCAACGATTGTCAACCCACTAATTCTAGAATTATCATCAAAACCAAGCAGCGAATAGCCAGGATGGTCCTTTTTGCTGAAGTTGTTGACAGCTCCAGCTTTACACAGCTGATATTCGAGAGAAATGGTGATGAATGCCAGAATGCCATTTTGTTGATTGTTGTTCATAGACGACAAGGACAAGCTTGTCCCTTCGACTCTCGAGAAGAGATCAATCATCATTTTGAATATTTAAATAATATTTATTATTAAAAAAAATGTCGTGCTTGCGAATGCTGTGTTTTGGCGACAACGAGAATCATCAGTTGGGAGTACACACTTCAACAGATTTTGATCGGAGGAATGCAATTCTCTCAGCCATGCATCTATCATCACTTCGGATGGCTGGTAGTCAATTAATAGAACATGATCATAACTCATTTTGGACTCCCGAAGAACAAGAAAAGTGTAAAGTCCATGTTATAAATACTACAAGGGTATTCAATGGACAAACCATTCGAAAAGTGATATGTGCGAATAAGAGAACATTTTTCATTACAGATTCGTATAAAGTGTATGGTTGTGGATTGAATGATTTTAATGTATTGCCAGTTTCTTCTTCAATAGCAAATACTTCCGAAATTATTGCCAATCACGAAAGTAGTAATAGCACCACCACGCCCAATCAAAGTAATACCATTGGCAATACCTCACATATTAATTTACATCAAACAAAAAAACGAAAAAAACACATCACAAAACCAACTCTCTGTGATCTTCTCAAGGAAGATATTGTTGATATTAGTTGTGGAATTTTTTATAATATTTTCATTTGTAGAAGAAGTCGCGCCATGTACGCCTGTGGGAATAATAGCTTTGGACAGTGTTCTCTGCCCATTGAGGAAGGTTTACAAAAATCGAATAGAATTCCACAACTTGTGGATTTATCCTTGTTAAAACCAACAAGTAAGGAGATTGTACAAGTGAGTTGTGGATTCAATCATACTCTCTTGTTGACAAATGATAGAAGAGTGTACGTGACTGGTTCGGCAGAGAATGGAAAGCTTGGATTCGATCCTACCGATAACTCTATACAGGATATATTGGTGGATGGAGTTGTGAGTAATTTTAATTTACTTGCTTGCAAGAAACTTGACTCTAAAACAGTTCAAGTAGAAACGGGAACAAATTGGTCTCTCTTCCTCACACAAGAGGGCCATGTCTATTTTTGTGGACAAAGTAAGCTATTCATTGACCAAGTATATGTACCAACGATTGTGACCACAGTGAAACCTGTTTCAAAGATTGCTTCAGGAAATTACCATGGATTCTTTGTCTTCCGTGAAGGTCAATCGGAATGTGGTTTGGCAGGTTTTGGTCGATTCATTGAAGGTCAACTGGGACAAAGGATTCCAATTACAAGAGACAAAATTGATGGAACCTCATTGAAAGATGTGAACCTTCCAGGTGAGCTCGCTCTAGCTTTTGAAACAATCTCGATAGGAGACTTTCACGCTGTTTGTACTACAACCATGAATGAGGTGTTTGTGACTGGCTCGAACTTGTTCAATCAGTTAGGATTCTACGAAGATACTAGTATGAGAGAGACAAATCTCAGTGAACCTGTAGTGACTTGTTTCACGAAATTACCTCGTCACTACACGTATCAAGATCTCAACATTAGTAAGAATTTTCGTACTCGAGTGAGCTGTGGTGATAACCATACGTTTATTTATTTCATTTCAGAGAACAATAATAGTGTGATGGCTCAATTTACAATGGGTCTACTTTCATCCTCAGCCTTCCAAGATATTGCTTTGGTCTGTTCTCGTAAAACAAGCACCTACGATGAGGTTTATCCATCCACTCGTCTTCCCCACGAAGGTCCAACGAAAAAGAAGAAACTTTAATAAAATCGAACCAAAAATGAGGAACATGGAAAATTTTCCGATTCAATTAACATGTTGACACTGTGGACGCAAGGAAGAGAGAATGCAAATGATGTTTTTCTTATACCTTTGTACACCTAATTAATCACATATGTTTAAAATTTGTGTTATCACTGACTGATGATAGAAAGCACTAGACGCCAACTTGGTTTGCTTTACATTTGTTTCCAACTACGTTTTGTTCAGTCACAATGTCTTTCAGGGATGATTGGGAATTTTTATTTGCCCGTACCTTTTGGTTTCACTTGAATTTCCTCAACTGGATGTAAATAAATATAGGTGTGCTTCTTGTAGAATTCGTGACCCTTACTCCAGTCATAACCTGCTGCATAAGCAAATATGCTTCCATCTCCATTAAATGCTGTTGAAACTATTGTCAAATCAGCATTAAGCTTTTTAAATTGATGCAATCGTTGCTTGGAAGTATGATCCCAAAAGTGGAAAGTGCCATCAGAACCAGCCGTCGAAAATGTTCCAAACATTGGATGGAAGGAAATGGCATTGATTGCAAAAATGTTATTGACCTCTCTGTGGCACTTGAATGCAAAGTTCTTCTTAGTAGCAGTTTCTTGTAAATAATTGATACCAACTCTTCCTTCGATGGATCCAATAGCGTACCCTGATTGATCAGGAAAACATGCCACACATCTCGTTTGTTCTCTTAATGGAGATTGATATTGTTTGAATGGCTCTTGTGGTTTTCTTAAGTCATAAACAAGCACTTCCTTATTTGCTAATGCTACAACTGCCATTGGTCCACTAGTTGAAATGTCGTAAATTCGGTCCTTTTGAGGAACCACTCCAACAGGTTGTCCGCTTGTCTGTCTAATATCCCAAAACTTGATATTCTTGTCCCAACTTCCAGTCATTACAATTGTTTGCATATTATCTACTCCATCCAATGATCGAATTGCTTTTATGGGTTGGTCATGTGCTCCAAATGTAACATCGCTCTGTGAACCAATTTGTAAATATTTCGCCTTGTTGTCGCATCCTCCCGAGAATATCTTTCCTTCCCGAGACATACAACAACACAATACTGGTGCATCATGTTTATACTTGGCTTTTCCCATGGCAGCAAATTGTATCTTGCCCATTTGATTTGCAGCTTGAACTTCCCATGCACTCACAGTACCATCCCAACTACTAGCCACAATATAATTTTGTGTAGGACACCATGAAATCATGGAAACTGTATCCGAAGGAAGATCAGGAAGACAATAATGTCCATTTGGATTCACATCTCCTATACCTGTGGATCCCATTAATGGTACTCCGGTACTTGTCTGACTTGTTCCCCACATTCTATTATTATAAGATGATGATGGTGATGATGATGAATTAAAAGAGTTAGAGTATTAATTGCTATAAAGCGACGTTGATGATCGACAAAAATGTCTCAGGTTTGTTGATGAGAATTTTTTTTTGAAGGCAAACACATGGCTTGAGTGTTGTGGTTTTCTAATAGCAAAACGAATTCATTGGAAAGGAATTCATAAGGAGGTACAGATCTAAGACTCACTCGAGAGAATTCATGTTATGTTGTGTGTTGTCATCTATTAAGTTTGATCAATATAGACTATCAATCTCAATAGGAACTCCTCATAAAGACGATTACAACGACAAAAAAAATGAGTCAACAAGACACCTTTAAACTTCCTCCCTTCTATTCACTTCCTCCGTATTATTCGTTTCAGCCCATTCTGGAGACGAGAGCAAAACAATATAAAGCATGGAGTTCTTTAATTTTAAAATATTATGAGCATCAACGGAAGTTTTTGATGAATGTCGCAGAAGAAGAAATGAATTTCTTTAATAATAAATCCATTCATCGGAAATTGCAGAAAGAAACAATTTATGACTTGTTGGAAGACATGGTTTCAAAAGAAAGAGCTGAATGGGCAGATAAGAAAAAAGAAACAATTTTTATATATTGGAAAACGCCTGCTGAATGGGCAGATAAGATTCAGAAATGGGTCGATGACAACGGCTTGACAAACACTGTTTGTACATTCTTTGAATTATTAGAAGGTGATGCTGGTGAAGGATCTGAATTTTTTGGAATGAATCCGGAGGTATTTAAGAAGGCTCTCAAAGTATTAGAAAGGAGAGGAAAGGCTGAAATCTTTCAATCTGGTGACAATGAAGGTGTCAAGTTTTTGTAAAATAATTATGCACAAATGCAGTGCGATTTTATTTTGAGTGTTTGTTGCGACCACATCTCTATATGAAGAAATGATCCGTACATGTGCAATTTATCATCATTGAGCAGTATATTGTGTAGTATTGGAAGGTACATCACAATCAACCCATTGATTGTTCACAAATTGCATTACACAGCTACTACTTGTCCCAGTAAATCATTTCACCTGATTTACTGCCTGTTACGACACTTTCTCCATCGTCGCTGACACTGATACAAGTTAATGCAGCATTGTGGGCATTAATCGCTTTAGTGAGAGATCCATCTTGAACATTCCACTTGTACAACTTGCCATCTTCACCTCCTGACAACAATTCAAACCCATCTGAAGCCAGACATCTCCAGGCCTGACTAACAACGGGACTGCTGAATTGAGCAATCTCAGTTCCAGATACATCAAACAGCTTAATGGAACCATCTTTGGAACATGATACAAATCGTTGTGAGTCTTCTCCACAAAAGCAGGTATCTGCAACGACGTCATTGTGAGCGTGGAATTCAGAAATGGCTTTCTTTTGACGTAAATCAAAAACAATTACCAAACCGTCTTCACTTCCTGAAACAATCAAGTTTCCAGATGCATCCACATTCAAACTATGAACTGGAGATTCATGATCTTGAAAGGTTAACATTGGAGTAGATGTGACAGAGTCAGAAGTACATTTCCACACTTTGACAGTGGAATCCCACGAACTTGAAATCAAAGTGTCATTCTTAACACAAATCCTGGAGATGGCATCTTCGTGAGCTTGAATCATGTCCAAAACCTTTCCATATTCGACCGAATACACATAAATTCTATTGTCCCACGAGCCAGCAACTAAAATCTTTTGTTCAGATGTTTCATCAAGAATAGCACAAGACGAAAGTGCCATATCTCCCATATCTGCTATTCTTCTCAACTGACGTTTAGATTCTATGTGAACGATCGTAATCAATAGTGGTACGATAAATCATATTCAATACGAGCAGCGCAGAATTAGGACGATCATGATATTTGAAATAATCATTCCAGATACAAGATCAGCATTACAACCTACCTAATGAGTAAATCTTACATGTACTGTCGTCACTTGAGGTATACACTCTCGATTTGTCCTTGCTAATGATGGCTGAGGTGATGCGATCTCGATGAAGCTCAACCTTGAGTGTTGGTTCCTCTGTAGTGGTCGTTGAAAACTTGGGTGTAAATGAGTTCTCGTTTTGTTTTTGCTTTCTCAAGGTAGATCTCTTCTTTCTTGTGCGGTTAGGACTATTATCTGTGGTTAAACTATCCAATGAAACTGAGGAACTGAATGAGTCAGCGGATTGAAGTGACGAGGAAGAGGGCTCCAATTCTTCGAGTTGTTTGTTAAAAAAACTACTTGGGCGATTCAGATCAGATTTAAGCAAGTCATTCACGTCAAAGTCATCATTATCTTTGGGTGTGAATAATGGAGAAGAAATTGATCTAAAAGAGCTTGTAGAGCTTAAAATGGGAGAGGAGGTCTTGGAAGAGCTGCTAAACGCTGATTCTCTATCCATGAACACAGAAGATCCAGTTCGAACAACGGATGGAGATTGTGGAACATCCCTGTTAGTTGCAGAAATAATATCTAAAGGAATTGTGTCAGACGAGGTAACAGAAAATTTTGTAATATTGGCGAGGTTTGTCTGTTGTAATTGTTGCGATGGAAATTAACATGCAATGTCCATTAGAATTCATACATTACAAATATAATTATTTGATTCAATGAGAAAACTTACGGATGCCTTTCTTTGTGGGTGAGGAGATGTGAACACTTGTTTTGGTGTTTGACCAAATTCTCTAATTTGAATTTCAATTCCTCGTCTTTCGATGGGGTCTCTAATTTTTTCGATATCCACTGCCCCTTCATATGTCAAATAATAGAATAAATTATCAGCCTTTACAGCTTCTTCTCCTCTCTGTTTGTAACCAAATATTAAATCAATCCAGTGATGCAAATTTTGTGAGACGTAATCACTCTCAAGAGCCAGTCTACATTTGTAAATAAAATCTTGCTCATCTTTGGACCATGGAGGCAAAATAACATTGTTCACACGCTGGCCGTTATTCCGAACACCTAAATCTAGATTAAGAGAGTTCATCAAGAAACTTCCTGTTGATTGATAGAATTCTGGTATTAATTCTTTCAAATCAGTAGTGTTGGTGAGTACAGAGTTAAAGGTTTGTTTGATCGAACAAAACTCTCTGTCAGGTGCATCAAATTTTCCATTTTGAAGTTTGAGCATATACTCAGGCGCTTGTCTCACTAGGAAATAGAGAACATAGCCAGGGGTTGAGTAGTGTGTTCCATACAGGAATTTTGGATCTGGCATCTGGTAATATCGATCTTTGAAATATTTGAGCCGGTCTGGATTCAGTGCGCCTATTGGTTTTTTCAAGTCTCTAAAAGTATTTGGATCTTGTAGGTCGAGCGTCTTGCTTGAATAATCAGCAACGACCCATGGAAATACTGGGTACTGTGTTAAATCATTAAACGATCGATCAGCAATAAAATTCAAGTATAGCAAATAATCAAAATTGCTTATTAACCCACTTTGCCATTTGAGTGTCATATTGCCCTGGTCATTCATTGAAATGTTGGATATTACTGGTTGTTTTAAAATTGTATTGTAAAAGTTGTCACGCTCTACTTGGTTCTTAAAAGAAAAGAATATGCTCTTGTTATTCCGTAAGAATATTTCAACACCAATTTGACGCAAGTTGTAACGCCTTTTGACGATTCTATTAATATCCCTCAAGTTGTACTTTTTAACTGGTTTTGTGCTAATGTTGTTGAATGGTTGGAAATAAATTCTTTCATTAGTCAATAAAATACATCCATGTGTGTCTACGAGTGGTGTGACTTTGGTACCATGAGTTTCATAAAGTGTTTGTTCTCTAAAATCTTCGAGCCATGTAATATCAAAAGAGAAGCCTTTGGCGATTTGATCTTCATAAATTTGATTAATCTTTTCAATTGAAGGTGTTCCAGAATTATTTTGGAATAATTGGTAGATTGGGGAAATTTTTTCAACAAATTGCTGAGCTGTCAAGAAAGTGAGTCCAATTACTACTGTATCAGGTTGCTAAACATGTTATCAATAAAAATTTTTCATCTTCCTTGAGGAACACTTACTTTTTTGAAAATATAGGGGTGGTCCTTATTTCCCTTTCGGATTTCCACAAATTCTGTGCATGTAAAACAAAACATATTTTCCTCGCTAAATGAGGAAAAGAATGGTTGATTACTTGGGGTTGGTCTGAATTTTTTGAAACCTCCTTCGATCTTGTCAAAGGAATGTCTTGTAATCGAATATCGTGTATCATCAGGAACGAATACCAAGGAGTGAGAGCAAAAGTGTAATCGTCCTTTATATTTCTCTCTGTAACATTTTGAAATCACGATCATGATGAATAAACAGTAGTAAAATAATATATGTTCAAATATTATCATCGCCAAACAAAAACACACCTTCCTCCAACGCCCATAAAATAAGTACATGAAAAGTCCTGAAAATATATTTCATCCTCTTTCAATAAGAGCATATTAAATCTCTTGTTATTTTTCTTTCGGAGCATTTTCCTCTAGGATGCGTTAATATTCTGAAATAATATGAAGAAAGATGGAAGTTATTGCAGATACAGATTAAAAAACTCGGTAATGCTGCTGATAATAATTGTTTTGCTTCTCCACGCAAGTAATAATGGCAATGTTCTTTTCAAAATTTATGTGAGTATGTGTGGAGATGATGTTGTCTATGATTACGGTGATGAAAAGATATTTTTTTTCAAAAATCATTTTATCTTCGCCTTCTTGAATGCATGATCTCTTCCCATATGGGAACAAAAATATCTAATCTTTCAGAGAGTAATAATTCAGAATCTACATTGCAATTTCATTCTACAATTCTATGGGATAAATTTGGAAATTCACCAAAGGATTGATGTGAATTAATTGCAGCTATTATTAAATTACATAAAAAATGAGCAAACTCATGCATCATGAAAAAAAAGTAAGTCTTAGACGAGGAGGAGAAGAAGAAGAGGAAGCCAGCGCCCACCATGATGAACTATTGTGTGGGATGTTGTGATGACGATGGGCGTTTTGGATGATGAATTTTCTCACATTCCGATTTTTAATATCATTTACATTATTATTTGTTGATGATGATGATAATCAATATTCGCTCATAATAATATTGTGCTAAAACCGACTCAAATTGTGTTCTATTAATTGAAATCTGTTGCTGATGTAAAATTGAACAATGACCGAATGTCCATCCAACACATTGATTGAACATTTTTCATCAACAAATTATGACAATACTCGTAAATTGGTTTTAAAAACAAATGATATTCGATATCTCTTGCCATTCAAATCTAAATAATAACATTGGATAAGATTGCTGATGAGGCCTATTTTGCTCGGCAATTTTTCATTTCTTACTACTATGCATGGAATACTGGGCGTAAAGAATTACTCTACAGTTTATATTCTCAAAGATCTACTCTCCTTTGGAATGGCCTAGCTTATCGAGGAGCAGATATTGTTAACTTATACGACAAAATTTACCAGCAAATGTGTTTTACTTCATTTGATTATCAAGTAATTGGTAGGTTCACATGATCGGAAAGCAGAGACAAGCTTACAACTGACGAACCTTGCACAAATTGACCACTTCGCAATGTAGACAATGAGCACATGTTACTGACTTCATATGGGATGCTCGCTTTGGATAACGACCCAAGCACAGCACGAACGTTCTCTCATCAATTTGTCATTGAAGCAATCAAGACAAGTCCACAACAAACAACGGTGACACCGATCATTCTCTCGGAAAACTTTAGGTGGATCGTAAAGGTTGACTCTGGATTATTCAAAGAAGTATTTGAGGAATATGATAGGGGCACTCAAACCCCCTAAATTTATCAAGAGCTCCTCAATCTCTTTCTTCATGAAATTAATAAATTGTGAGCCGTTTCCATTTGACTTTGGTGTGTCAGTTGTGAACATTTGACACAATTATCAAATATAATAATTAAATATTTATTTATTCAAGCATGGGGTCTTTGCGTTCGTTTATCAATGAACATCTTTACCTTCGATAAGCCTTACATACATCACTCATACACAAATTTTCACAATTCTCTGGTGGTCCCAGCAATTTCTTGTAATCAAATTCTCCCACCTTATAACTCTCCACCAAAAAATCCCATTGTTTGAGAATGTGCTGAGGTCCCCAAAGTTCATTGAAGCGAATTGGCATTCTCTTGTCATCATTGGTACAATAATAATGATTCAAATATTGACCCCATTTGGTCCAATGTTGAGTATCATAGCCAGTTCGTTCGTCACGAACATAACCAGCAAAGGTCGAATTTTCCATCAACCAATCCCCACGAACGGCTCCAAACGTATTCTCACATTTGCAGCACATTTGAAGTTGAGGAAGTTGCAAGTAAGACCAACCATTATATGAGAAGATGACATTGCATTGCTGATCGGGACTCACATTAGGTAGACCCATACACATCTCATCGTATTGAGGTGGAAAATGTTCATAACGTTCTGCCTTCAATGCACTCGAATGGTAATACGCGAACATCCATTTCGAAACTGGACTGGGATTTGTGAGATTGACCAACACTCGGAAGGAGTCTGAGCCACCCCACAATGGAGGAGAGAGTTTATGTTTGTTGGCATCTATGATTGTTTGTGAACGTTCACAATAACAGCTGCCACAATAGCTCAAGCACACGAATAAAAGAAGAAGAAAGCACCAATCCATCATGGTTCCAAATGCAGCCATTTTTTTGTATTCTCTTGTACTCCGATGTGTTGGTACTAACTCCGACAAGAAATTCTTTATAACATTCATTATTATTGAAAGGATGATGGTGCCTTTTATTCGACTGAGCGACAGTGGCATTCACGTCACCAATCGATCGTTTTGTTCGAAAAATTGATCACAATCTTCAAAAGGAGGTGTTCGTACAAGAATAATTTATAATCGAAGATTGAAAGCTGTAGAACCCTTCTTCTTGGTGTTGTTGAAAGAGCTGCTTGAATGGTCGAGAGTTTCAGATGTTTGTTTGGAGAGCAACTCCTCCATATGTGTCTTGAATTTGGTTTGATAGGCCTGTCCTCTCTCCTCTGTTCTCAAATGAAAGGGCTCCACATGAGTAGTAGTATGGGTGGTGGTCGTCAGATCCATATTCTTTGACACTTTGGAGAGGTGGTGGTTTGATGAATTTGAGGTGAGATTAAAATTTGGCATTGGTCGTGCTCGAAATGTTGAAGTGTTTGGGAGAGAGGGTCCAATAATAACACTTTTCAAAATCGAGTCTTCAGATCGAACTCTGTTTTTGGTGAGAAGTTTTGGAGAAACAGGAACGGTAATGGGAAGTGGTTTGATGACATTCGATCTAGTGCTGAGAGCATCGCTACACAAAGATGCTGCCTTTAAAATAGGTCTTGCCTTAAAGTGACGACTCTCATTTTCCTTTTCCTCCTCTTCAATAATTCTTGATTCAAACTGTTTTCGATGCAATGCTCCTCGTTGTTCAGTTTTGAGATGAAAGGGCTCAGGCACAGTGGTGATATGCTCTGTCAATGTTGGTACAAAGGGATTCTGAAGAGTTGTGACTGGTAAAGGCCTAGCGCGAAAAGTAATGTGAGGAGAATTTGGAGTGGCAGGTTGAGGAGCTGCTCTGGCATGAGCTCGTTGTTTTGTTCTCAAATTGGGCGACTCTGGAATGGTTGGAGGTTTGACACTTTTCGAGGTTTGTAAAATGCTTTGTTGCAATGTAGAAGTGGATGTTGTGTTGTCAAGTTTTCGAGTCTTGATAGGACGAGTGTGTGAAATGTTGCTGCTCATACTCTCGTCCACAATCTTGCTTTGATCCAACTTTCTCTTCTTAATTCGCTCATCAGTGAGAAGATTAAATTCTTCAGGATGAGTAATTTCTCGCTTAACAACTCGACCAAGACCAATTTGCCCAGAACTCTCAAAGATCTTTCTATTGAGAGGTCTTGCTTTAAATTCCACACGTACAACATTTTCCACAACTTGTGGCACTGCTCGAGTTCTACTTCTGAATTTGGTTCGCAGCTTGAAGGAACTTGGTTTTGTAATCTTGAGTGGTTTACTCGACAAGGGAGTACTTGGTTGGAGGCTACTATTGCATTTCCATCTGGATGGAATCTTGTTTCTCATCTCATTAATTTTCTGAAGCATGCTCTTATTGAAGGGAGAATGTCCAGGAGGTAATTGGATGCTGCTCGTATTCTTAGTGCCATTTGCTTCAGCTCGGCTCTCCGTAGCAAATTTGAAAGGCTTTGGAGAGATTAATTTAGGTCGAGTGACTGTCTTGAATTTGGTCAAACGTTCCTTATTGTCCACACTACTTTTGAGTGTTTTGAGAGTATTGCAGGTGGTACTTGTTGAGGACAAGATACTTTGAGTGCTAGTGCTGCTGCTGCTAGTGGTCATATGAGAGGTGGTCATTAGGAAAGGAGCCTTACTCGTCGGATTGTTGTTCTTCATATTGTTGTGTGAAGCATTCAAAACGCTTCTCTGCTTCATTCTCTGATCGGTCATGAATTTTGGAGTGACTGGAATGGTCAGTTTGGGAGCTGCACGACGACTACTACGAGGCTTATTGTGGTGCAGTGGATGATGAGAATTTTGCAAAATGGTGGATGAACAATAATTATTTCTATTGTTGTTGTTGTTGTTGTTATTATTATTATTGAACGCAGACATGATGGATGGAATATTACTGGCCGATGAATAGAGAGAGGCTCCATCATCATGATGAACACTAAATTTTGAAATGGTACTAATATTACTCAAGGTAATATCATCATGATTGTGTAAATGTGAGGAGGAAGAGGAGGACTCTTGATTGGGTACCCAAATGTTTTGTTGTTGTGAGTTATTACCATTCAAATCAATATATTTCGGATCGAGAAATTCCAAATGTTGGGCATCTTCGGTGAAAAACCATTGATCGGTTTGGCTCTTGTTGTGGGCATCCTCTGCATGTGGTTGCTGGGTTGAGTTTGAAACGAGGAGTTTATCAAAGTCAAAATATTTGGGAGCTTTGAATTCCCATTCTTCTTCAATGATGGATACCTGCTCTTCATTGGATGTTGTCATGGTACTAGTGGTGGAGGCCGTGTGGTTGTCGTGGTTGGACATTTTTTCATAAATTGTTGTATCCACTCACATTTTCAAAAATGAATTAATGTAACGTTTTGTGATGGCGCCAACATCCCTAACGGTCGAAGAAGAGAGAGTTAAATAAATGTGAACACACAATTTTTGATTTGAACAATGTGTTGTTATTGTGATTGTGTTAAATAATTTAATGACAAGAAAATTTTAGAAAGCTGTGTATGTGGTTTTGGATATTCGATCATCTTATCTATCAAATCAAAAATTAAAATCAAAATCTTCTGTATCAGCAAACAAATCGCCTGTTTCAGGAAAATCAAAGCCACCAAATGAGCTGTTATCCAGGGCACTTGTAGCATCTTGTTGTGAGGACGTTTGATTATTGTGTGTTGCAGAATTACTAGCAGAAATTTGTTGATTTGAAGAGTCATGCACAGTAACTTGTTGTAAAGTATTAGTATTGCTGCTGTTCTGTGCTTGTTTTGAGACATTGCTGTTCACAGACATTGTTTCAGGATTATTGTTGTTGTTGTTGTTGATATTATTACTAGATGGTGCCATCATGGACTGGACAGTACCAGTAGGAACCATAATGGGAGGTGATTTCATGAAATTTTGAACTACTTGTCTAGGATTTATCATTTGGCTCGTGTCCATATTGGATTGAGGGTTGCCTGAGAAAGTGTTGTTATTGTTCGAGGTAGCAGCACTATTGTCTTCACTGTAGGCCGTATTACCCATTGAGGTTGTTGATGAAACGTTCATGGAATCTGGTGTTCGTTTTTGAGGTGAGGAGCTATTGTTGGGTGCATTGAAATTATTCTGAGAAAATTGTTGTTGAGAATTTGTTTGAGGCTGTGATTGATTTCTATACATGTGTTGTTGCTGTTGTTGAGCAAAGTTCAAGGTATTAGGTCCCTGTTGTTGCTGTTGTAAATTCATGTTTCCTAGACCAGAGACACCATTACCACCCTGAGTTTGCATTCCTCCAACCATTGATGTATTGGGACTTGGACTTGTGGTCATTAAATTATTTGCATAAACAAAACCTCCTCCAGCGTTCATATTCATGGGATTAGTCATGTTAGCACTTGCAATGTTAGGAGTGTTGGAGGGAGTTGCAACAAAAGTATTCATTGTCACAGGAGAAGAAGTGTAGGGATTCATGGATTGAGGAATATTTGTAGAGATGGTAAGAGGAGAATTGTTCATAAGTTGGCTGTTAGGCATCGACATTTGAGAAAATCCACTGTTTGAGCTTTGTATCAGTAATCCTTGTTGTTGCATTAGTTGAGCTTGTTCTTTCACTAATTGATTAAACTGTGTAATTTGATCTTTGATTTGAAGACGGGTGTTGTATGCCTTGAAAAATTCAGGATTTTGTTGTTCCAACTTGAACCACATTAAACTAATAAATGCAGGATCAATGTTGTCATATTTAGAACAAAGAAATGCTATTGTTTCTGTCTTTGAGAGATATAACTTTAGGCACTGTTCAATGAGCTGTTGCACTAGTTTGATGTGATCAACAGAGAACTTTCGTGTTCCATTAGAAAACCCAGATTGTGTCATGGTTGTGGTGGTTGTATTTGTTGATAATCCGCCGCTGTTGTTGCTTAGAGGTGTTCCAGATCGTTTTGTTTGACTAGTCATATTCATATTTTGATTAGGCATGTTCATATTCGTTCCATTCATTGTCATCATACCGATCGGAGTTGTAGGATTTGTTCCCACTAGTCCTCCTCCTAACATTTGGTTGTTGATCATGGCGGAATTACCTTGATCACTACTAGCCACACCTCCTGATGATGCTGGAGCTGTGGCAAAGTTGCCATCTCCGGTAAGCATATTATTGTCACTACCCATGAGTACGTTCTGCGTTTGAGGTTGTTGTGGATTCATGGAAATACCACCTCCTGCCACGTTGGGCAGTATGCCCTGAGGTTGTCTTGATCTTAGCTGTACATTGCTGTTGTTAAGTTGTGATTGTAAGAAATGTAACAGAACATCATGGGATACGTTTGTACCTGAAGAAGATATTGCTTGATTTCCCGTATTTCCACCTAAAGAGTTAAGAATATTTGGGTTCTGTTGTGGTAAATAGTTCAAAGAGCAATTAACATTGTCATTCATCGTTATTGGGAGCGCATAGTTGGCATTTGATCAGTGTTACACAATTGTTGCATCATACAGGACATACACAAATATTCACGAAATGTCACAACAATGTTGATGCGCACGACATGTTCTCAGGGTTAAAATGGAATATTTCTATCATACAACTTACCTGTTGCAATATTCTCAATAACTGTGCTGTTTGTGGATTGTTTTGGTTGATTTGCGGTTGTTGTATCATGGTTGGTCCTTGTGGTTGTTGTGGTGTGGGATGGGTGGACGATGAGGGCGTAGTTGTGATTGGTTGACCTCCTGGTGTTTGGTTGTTGCCTATTAACCGAGAAATTAAATCCATCACATTATTGGTTGGAGTGTTCATATTCATGGTGGTAGAGAACAGGATACGATTGAACTGATAAATAGTAATTACTGATGTAGGTGATGAGAGGATGATGGGAGTTATGACGAGGGAAAATAAATAATATGGAATGATTGAAAGATATACTATCTATGTGGGATAACGATGATATCAGGGATCACGGAGAGTTTGTTGATGGTCTTGAGACACTAGTATTTTAGAACAACAACTGGAAGAATTATGACTTATAATGGCGTTATTTGATGAACGAAAACAATTCAAACGACAAATGATCTCTAGAGAGCACGGCAAACAACACTACTAATATTCTCGCTTGTACAAGGAGAGTCTCCCGACGTGCTCGGTCAAACTTTGATGATGATGAAAAGAAGCAGCACAAACAAGTCCGGCACAAGATTTGGACAAGATGATACAACCAATAACGGGTAAGGTTCTGCTTTGAGTTTTTTTTTTGTAAGTGTCTGTTTTGCTCAATGAATGTTCGAGAGGAGAGCCTGAAACACGAGAGTCGATCATGATGCTAATTTTCATTCATTTACTTTCTGATGATGAGCAGAATGATGAGCTTGCTGCCTTTTCATTCTTCCAGATCTTTCCAAAGTGCCATCCATAAGAAAATAGGCAGGAAGAAATGAATCATCTGGTTGTCTTAGTGCCTCATTGCGAACTGTATCATTCACACTACCCAACGAGGTGTATCCCAAGTCATAAAGCGTGCAGTATGGTATATGAAGTGAGAGAATGAATTGCCACACGTCTTGATAGTCCCATTCTAAGATTGGAGAAACTCGCATCATTTCGGGCCAACCATTTGAGGTTTTTTCAAATATATCAATAGTCTGTCCGTCTGGATCAATTTTTCTTGTTCCCATGAATACCGCATCAAGTTTACTCGAGGATGTTTCTATCAACTCGGCGAGTCCTTGTTTAAAACCTTTGCTGGCGTCAATGAGCTTTAAAGTAACACCATAGAGATTTGAGGATTGCTCCAAAAAGTGATCCATCTCTGGAAATTGATGAGGTATTGAGAAATGAAAGAATAGGCAGTGTTGATTCAATAGAGATGAAAGTTGTTGTGAGCTTGTGCTATTGGCTCCTGAATTTTCACTGGTTGTCACGTTGAATTTTTCCAATAGATACATGATTAATAAATTAACAATGACTACAGAGTCTTTTCCTCCATTAAAACCCAGAGCAATGGGTGTATTGTACATTTCAAGAGTTTTTTTGATAACTTCAATTGACTTTTTAACCTTTTCTAACAAGGATGGATGTTTTGAAAGTTCCGAATAACAATATTCCAGTGGTTTTTCTCTCAAAAACCATGGTGTTTCATTCTTTGAAAATGATTCTGTCCACGACGGTGATGTATTAATCATATTTGTTGTTGTTGTTCTTGATACATGATTTGAATCACCAACAATGGATGATGTTTTTTGCTCCGAGCTGCTCGAATGAGATATCATGATTCTTTGCGGATTCACAATGTTGAATTAATTTGTTAATTTGTTGAATTTATAATAATGATAGTTTCTATTTTGTTGTTATCAACATGAATGGATCATTCCAATCACCTCGTAAAATTGTTCTCTCTCGTCGGAATGAAATGCTTCTTTTCGAAAAGGGGTGGTGAGAAAAGATTCGCCAAAAATCGAGGTGAGTTATTTTTTTGTCAAAAAAGGAGCTTGGAGACGAGAACCACTGTTATTGTTGTTTTCATGAACTTGGTCTTTCACACTTGCATCCATCCTCGAGCTCTATGACTTTTTACACTTGCTCTCTGAACCAGGCCAAGGTTTCCTTTGACCATTAGACCTTTAGTATCAATTCGAGAGAGAGAGAGAGACAATTCAGTTCCGATTATTATCAAAAACGAAAAGATTCCGAAAAAAATCCTTGAAGAGAGAACAGCCCTAGAGAGCACATTCCCTTTCACAATCTGAGCAACAACACAGCGTTGATCGTGCATTCGTGTGTGCATGAATGTGCGTGTTCGCACGAATGAAAGGCCTCTTGTGTTGAAATTTCTTATTTGTTGAGCAAATTAAGAGAATCTTTTGAAATTTTGCAGCAATAACTTGATAATCATTTTGAACCCTCATTGTTAATATTATTATTATTATTATTATTATTATTATTTGAACATGATCGGATCATGGACATCGGATCA
The DNA here is from genome assembly GCF_008403515.1 of Naegleria fowleri. Classification (NCBI taxonomy): domain Eukaryota; phylum Heterolobosea; class Eutetramitea; order Acrasida; family Naegleriidae; genus Naegleria; species Naegleria fowleri. The sequence continues at coordinate 172,363 of NW_025407936.1, forward strand.
GATTTATCAAGGACCAACAACAACTAGTCAAGAGTTGTTGATGAGAAACCCTATTCAATATGGTTCATCTGGATTGTTTTTCAACAACAATGGAAATAATGGTTACAATTCTCCATTGATCATCTCCACTACAGCATCCTCTGTTGGTGATACGAGTTTCAACAATAATAATAATAATAACAACAACTACTACTATCAGAACAACAATAACCATGACACCACGAATCAAAACTATTATTACTACTCTGGAGGAGGTGGACCACAGTTACCAGAATTCCACAATCCCCTCAGAGACGAGAGTAAGCTTTGGATGACATTTCCATTCAATTATAAAGATGCATCACATTTCGAAAACACCCATAAGAGGAAATTTGATGAATATGTGAATTACCTAGAAGAGAATGAAGAAGAAGAGGACATCATTGATCAGCTGATCACCGATGAGGAAAGCAACAAATTTCTTGAGGATGACCCCTCCTCATGCCTTCTTGAGTCTTTTCATGAACGTAATTTTTGTAAGCGAGTGAAATCGCAACATCATCAAGATAGACTCTCAGCGCAACTCTCGCATTTGCATGTATCTGAAGAGAGCAATAATACTTCTTCTAGTCAACAACTGCATGACGATACACTCAATCAAAAGAACAATGCAGAAAACAATGATATGGATTTTAATGTTCAGAAAATTCAACAAAGTGCACGAGATACAAAAGCAGGAGATTGGAGCTGTACTCAACTTGTATGTTGCTCGTCATCATCTTTGACGACAAGTTCATTGCTCACCAGCTGCATTCCAAAAACAAAACCTTCACCTTTCTTTAATGGAGGTAAAACAACACTCAATGTCTCCACAGATAATCAAATGATGAAAAACATGTGGCAAAAGAAACTTTCCTCACTCATCAGCCAGTCTACTGGAAACAGCTCCAATCCATTGAATACATTACTATGTCCACAACAAACCTCTTCAACATCAAGCACATCTGTCATGCCGTCGCCAAGAGCTGACACAGCTCTGCTTCAATCTGTGCTTGGAAATTCGTCACGTCACTCTTCTACGAACAATATTGATGATGGTAACAACCCAAACGAACATGCAGTTGTACCTTATACAAGCAGTCGTGAAGAGATTTTGAAAAGACTAAGAACACGGTTTGATAGTAGCTCCAACGGGAAATGCATTTCACCAAAAGTCATTGACGATCCTCATTCCACAGGATTAGCCATTACGGATGCATCATACGACTTGATGACAGATGAAAATTAGCTAATTTGAAACCACTCTAATACTCTTTCTAATTATTGTAACAATGTAAATACACACACAAATTGAAAATTTTTTTTATTATTGGTGTGCAATCATGTTCTTGTTGTAAAAGTGAAATCAAGCTTGATATTAATTTTGACTTGAATCCCATAAAAACCTTGAATTAATAATCTTCCTACAATAAATTTATGAACTGTTAAGCAATATCAAGAGGAGTTAGCGCTCCTTTGAAAAGATTCTGTTCCACTTCTTAGTGAGGTGCTCAACGGTGATATCATCCAAATACAAAAAGGAAGAAGTCGAAAAGGCGATTGGAGGTGATCGTTGGTGCGCCAATTTGCCACTGTCCAAACTCAACCCTCCCAAGAAATAAACGGACAGATAGGGCAGTAATATCATTCGCAATGTTCCAGCCTGAAGTTGTGACACGGCTGTAGCAATGGCAAATGTGCTAGCCACATGCAACCATCCATAATTTGATTTTGCTTCGGTGAGTGTTTTTTCAATTTTTAAAGTCTCACCAATGGCGATGGAGAGCAGCAAATAGTAAGGAACATTTGAGAGAAGTCGATAGTTGAAAATGAAATAGGAAGATCGAAATAACAGTCCAAAAAGTGAAAGCATGAGTAGCTGTTTGGAATATTCCAAATGATTCTCCAATGTAAATGAGCGCTCTTCCTCTTTCAAATAAGTAGTTTCAGACTTTTTCCCTTTCGCTATCATTAATCCAATAGCGCAAAGCTTTTTCACCTTTTCGTCATGACCACTCGAGTACATGTTTTGTAGCATGTTAATGAAAGGTAAATTTTGGTGTAGAGAGAGTGTTTTGAAAAGTGATGGATTCGAATACATTCTAGAAATGACCAACGCTGTAATCAACTCATTTTCTGGTTTCATTGAATCAACCAAATATTTGAATGTATCCAAGCGATGCATGAGAGGTTCATGAGATATCTCTCTATTCGAAATTACATCCAATAAGTAGCGTGCTTTTCTTTGAATTGCAGGACTCTTCTCATACATGATCGAGTTGAATATAGGACCCAAGAGACCATTCGAACAAATTTCTGAAATTGCCTTATCATAAAACGACAAGTCATTATTATCACTTCCAATCGATATTTGAGAGTTTTCACTCAACTTTTCGCTGCTCTTCAAGATATTTAAATGAAAATCCTTATTTTCAGAGACAGAAATGAGAGTTTCCAAGCATGTATAATGTATACTTTCTAAATTTAAACTCATTTGCCATAGGGCGTTTGGAAATGGGCATGAATGAAGAATTGTACTCTTGTTTAAATTGAGCAATAAAACACCTCTCATGATTGCCATTAATTGTGTGAGTAGTTTCTCGTCTTGTACAAATCCGTACGATTTAATACTTGCATTAAGCTCTTTGGTTTTAGAATGAATGACTAGAATGATATGTCTTAGCTCATCGTATATTGAAGCATATTTTCGTTCTTTAGCTGAAATAAAACGATAATGAGGCTCATGAGAGCCTTCCTCATCATCGGGAATTAATCCATACATTCCTTGTTCTGGTTGCATATTTTCAGAGGCTTCATCATCTCGATCATTCATTTCAAGTTCCATGAGCCTCTTTTCCCATTGTTTTAATTCGGACATTGTACTTGATAATTCATCAAGAATGTCCTTTTGATCTTTCTGTGTTGGTGTTATTAACTGTTGATAAAGTGCAAATGCAGGAACGAGATAAAGTCCCAATCGCAACATTTGTTTTGGATTGGGTGATGATGAGAAGAAGAAACGAGAATTTGTTTTTTCATTGTTTCCAGAATTTTGATTTGATTTTCTCTGATCATGATGGTAATTTCTTGATCCTTTCCGATCATCATGGGATTGTCTGGTCTTATTAGACACTACTATTCGACGATGAGAATGCAAGCAGGTGTTGGCTATTGCTTTCTGCAGCGAGAACTTTCGTATCATTTTTTAAGTATCACCATTAAAAAAAATAATGCCACAACAAAACCCATATTTGGAGTGTTGAAATCTTGTTCAAATAGAGTTTGAAACGGAATCAAAATAATGAATTGTTAATTTTGTGTACGATCTAATTTTTAAAAACAAAACCAAAGATTGTAATGGTATAATAATTTAATCTTGAACAGTTGGATTAATTCTCTTTGATCCTTGATATCTAATTCTCTTGGTCAACACGATTGTGATGAATCCTCCAATATGCATCAAAACACCAATAGCAAAGCAAACAGCACCTGTCACTACTAATTGGAAATTCAATCCTTTACAAACGCTCCTGTCCACAGTGGAAATGAAGGAGCCAAGAAAACCACAAGGAACAAATTCGACCGCAAAATCATTAATCAACTGGCTGGCAAGATTCATGATGAACGTGAGAGAAGTATTGGGGAAATTATTGATATAGGTCTGGATGTTTGACGTCATGGTTTGAATTTGTGTGGCTACATTTTGGGCGAGTGTTGTTAAAGACTGTACAATGCCATTGCTAGCCAATGAAAAATCTTGTTGCAATCCATCCAAATTATTAGTAATTGCTCTCACAGAATTGTTGAACTTGGTGACATCTGCCAAGGCTGATGCATACTTATTCTTTTGAGTGGTCAAAGCATTTTTGAGATTTTGACCTTGAGTGTTATATGGTGATGACAAGGTCGATGGATCAAAGGTCTCAAAATTTTCATAAGTGTAGGTACGACCAGTTTGCTGCTGTGTGAATGTGTTGAAATCAGTCAATGCTTGATTATAGGTCGAATAATTGAAACCTTGAAATCCATCCAAACTGCTCAGAGATGTAGTGGCACCAAGTAATTTGGATCGAACACTTGCAAGATCAGAGGTGTGGTCGGTCTTGATGGATCCTGTGTTGGCACTTGCAATCACAGAGTCCACTGAACTCGTATATGAGCTGATATTCATTGATGAGATGGAGTTGGCGAAGCTGCCAGTGACACCCGAGAGAGTACTATCAATTCCTAAGCCTTTGAGATAATCATTTCCAAGGAGAACACTCACGAGCGAGTCATTGGTTGAGCAGGAGGCAATGCCTTTAATCATGAGTGAGACATTTTGGAGTTTGAAGCCACTACCTGCATTGAGTTGGCCCAATAATCCATCACCAAGCATGCCCAGTGTTGTTGGTCCCTTGACGCATGCATCTGTAATGATCAAATACAATGGTATTTGAATCACTGCAAAAAGGTAGAATACCCAAGCAGTGATGAAAGCCAACCAACTTGTAGTCTGAATGCAACAAGACTTTCTGAAAATGAGACCCAAGAAGACAAACACGTAAATGAAGCAACACCATGCAAAGAAGACAACACTCAACGCAATTCGCACATTCTCTGCAATTGAGGTGTATTGCGTTGCTTGTCCAATAATGATGTCATTCAAATAGGGAGATATTTGAGATTGAATGGAGGTGATTTGAGTTTTCACTCCAGCAAAAGTGGGTCCAACAATAGGTGTCAAATTATCGACCAGTGTCGAGTTGATGATACTCTTCACACTTTGAATGCTACTAATAACGGTAGACTTGGCATTGGCAACAGTGGTATTCGCAGTGGCAAGATTTGATAAACATGTCTGTACGGCAGGGGAAATGTCTGGCACTTCAGAGAGTGTTGGAAGACCGTTGAATTGAGACTGCAACACTGTAAGGTTTGAGTTAATATTCGAAATTCGTAAGGAAATATCTGGAACAGTGATGGAATTGAACTGACTGAATTGCTGATGTGTTTGTGCAATCATTGATGAAATGGTATCGAGAGGTGCCGTCTGTTGTATGGCTTGATCCAACAATGGAGTGAGCTTATCAGGAACTTGAGAGAATTTAGATGTAATGGCGTCCCCAATATTGGCAATTCCCATAATGGTCGTATTGGCTGCTGTCATGAATTTGAGTGTGGCTGTGATCATGGTTCGTACATCAGAAGAAGCTTGTGCACTGAAGCCAATTCCAACACCTGCCAATGTCAAGAAGCCTCCATACACGAGTAAGACCAGGATGGTTGGGATTACCAAATCTTTGGTGGTGTAAATTTCCTTAGGCTTATTACCACCACACAAACCACAACATCGGAAACAGCAAAAGAGACTGAGAGAAAAGTAGCCCAAAACACCAATAATGATCGGTATAATGGCAATAATTCCGATAAAGATGGCATATTCAATCCATATAGCTCCATCAAGAACATCTTCCATAGTGGAGGGCCAAGTCGTTCGGACTGTTTTAACCTCTCCCAATTTGAAGGTCACGTTATTGAATAATTGAGCCTCTACCGATTGCACTGAGAATAAGTAACATGCAACCAGTGTTGAACAGAGAAAGTATTGGAGCAATAGGATGGGACTCATTCGAATCATCATTGTGCTCGAAATGAAGGATAATTGGGTACGAAGGATGTGTATGTACAAAGAAAGGCTTCACGCAAACCGGAGGAATGAATTATCAAAACCTTGTCCTTATTGAACGAATCGCTTTGAAAATATAGAACAATGAATGAAAGGAAGGAAACGGCAATTAAGGTTCGAATTAAGGAAACCTCAGTCCAGGATGATAAGCTTTTTTTTTTAAAAAAAAGTTCTCTCAACGGCAGTTAACGTTGGTGGGAAGGCGGGCATTTAACCGATGAACATTGAAAAAACCAACAGTTGTTGGCACAAATTTTGTTTGAGAATTTCGGACAAGGTCAGTTTTTCATTTTTAAAAACAACAGCCGGTTAAGAATCTGTCCTTTTGATTTATGAAGATTGAATTTATGAATAATTGGGAATGTGTCAAAAGAATCAGGAAATTATCGATTTTGGCATTCAACACTGTGAATACAAATACGATTAAATTTTGGTTATCCACAAATGATAATACATTACTGCAAAGATGTTTCATTTATTTGATCTTGACGACGACTTAATCCACTCTAGGATGAACTCTGTGGTTGGATTGATACTTGACTCTCTTTGCAAGCACCAGAGTTGTGAAACATCCAACATTCATCAAGAGACCAATGGCCAAACACACCACACCAGAAATCAATAATTGCAAATTAATTCCTTGACAAACATTTGTTCCCATGGTCTGAATGAATGAGCTCATAAAGGTGCATTGTGCAATGTCAGAAGTCAAAGAATTGACCAAATCTGTGGCCACAGAAAGTATAAAAGTCATGGCATCATTGGGAAAATTTGCAATAAAGGTCTGAACATTGGTTGCAAGCAAGTCAATTTGTGTAATAATGCTCGATGAGAGAGTGGAAAGTGAGGCCATCACCGAACTGGCAGCTGAGAAATCGGACAAGAGGCCATTCATACCTGCATTAATAGCATTCACAGAGTTGTTGAATTTGACAACATCATTATAGGCTGTAGTATAGGTATTGTTCTGATAAGCGACAGCATCTTTCAAGTTTTGACCTTGTGTATTGTCTGGATTTGGTAATGTGGAAGGATCAAAGAGGGTGTAATTGTAGTAACTGTACAATTTTCCAGTACGTGAATATGTGAATGCATTCAAATTGTCAATGGCAACATTATACAAAGTTTGATTGAAACCACTGAAACCATCCAAGCTTCCCAACGAAGATGTGGCATTGGCCAATTTAGTCTTGGCACTCATGATATCTGCCGAGTAGTCGGTCTTGATGGAAGAAATATTGGCATTCTTGACCGAGTTTTTGGCAGTGGTAGTCAAGGAAGAAATATCAAAAGAGCTAATTTGTGACTGGAAGGTACTGGTCATGCTGGACAATTGACTATCAATACCCAAGCTTGTCAAATAGTTCTTTCCAAGCACAGCAGTCAAGAGTGAGTCATTTTTGCCACATGTTGCAATGCTGTTCATAATGGAGGAAACGTTCTGGAATTTGATCGTCATGTTGAGTTGACCAATGAGTTGATCGCCCACCAGGCTCAACGTCTTTGGCCCTTGTGTGCACGTATCAGTGATGAGAATGTAGGCAGGAATTTGTATAATGGCAAACAAAAAGAAGACCCATGTACTGAGAAAGGCCAATACAGTAGTGGTTTGCACACAGCATGCCTTTCTGAAAATGACTCCCAAGAATGCAAACACATAAATCATGCAACACCAACCAAAGAAAATAACACTCAAAGCAATTCGAATATTCTCTGCTAGTGATGAATAGGTGGAAGCATCTTTGAGTACTTGTTGATTCAAATAGGGAGCAATTTGACTCTGAATTTGATTCACTTGTACCTTAATTCCATCCAATGCAGGACCAATGGCAGGTGTCAACTGCGTGGAGAGAGTTGAATTGATTTGCTGCTTAATATTTGCAATGTTTTTCACGACATCGGATTGAGCAGTTGCAATGGTAGCATTGGCACTTTGCAATGCAGAAACTCCACTATTGACGGCAGGTGTGACAAGAGAATAAATGTCTGGAATATCAGAGGTTGTTGGAACTCCAGAAAAGTTGGCTCGCAGAGTATTGAGATTGGAATTAATAGAGGCAACTCTTGCATTCATGGTGATAATATTAGTCGAGTTGAATGTTTGCAATTGTGTAGTCGTGGAGGAAATAATGGATGAAATGGTTCCAAGAGGTGAGACTACCTGTGTGGCCTGATTCAAAAGTGGATCAAGTTTATCTGGCAATGTAGATAACTTGGAAGTGATGGTATCTCCAATCGTGGTCACTTTCATTACCGTACTGTTGGCGTCACTCACAAAGGATAAAGTCGCTGTGAATGTTGTTCGAATGTTGGCTGATCCTTGTGCACTGAAACCAATACCTACGGCTGCCAATGCAATGAAACCACAATACAATAATACGAGTATGGTAGTTGGAATGACTAGATGTTTTCTTTGATAGGTAATGTCTGGTTTACGACCACCACACACACCACAACATCGAAATAAGTAAAAGATAATTCCTGCCATATATCCAAATAAACCCAATATTAAGGGTATGACTGCCATGATAGCCACATAGATGCCATATTCAATCCATTTGCCACCATCCATGATATCTTGTGTGGTGGAGGGCCAAGTTGTACGCACGGTTTTTACTTGACCAAGTGTAAAGGTTAATGGAGTACTGGAGTTGGATTGAGCAAGAACCACATTGGTGGTGGTGATGATGATCATATATACAAGAAAGAGAAGGAAGAGAGTTGAAAGGTGGGAGTTGATTGATCGACGTTGGAGTTCAAGGAGGTGGTGGGGTCTTGTTGAATTCATCTTGACTAAGAGCGATTGAAATGTCCCTTGAGTTGAGGATGGATTGAATTGAGGTTTTAGTTGTTTTGGAAGAATTCTAATGTTAATAAAAAACTCTGATCAATACACAAGTAACAAGTAGTTCTTCGATGAATGTTGTTATGATCGTGTCGTTTGGTTGTGTGGGAGAGAAAATATTAGAGATTTGTTTGACTTGCTTCAATGGTTGTAGAGTGTTCTTGTTGTAATAATTTTTCAAAGAGACTTTTGAAAAATGCACCGCCGTTCTTTCACTTTCGTAGTTACTTTCAACCCTCTCTCGCGGGAAAAGTTCTCCCAAACGGTGAGATTATTGACGTTAATGACCATCATGATGAGGGTTGAACGTTGTGGTGTTCATGATTGGAGAGAGTGAACATCAAAGGCCATCATTTCATGGAACAAGAGATGATATACGTTTGGAAAAATCTGTAGAAATTAGGGTGAGAGTTCCTCAGGGGATGTCATGCTTGGCCATCGTCAAATCTCATGATATTGTTGACAGGGTTGCTGCTCTGGAGGATGCAACAATAAGGAGATTCGCTCAGAGGTGGTCACCGGCATTGACTACAACAAGTTCTAAGCGAGAAATCTTGGCAATGTCTGAATATTTCTAGATTCGGTCATGCGTTCCCATTATTATTGAACAAAATTTGGTCTTTCACCGATAATAATACATTGGAATCATACACATTACTTGAGAATTTGATTCTGAATGCTTTCAATCTTCCGTTTGAGAACCAACACAAAACAATCCGGAGGAGTGAGTCTCTTGTAGAAATTTTCAACTTTTTTCAATACTTGAAATCCATGCCTCTCATAGAACTTGATGGCATCTCTATTATTCGTTTGAGTTTGTAAATAGACAATAAATTCGGAGGAAGAGGAGGTGGAATTCAATGATTCTTCTTGCAGTGGTTCTTCATGATGATTAGAAGAAATTTCCAGAGAAGAAGAGGAGGCTTTCAACCATTCATCAAGAGCTTGCATCACACGTTCCAATAATTTTGCTCCGATTCCTTTAGATCTATATTTCGCTAAAACAGCCAATGAAGCAATACAGAGACCCACATGATCCGGTGAAGCATGGACATCTGTTTTGAGAATGCAACCGATGGCTCCAACAGGAATTTCTTTCTCACCACTGCTGCCATTACTTTCAGTTTTCAAATAGGCAATGAACGATAAACGATCGGAAACCATTTGATCATACACTTTGGAATGATATGAAACAGGAAGTACAATCGAATTGATGGAAACCATATCATTCACACGAGTGGAATCGAGAGGATGGATGGTAATTATCGAGTCGAGAGAGGTGGTTGTGTTAACTACGGACATTGATACTATTTTTTTCGGAAATGATTCCACACAACACAAAATTCGATTGTCTGTTACTGAGGATTGTGCATAGTAAGAGGAATTGGTTTCCATTGACGTTTTCATTGTGCATGATTCATCTGACTTTGTTGACAAACAATATTTGACATTCCTGTTTCTTGAAACAGATCTCCAACTGCTCCTCAATACATATACACAAACTGGTATTGGTAATTGGGCGTACGTGAATAAGCAATCCATGTTTCACATTTTCTTGTCTCCATATCAAACATGAACCAAATGCTTGACAGCTTTTTGAAAGAACTCTGAATTTGAATCGCAGAAGTTGTATCGTCGTCCTATCATTAGCATGGTAATCCCTCAGATCACCTGCCTTGAGATTTCACTCTTCACCTCCACGTTTTTGCAAGAGAAAAAAATTGCGACCGAAGTTGGGCTTATTTTTTATTTCCTTCCGCTGAACCTCCTCTTCATTTTAATTTTTACAAATCATCATCACCAACAACATTAAAATCCAAAATGTCCCAAAATTCATCATCAAGTGGTAGTGATTCCTTTTTTCAACAGGATCCCACTCTCAAGCAAATCATGACTGAGAAGAGTATTGCTGCTCAAAAGATTGCTTATTGTCCCTATTCAAAATTCCATGTGGGAGCTTGCATTCTCGGAACGAACGGAAAGCTCTATACTGGATGTAATGTGGAGAATCAATCGTATGGACTTACCATTTGTGCAGAACGATGTGCTGTTTTCAAAATGGTCTCGGACGAATGTAAATCAATCAAGGCTGTCGTGGTCTCTACAAATATTGGCGTAACTCCATGTGGAGCTTGTCGACAAGTATTGCAAGAATTTGCTGATGAAAACACAAAGGACTTTCCAATATTGATTGTAAATTCAGAGAGTGGAGCAAGTATTGAGAGTAGTATGAAGGAATTATTGCCTAACGCAGTCGACCTTCACTTTTTGAAAAGTGAAGAACAACAACAATAATAATAACATCAACAGTGAACGAGCCGTCTCACAATGATGTTTATCTATCAAGTGCACGTACTAGTAAATTCATGAATTCAAAACATTTGGACAAACCTTTCTGTTTCTTGGTAGTAGTGTGCATTAAAATGCAAAATGACACCAGCTCTTTAAATTTTGCTCCACTTTGGGTCTTCAAAATTCTTGAGTGTTCTTGAGTGATTGCTAACCCACCATAATATTATGTTGTTCATCGAAAGGTCATCTTGAACCTCATCTTTGCTACTAATGTGCAACAATGAACGCCACATGAGACACCGTCGAGCATTTCAAGAGAAGGTTCAAAAAAAAATGAGCAAAACAGACCAATCCGCCACGAAGAAACGAAAGGCTGCCCTCGAAGAGGATGCTGCAGCTGAACCACACACTGAGAATCATCACTCTCTCCGAAAATCATCTTCAACAAAAAAGAAAAAGAAGGATGACTCTAGAGAACAACCAACAACACAAGTAACAGCCACCGTCGTTGAGTTTTCCGAACAAGAATTGAAACAACTCGGACATGTGGTTGATGAATTCTTTGAATACAATAGAGTGGTTCTGCATCAAATGGTTACAGTCTCAGAGTTGTTGAATCGACTCGAGTATTATCCTGCATATTCGGAGTTTATGAAATCTCATTTTGAATATCGAGAATATCAAGAAAAGAAGAAACCAATTAGGAGTGTGGTATCGGGAATTGTCAAGGCTGCAGTACATCGAATTGCTTCCTCCTTCAAACAAAAAGATGTTGTTTCTAAATTGTATCCTGAAGAGTTTGACCATTCATTATTCTTTGTGAAGAGGCGAGTTCGTATGACCTATCCATTATATGATTATGGTGGAATTTATCAAACACATATGGCACTGACAAGTGGAAGTGAATTTTTATTGTCTTCAGAAGAAAAACAAGAAAAAAAGTCTGAACAAACAGAAATGGAAAAACTCATTGAGAAACAGCTTTTTGATAGAGTGTTTCATCTTGTGGATGGTTATGACGTTAAATTGAGAGGATTTGTGATGGGTGTTGAAAATGTGAAAATTCTAGAGGAAGGCTCCGTGATACAATTTGAGACAAATCCATCGGTCGCTTCGGTGTGCATTGCAGCCACATTCATTTTGTTTGCCCCAACATTTGGCACGGTATTGAGAGGAACCATCACGGGCATCAACACAGCAAAGAAACAAGCCTACTGCAAAGTGTTAGGTCTTTTTAATTGTTCCGTTTCCGTTCCAAATGTTAGCATTTTGCACGAGTTGGTTTCAGGACAACACATTCAATTTCATGTCACGTACTGTGGATCCGATAGGGGAGACTTGAAACTCGAAGGAATCATGTTTGAAGAGGATGGTATTGTGCAGGAAGAGAAAGCTGCCCGCGAAGAACCAAAGACAGTCGAAGAAGAATTCCGATTTGATGAAAATGAACTACCATTCCAGTAAATCACTAAGCATTTCAAATTTTTATCAGAACAAATACATGAGGAATGAAACAAAATATTAATGAATGGTCAAACCTCTCTTAATGATATTGTTGTTGAACCACTTGAGGATCTCCAGATTGCAACAATTCAATATCTCCTTCCACCATTCCTCGGACCAATTCTTCGAAACTGACCTTTCTCTTCCAACCCAAAACTGTCTCAGCCAAAGTTGGGTCTCCCAATAATTGATCGACCTCAGTTGGACGGAAATAACGAGGATCGACTCGAACTCTTACAACACCATCAACAACACCGTGCTCTTCAACAGTTCCTCTTTCTCCTTTCCATTCCACGGTTTGGCCAATGCATGCAAAGGCCTTTTCAACAAATTCTCTGACGCTATGTTTTTCACCAGTTGCCACGCAAAAATCACGTGGTTGCTCTTGCTGTAACATGAGCCACATGGCTTCAACATAATCCTTAGCATGACCCCAATCTCTTTCAGCATCCAAGTTACCCAAATACAAACAATCTTGCAAACCAAGTTTTATACGGGCAACAGCCATGGTGATCTTTCTGGTCACAAATGTTGGACCACGACGAATCGATTCGTGGTTGAACAAAATACCATTCAATGCAAACATGTTGTAAGCTTCTCTATAGTTAACAACAATCCAATAGCTGTACAATTTGGCACAGGCATATGGTGAGCGAGGATAGAATGGTGTTGTTTCCTTTTGAGGAACCTCTTGCACTAGACCGTACAATTCACTTGTACTGGCTTGATAAAATTTGGTTTTCTTTTCCAATCCACAGGCACGAATTGCTTCCAACAAACGTAAAGTACCAATACCATCAACATTAGCAGTATATTCAGGCATTTCAAAACTGACTTTCACATGAGATTGAGCAGCCAAATTGTAAATTTCATCTGGCTTAATTTTGGCAATGATGGAAATTAAGTTTCCGGTATCGGTCAAGTCTCCATATAAAAGTTTGAATTCTATCATGTTGTGTTGGTTTCAATGGAAATGGATTCCATCCAAATTATCAATGAAGAATGTAAGAGATTGGTGATGTGGAGGTTGAACGAAAATAAATCCATTAGGAGTGATGAATGTTCGGAGGTAAATATTATGAAATTGGTGTGTGATGTACATTCACGAACAAAATGTTCGTTATTTGGATGTTATAGGATGAGTATGGATATGGTTGATGATAATCATACACAAGTAAATATTATCAAATATTCCAAATATTACAATAGTGGTAGCACAAGGACAATAATGACGTCATTTTCCAATTCATAAGATTGGCAAATGTTGAATAATTCAATTCGGATTGATACAATATATACCACACATCATGATGATTCTCCATCCGTACAACAGTATCACTTACTTGCTTTAGTAATATGAATATCCTTGTACAAGTGTTCAACTCTTCCAGTGTTGAAGGATGAAGAACGTCTAATGATACCATACACCATATAACCCTTTTCCAACAAAAATTCAGCAAGATAGGAACCATCTTGTCCTGTAATACCTGTAATCAAGGCCACCTTGGATTCGGTGCTGGTTGGGTGATTCACTTGGGTAATGTCATAGACTTCTTGCGAGGTTTGTGATGAATTGCTCATTTTTTTGGGACAACACAAACGGCTAGCCGTTGTGCTGAGAAGAGTCGTCTCAACGAATCTTTCAAGTTCTTCTCATGTTATACAAATAAAGATGCAAGTGTTTACTTCATGTCAATCATTTCATAGGAATAGTTCATGTATTCTGAATTTCTTGGAGGTGCACGTCGAGTCAATCCAGTATTGTTTGAAGAGGAATGACTGCTGCCTCCTCTCGAAGAAGCTGTCTTAGATCGGTGAGTGGGGGTAGTATTGGAAGACAATGTCTTTGCAAAATGACCAGGTGATAACACCTTACCCATGGTTTGTTTCTCCCAAGCTTGATCTTTCAGTAATTCCTCTCGTGCCTCTTTTGATTTCCAATCATGCATTTCGAGATAGGTACGGGCCTCGTCGATAGAGATCTTATTCATTTTGGCAAAGTTAGAAACCATGAGAGAGCGTTGTCGTTCAGTGGCACGCTTTGTCTCTTCCAAGTCATAATTTTCCTTAATAAATTGAACTTCTCGTTTTGGAATGAGAATCGTATCATGCTCATACAGATCTAAATCGTCACAGAGAATGTTATTCAACATTTTGATGTCTTCTTCGTTGCAATTAAATCTTAATGCAAGTTTGGTCAAGGTGTCTGTATGCTTGTTCAAGGTATGTACAATGTAGGGCTTTTCTTCTTCTGTTTTGGGTCTTGTTGATGGTACATTTGGATTTTCAACAATGTATGTCGTTGTAGTATCATGGGAGTGATGAGTCATGGAATGATGTGGTTGTTGTTGTGGTTGCGATTGATAAGGATTTGGAACCAAATAAATTCCTTCTTGATAGTGATGATGCTGATAGTAATCAAACATCACTGGAGCTGTTGGCATGAATCCATGATGATGATAGGAATGATGAAGAACGGAAGAGGATGATGATGGCATCATCGGAGGACTAGTCGTGATGGTGGAGTGATGATGTGAGGTGTACACCTCTTGTGGATGATGATGAGGAGGATACACGAAGACGTCGTTCCTAAAGGAATCGTTGGTTGAATGATTGAAACTATCCAGCACTGCACTCTCATAAATGACTGGATAAATATTCCCACCTGCTGCCATTGAGCCTTCTTCTTGCTTCTTTTCGGGTTGGCTGTGTATGGATTGTTGAGGAGGTGGTGGTGGTTGCTGAATGGGCATATTGTGTTTTGAATTTTTATTAAAATTTGAAAAAGCGAACAAAGTGATTTGATCCGCATTATGAACAACTCCGATGTGTTTCAATTAGGGTTCTATTTTGATTCAATCAAGGCTAAATGATTGAAATTGCCGATAAGACCAAATGAATGGTTGACAAATGATATTATAACCCTTTGATATTGTGTATGATCGGGTGTCAAATTCTTGAGAATCATTTGTCCTTTGTCCATCATCATGGTGAATTTTGAATGCTCTGTTTCTTGAAGATATTTTCATGTCAATCATGCATCTTTCATTAATGAGTGATCTCGCAAAGACAAGTAAAAAAAATGAGCAAAGAAGAGTCCGACCATCACATGGAAAAGAGTTTGAATAATGATGCTAAAACGACGAATATCACATCATCATCCTCCATGATGGTAGTGGATGATTCTTTAGAAACCTTACCTATTAGGAGTGCAAGAAAAATTGTACAATACATCAATGAGCAATTGGAAAAGAATTCCGAAATACCGCTACCAAAGAAGAAGGCTATTCAATCAGTCATTACCGAAGAACGAGTATTAAAAGAACTCGAACACATACTTGGAAAGGAATACATTAAACTTTCAAATGATGTCATTCATCTAGGAAATCAACTTGGAATCAATCGGAAAATGGATCTTGAGTATAGTGATCGGCCCGAACCTATTGTTCTGACCACTCGAGTGAAAAGTATTTACGGAGGAGAAAATTTAAATAGAGAAAGATCAATGAACAAACCAAAAACAAAAAGATTTGATCAATCAAAATATGAACATTCCTACAAGTTAAGTCGACAGCAAGAATTGAACAAGTTATTAATGCAGAACTCTAAAATTGAACGAATTGACAAACATGATATTGAGGAAAATGAACCCATTCGATTAATTTACGAAGAGGAGAAGCCTTCTGAGAAGGAGATTGAAGCATACCGAGGAGACAAAAATGAAGAATTGACAGATGAAGAAAGAGCTTTACAACAGGCTGTCAGTTACATGAACAAATTCAAAGATTATTTCAAATATATTCATAATATTAAGGTGGGTGGTTTACAAGTTGAACGATATTCATGAAACCCAATTGCAAGTTTTTGAAATTTATTCCAAGCAAAGCAGCACGAGCAATGATTATTGAAAATTTTGAAAAGTATCTTGTATGTAGCAACCATTCACACACGACTAACAAATTTATATTCTTATTAACACGACTGTCATCAATTTATACCAAATATTATTATCTGATTTTGTTAATACGTTCAACCTCCTTAATACTCACTCACTGATATCTACACTCAATCTGTCAATACAAAATATTGTCACAGATGGATGCCAAGTACTACATACACTTTTATCACAAATATTCATATTTCTGGGCTCCAGAATCGACTCGATCCGTCGAACCATACAGAGGATTATACGTTCCCTTGGATAAACGAAAAGAAGAAGATACCTATCATTTCAACACGCCTGTAAGCAAATACGAACCTCTACGTACCATGATTTATCAAGATTTTCATGATCGAGTGAGAAATGGTCTGCCTCCTTCTCTCGATCTCGATGCAAAACTTCCCAGCTTGGCCATGCACTATGCAAGAACTACGTTTGTGCCTCCCATGACATTGGATGAAATGGAGAGGCTCTTCTATCCTCTCAATGATGCGTCTGCCATTCGAAAACAACAACATGAAATTCCAAAATTTGAACCAAAACGTCCAACATCGAGGGTCGGATTTCTTAATCGGTTTCAACACAAGTATTTCACACGAAAACATTTACTACAGAGACATACCTACAGTAATAACGCTTCATTGAAAAATAAGAACATATTTGTGAGTTATGATTCCTATTCTGAAATGCTATCAAATGTCAATGGAGAAGATTTTTTAGACAAGCTTTCAAGGTTGATACTTGTTTTAGGAAAATCTTTCAAACCATTTCCAGACTATTTTCATGCAGTTGGTATTTTTCACACCTATTCAAACAGTTCAAATATTTCCATGGAATTGATCATGCTTCTTTGTGCATGTTTGTATATGGGAGTACCTTTTATTTCTCCGTTTACAAAAGTGAAAAATATTGAGAACACACTCGATGATATTTCAAATTATTGTGAAATACCACTTGTCATGTCTTCTGATCATCGAATAGTGTCTCAAATGATGGGCATGACCCACTCCAAAGTGAAGCATGTCTTATATTATGGTCATGATGAATCTTCAACCGAGGAGATCATTCATCGAGGAGAATTAGTCACCCAAGATCCCATCTCTCATATTTTGCAACCCACCAAAATACATGACCACAGGATTACTAGTAGCAATCAACTTCCAACAACAAGTTGGGAATATGTTCCAAAGAGTGTGGACACATCTCTACAATTACATCACTTCAAATCTCTGCTCGCTGGAACTGTAGGTATTCATTCCAGTCAACTCGAACAAGCTAGAGAGGATGCTCTCAATCGGTTTAGACAATGGCAGGCTAACACCCATTCCAATGAGAATATTTTATTCATGACAGCATCCAATCATATGAATGGAAGGGAAGAAAAATTATGCATGACCAATACAATATTTGAGAAGATTTTGGATTCCCTTTCTGCAACCATGCATGAAATGATTTCTAAAGTGTTGATGGATTCAAAAGAAATGTTCAAGTATCAAAGAGTTCAAGTTTTAATCATATCCAATGGGTTTAGTTACATGACGCCATTGTTAATGGCATTTTGCTTTGAACATTCACTTTCATTCTCATTTGTGCCGAACAATGTGGACGAATCAAAATTGGTGAAAATATTGAACGAATTGAAACCTAATATTATTGTCACGGATACTCACACGACAAATGTAGTTATTTCGCGATTATTATTAGCCAGTACGGATCATCATCATAACCACATCAATGGTCAAGAACATCATAACCCTCTCCTTGAGTCGACGCATTTATCAGAGTTGATGAGTAGTGTTGAATATCGAGGTTTAATCACAGATTGGACAACATCCAACATATTCAAAAACATCAAAAAGTCATTCTCTTCGAGCAGCTACTCCAATAAGGAAAATGATTTTAAACACAATTTATTGGGATTGATTTCCATTGGAGAAGTGATTTGTGAGGAAGCTGCACGTACGATTCTGAGCTACTTACCTTTTTGTTACCAAATTGTGAACTCGGACTCGTTAATCGCTCCGCTCGTAGTGAGAGATTTGAGATTAGTTTATGGACAAGAACAAAATTATAGTTTTCAAATTTTAAGCCCGTGGAAATTTGTGAATATGAATGGAGAAGCAAGAATAATTGTGAAAGGTCCGATTGTTCCCAAAGTGGATCCTCTTTCCAGTGTTGAAAATCGAAAGGAAGAATTTATTCTACAAGATTTGCAAGATATTGTGTTTGACACGTCAAAAATGACAAATCCAGAAGCGAAGGGAGAATTGATTGAAAAATTCGCCAAAACTACAATGCCAGATGACATTCGACAATCACTGACCAAGTGTCTTCATTTAAAAGAAGAATTTGATTTTTACAATCAAGTTCTTTCATTTGTTGAGAAGAGAGAAAGAACGGAGCATGTCATTAATTTGGCATTCTTTGACAATTGTTTGTACTCGGCTTTGTTGGATGAATTAGAGACGTTGGCTCCTTTACGTGACATTCATCAAGCTGAGTTAGAAGAGGTGGTCAAGTTTTTACAATTGAGAATTGAACTCACTGCTCAATGTGTCCAATTTCAGTTGCTTGATTTTCGATTTAGATTTTCACAAGCCCTCAAAAACAATCAGATCACTTTTCATTTCAAAGAAAAGCCATTGCCTATACTCTATACGAACAAGTACAGAAAAATAGATTCAGATCTAAAATGGGTTCACAATGCATTTGCTAAACGAGTGTACATATTTCAAGAGAATGGATTCATAGTGAGTAAGTATTTGTGCAAAATATTTGATAAAAATTACATGATGTGATTTGAATACTGTGTGTGAAATGTTGGGTTAAATTTACCAAATTGTTATGACTTAGACTTGGATTTACTGGAATCTCTTTTTGAATACTATTTGTGGCCTTCAGTGACACGATGCTTTATGATGGCAATTGCAGAGAGTAATTTATTATCCATGATTGTTTTTGGGAAAATCAGACAGCAAATTGATAGAAAGTTATTTCAGCAGATTACTAATAACGTTCAAATGCAATACGAGAAATGTTTATTTTTGGGAGAAGTCGAAAAGAAAAATTCAACCAAATGGTATTCTTCCTTGTTCCACCTTCAAAGAAACACTTCGCAAAAAGAATATGTTGAATTATTGCAAACTGTGGTACCAAGTTTTGATAAGTGTTTGATTTTGAGATCTTTTTTTGATATTTGTGATGGCAATAATTCACTAATTAGTGAAAGAGTAATGGAATTATTTGGTGAAAGGCTAAACAAGAACTTTCTCAGTGGAAATCACAACAAGGACGTCTTCGACTCTCAAAACTGTAAAAGTAAACATGTAACTTCTACAGTTTATTTTCGAGAAGCTTGAGAGCCATTTCTTCAGCTTCGTCGAGTCCAATAACTTGTTTCTTCTTCTTTGTTGGAGCACCTGTTGAGATTGAATTAGACCCTTTCTTGTCAGCGAGTTGTTGCTGTGATGCCATAAGCTCGTCGAATTTTCGTTTCTTTTCTTCCACTTGTTCCTTAATTTGCTTTTCTTTTTCTTCCTTTTCTTTTAATTTTTGTGTTGTTGATGTTGGTTTTTCGGGGGCCTGTTCCATTGCCTTCACAAATCCTTCATAGGATTCATCAACATCTTCCTCTTCCGGAAGAGCATCATCCACTGTGACATGCTTGTTTGCATTGGATTTTAACACGCGTTGATAATCAAAAGGATCCTCCTCCAAAAGGTCAGCTTTTCTTCTAAGCTCTGCAAGTTCTTGGTCTCTCTTTTTCAGTGTTTCCTTCTTTTGTTTTAGTCTTTCCTTCTCGTGTTGCTTGTCTGCTTCGTCCTTGTGTTTCATTCTGGATTTGATTTCCTTTAAAAAATCGGAGCGATCTTTGGTAGTGTTTTCTGAATTGTTCTTCTTAATTTCGTTAATGATGCTCTCGAATTTTGTAGTTTTCTTTCCGTCCTTATTAAATATAATATGTTTCTTACTGTCGACTTGTTGTATAAACTTTTTCTTATTGACATAGATTGGAACATCATCTTTTTCATCCAGTTTGTGGTTGGATCGTTTGACATAGAAAAAATCCTCCTCCTGAGATGGCTCCTCTCCTATCACAATGGATTGTTTGTCAAGTTGAGCTTTTCTCTGTAAATATTTGTCAATTTTTGAAAGTTTCTTTTTTGATTTTTTGTCTGTGTTGTCGTCTTCGTTTGTGGCTGGTTCATCTTTGTTTTCGTCATCTTCGTCATCATTAGAAGAATCACTACTACTAATATCGTCGTCGTCATCATCATCAGAGGATGCATTTGGATCATATTCCACCTTATATTCAACCTCATCGTCGCCATCGTCGATTGGAATGTTGTCAATTTTTGATTGTATTTCTGCATCTTTTTCATCGTCACTTTCATCCTTGCTATTACTCATTTCTAGTTCATCACCTTCGGTACTGTCATAATCCACATCATTGTCCTCTTCATCCTCCTCATCTCTTTCGTCAAGTGACAGCCGTTTTGTAAGTAGGGCTTTTTTACCAAGTTTTGATAAGTTTTCTATTTCTTCATCGCTTGAGGAATCATCACTAGAGTCACTGGACGAGTCATCGTCATCATCGTTGTCATCTTCATCACTATCGTTGTCGGATTCATCATCCATGTCATCCTCGGTCATATTGAGACGAATCTCTTTTTTCATTCGATCGTTTGGATTCAAAATCAGGGTTGGTTTTAGAGCCAATCCCAATTTGACAGCAAAACCATCCAGATTCAATGACTTGATATCCAATTCATAGCCGTAATGTTTGTAAAGGTGTTTGATATAAGTTTGGAAATATTTCATGGCAGCTTGCTTCAAGGTAGGGTCATGTGAAACAAGAGCTGCTAATTGTTGCCGTATTGTAACAATTTTGTCTGGATTAATTTTCATCTCTTTCAATGAGCTCGTTTCTAAGCTATCCTTATCAAAAAGGAAGGAAAGAAGCTCCTTTTCTTGTGGCATGATGAACACAATGGATTTACCATCAGCATCATTTCTGGCAGTTCTTCCCATTCGGTGAATATAAAATGCTTTTGACACTGGGGCGTCAAGTTGAAGCACAAAATCTACTCGAGGAAAGTCCAAACCACGAGCTGCAATATCTGTTGCGAATAATACAGCAGCTTTAGAAGACGTGAAACCCTCGTGCATTTCTCTTCTTACTGCTTGTGACATTCTTCCAGCCAATTTGAACATTTTAACAGGGATTGGAAGTTGCTTGAATGCTGTGTACAAAAATGCAACTTGCTTTACAGTTGAGGCAAATACTATTGTCTTTTTGGTTTGATGACTCTTCAAAAAGGAAAATAAAATATCAATTTTGTCTTGCAATTCACATTCGATATAGTGTTGAGTGAGTTGTTTCGGTACAGGTTCTGCTTCATGCACAGATATATATTCAGTATTAGTCTTACTGAGAGAAAGTCTTGCCAAGTCCTTAATGTCTTTAGTTTGGGTAGCACTGAATAATAGGGTTTGTCTGCTCTTTGGTAGACCTTCCAAAATTGCATTAATTTCCTTCTTGAATCCAAATTCTAATAATCGATCAGCCTCATCCAAAACAAGAATTTGTAAATTTGTACAAGTAAATCCAGGAGTTTCATCCATGTGTTGAAGTAATCGACCAGGTGTCGCAACAAGAATATTCATACTGCAGATATGTTCCTTCTCTTCTTTCAAATTCTTTGTACCTCCTACGAGTAATCCAGCACTAAAGTGATGATATCGTCCGCAAAGTTTTAAAACTTCAAATATTTGATGTGCCAATTCTCTATTAGGAACCAATATTAATGCTCCGAGACCATCAAGTTTTCCCCATCTTTTTCTATATAATAATTCCAAAACAGGGATAATAAAAGCAAGGGTTTTACCAGATCCAGTCTTGGCAGCACCCAAAATATCTCTTCCACCTAGAGAATATAATAATGAAGCCTTTTGAATATCTTTCATATGAGCAAATCCAGCCTTCTTCAAAGCATCTTTGGTATATTGCGAAATGGGCAATTCAGAAAATTTCGTAAACTTTCCCGGAATGACCTCCGAGGATACGGAAGAAGAAGAAGAGGAGCTCCCACTTGACTTGGCCAATGGATTTATTCCTCTGGGAGGAGTGTGTTCAATCACAGCTTGCCTCAGCACTTCCACTTCTTGAGCTTCCTTGCGTAATTTCTCTTGCGGAGTGAGTCGAGTGGTTCGGGGCATTTTTTTTGAAGTTCAAAAAAATATTTTCGTTTCATTAGTCTGCCAATTTTGACTTGTCGAAGAAACTGAATATGCTTCTTGGTGGTGCAGCATTCAAAAGACCATCACTCTCTCCACCATTGATTCTACCTGCATCTCCTAACAGGTGTTTGGGAGTTTGTCTGGTGATTTTGAAGTTATATGCATTGATGCATCACTTTCAAGAAACGCACACATTTTCTTCATCATCCTCAGAATAATGTTATCACAACACAAGCATCATGTCATTAAGATGTTTCTCAAGAATGATCCATTTACAAACGCTCAGTCCATCCATAGAAGGAATTGAAATGTAAAGTCCTCTTCTAAATGTCATCGAAATGAGTGTTGTTGTTGTTTGGGTGGTTATTTCTTTAGACATGTCTAGAATTTATTTACATTAGAGAAATATTCAATGATTCACTCATCCTGATTTGAACAATAAAATTGTTAAACCAGAGAAAATAAAGTAAATAAAACACTTTGATTCGTACGTGACCTGAATGGAGAGAGCAAACACGTTTCAAATATTAATAATATTATTATAAATTCATTTTGAATGAACAAGAATTGTCACAAATGTCAATTTTTACATCCACACAATCAAGGTAAAAATTTCATCATCAAAGAATGTCAAAGAAAATTTTTCGAAATCAATCATCATCATACCATACATGCCACAACACGTGTTCAAAATTCCGATTCGTCAATAAATGATTTTTTGTTAAATATTTTTCAATATATTTTCCATAATAATATTACATCCACAAATAATTCTCTCGTTAATACATTTTCACACCTCCTCCAGACCACATACCATACTTCCGAAACTCTTTCCGACAATGCAATGCCAATATTTTCCATAAACTTCATCGAATTGTTTTTTAATAAATGATGCAATGTCTTTTTCGATCGTGTACTTTTCCATGGCTTGTTGTGTGACACTGATTGCCATTTCTTTCATTTCTTCGGTCATGTCGACCGTTTTAATAACCACTCCATTCGAAGAGGAGGAGGATGAATTCAGACCAGATGAAGAAGAAGCTTGTGGTTGGGACATTTTTTTTGTAAAGTGTTTATAACAGTGATTCACTGTTCACTGAACCTTTAGCGTAATATTAATGACACACTCATTAACGAACGATGCATGACAAGATTCCTCAAAAACCTTTGGTATCACATGTTTTAACTGGACAATAGACACACAAAGACAACTCTATGACGGTACAAGTTTCACTCTTCATGATGATTTCATTCACCAAAAGAGATGGATATATATATATAGATATACCAAAAAAGAAAACCTTTTTTATGACCCCAAGATGGAGGAAAACCTGTATTAACATTTCAACCTGTTCTTGATCAGTGTTCAAGTTTGTCTTGATCATTGCCCAAGATGGGGCTACATTTCTTAGATGTCCTGAATAACTTTTGCTTCATCATGAATTTAGAATGGTGTTGAGTCATCGAACACACTATCTAGGTGTAACCGTTCATCCTCATTGAAGAGGCATCACAGGAACTGTAGAGTGGTTGTGGTTTCAAAAAAATAATTTTTTTATTTTCAAAATGGTCTCAAAAGAGGTGAGAGGTTGGCACCCTCTCTCTCTCCAGTATATATAAATTTCAATAAAATTTATTAATTTTGTAGAAATTTGTCTTGATGCTGACATCATCAATATTATTGATAGACCTTAAACACATCATCAGGAGGATGAACTCATGCCAAACGCCATCAACACATCAAAAAATGGGTCAAAATCCAAAGCATGGAAACGTCACTCACAATAACCTCTCCGCCTCAGCAAGACCTAGTTCTTCTTCTTCTCTCCTTCTAACATCAAACAATGATGATTATGATCACAATGAATCTTCTTTAGTCACAACCTCGTTCAAAGAAGGATCATTCACGAGTTTCCGAAATCGTCGTCATGATCATCATCCTTTTCAACAACGTTCTTCATTCCATTCTGATTCAGTGTTTTATTTAGTTTCGTATAATCCTTCCTTATTTTCAGATGGAATCAATCCTGGAATTGGCGTTTCGAGAGTGGTGGATGAGAATGGAAAAGTTCTATTGCAAGATGATTCTTCTGCTGCTTTTAATAGTGGCTATCAGGATCGAACATTTGATAAGAATGCCATCAAATTGGTACTAAAGAAGGTGACGATTGTGAAAGTATGCAGTGGAAGATTGCATACTCATTTATTGACTCACGATGGCAAGATATTGAGTTTTGGTAGGTAGAGAGTGGTAGTTGACAACTTTGATGTCTCTTGACAGGTCATCTATTCATGTAATATTACTATCATTGATTGCATCTCCAACTATAATTTCATGTGCATTCACACTGTATCTACATACATGTATATTGACACGAATATAATTCATGATCAAATTCTCATTTCATAGGAAGCAACAATCATGGCCAACTCGCTTGTGGACGAAATGGTTCCATTCCAACCAGTTATGGAGTTGTTCCAGCTGTTGGTGAAATTGCTAAAACATTTGTTGTGGATGGAGCTGGAGGTTGGTTGAATGATTTTCTAAAATTACTTTTTTAACAATTCTAACAATGTTGAATGATTTCAATCAAAACGAATTAATATTGTCATGAATTAATATTGTAAAAATACACACAATTGATATACAATTTTTGTTCAATTCGATCAAAATGAATTCCAATGAAATGATATCATATTTCAGGAGGTTATCATTCAGTTTTTCTCACCATTGATCATCGAGTCTTTACAGTTGGATCGAATGGCTGCTGTCAATGTGGAACCAACGAATTTACTCAAACTCACACTGCCTATGAAGTGACAAGCTCAAAATTCAATGATAGAAAAGTGATTGCATGTTCAGCAGGTGATTCACATACCTGTTTCTTAACTCTGTGTGGACATGTGTATTTTGCGGGTAGTAATAGCAATGGATGTTGTGTGGGATTGAAATCATCCGATCGACCAGTCTTATTGGTGCATGATTTATTGAGGAATCAATTCCCAATCCATGTGACATGTGGCTATGACAATACAGTCATTGTGTGCAGGAGTGGAACAGTATTTGGAGCTGGTAAGTGTGTGTCTTGGTGATTGTTTGACAAGCCCTCAATTCCTTAATGATTGATTCATGTGAAAAAAAATTGAAAATGTCACTCTGTTTGATTCAAACTCCACGTTCAATTTCAATTCGTTGTTATTTAAAAATATCTTACACTTTTGAATCATGATTCATCCTCAATCAATTTCAATTCACTTGTGTTTTCAAATGACGAATGCATTATTTTGTTATTCAAATTACAAATATTTTGTTTGAAAATAATAATTTTTTTAGGTTGCAATTCATGTGGTCAAATGGCTGTCAAAGAACAAGAACATCAAAATTTCTCAGAGTTAAGACCTCTCTTCTTTGGCAAGAGTGATGTCCTTTGGGCGAGTACAGGTTATTTCTGTAGTGTCTTGAAATCCATGAATGGAGATTATTTTTATGCACCTGCTCAACAACGAGATATGGCATGTCTATGTGATATCTTTCCAAAACAACACTCCATACTATCCATACTAGCTGGTGATTATGTTCTGTGGGTGACGAATGAAATGCAGGAGAAGGAGGAGAAGTGTGGAAAGATCTATGGCTACACAGGAGGTATGCCGACAGACATTACTGGAGAGTTTTGTCTGACTGATTCTTCATCCACAAGTGGTGTTGGTATTAGTGCTCAACGTGATCTGTTTATCATTTACTTTACAGGAGTTCCAACACATGTGGTGGTTGCCCGCCACTTTTGTCATCTCCATCAAATAGTCGGTCACATGTGTGGAAAAGGAAGCTATTATAGTGAGGACATGAATCTCTTCTCAGATATAACCATCATCATGTAATCATTTGTATATATGTACAATGGTGGTCGAAACGATCGACATCCTCTTGAAAATTAAAGGAATGATCAATGAATGAGAATTCTAGCACAAAATGATGATTGAGACCATCTTAAATAGTTACTATTGTGCATGTTTGGGGTCCATTCATCAAAAAAAAACATCGTTTGAGATTTTGATAACTTTGATCAACTCTCCTAAAATTACTTGTTCTTTCCATCAGAAGATTTAAGCTTAGACTTTAAATTTTGAATTCTATCTAACTCCATTCATGATCCAATCCTACCTGTTTGATGATACTCCCACACCATTGCTGCATCTCAAGCTCGTAACGAGTGTTTGATTCGGGGGTGTTTGTGAGTGAAGAGGCTTCTTGTTGCAACATTTTTTGATGTTTGTCTCAATATTAAACTGCAAATCATCATTCAATTCCTTCAAAGGCTCACTGGTGATTGCAAGAATGAAGTAATCACAGCACTATGTGATTTAACAGTGCAATTTTACTTGTTTGTTTTAGCTCATTCAAAGATGGCAAGTAAAAGAATCTTAGCTATGTACAGGAGCTAATATGTAAATCTTGAACTCCAGTATGTTATGATTAAACCTAGTGTTGACCAAATAAGAAGTTCAAAGTATCACTTCAAAGCAGTGCATGCAAATATTGTCCACACACTTTCCTAATGAGCTACAGAAATCGAAGCAACAACTTTGATCGGTTCAATTTATAATTATTGAACCGAGAGTCAAGTTGAAAAAACGACCTCAAAAAAAGGAAAAGCTTGAAAACATGTTGCATCCAATGAATGTATATTCAAAGCTCATATGCAAAGAAGAAGATTCAAAGAAGCAGAATTGTCACTCATTGGACGCATCACCATTTCAACAAACAACCACCTTCTTTCCAATAATAAGCCCCATAATGATTAAGCCCCGTTCTCCGTCTCTCCTTCTTTCACCACGAACCCATTCACATGTCATTAAATTATTTTCATCTCTTCTTCCATCAAGTTGTATGCGTACGTTCAACGAGGAGAGAATAGAAAAAAAACAAGCGACTTCTACCCACTATGGGTTGACTTTCCTCCGCTCCATAAAAAACTTAACGTCCTAAATTGATCATCTCTAACTTTCACCAGTACTTGTCCTGAGCAGTCATCTGAGTCTTCAATAGCTATATTAAAGCTTGCAGAACATTCGAAGAGTGACTCGAATCGTTCGAAGGTACTGGCCTGCTATTGTCGAAGAAAGGTTTGTCACCCTTCAACAAATCCTGGCACTTGTCACAACCTTTGAGAGAAGAAACAACAAACCTGTCAACTTTTTTACCGCAAAAAAAAAGAGGTTCTGAGCCACCACCTCTCTCTCACAACAACTCTTCACAGCAAAACAACAACTCGTCATCATTGACAACAACTGTTCATGCTTTTCTGAATACTATTCGAAATCTCTTCACACACACTCCAATATTGGAGTGTCTTTCGATGACTACTACTTTTTCAATCTGTCTGGTTCAAGACTAATCCATGTGTGTGATTGGTCACCAAGTTGACTTACTTGTGCCTCCACCACCAACAGACGTCATCCTCTTCTCACACAACACGTTCTTGACCAACTCAGCAGCATTCATCATCACGCATGTTCGTGTGTGAAGTGTGAATGAACGTTCGTTCTATGACTCTCTCTCCTTGCTTCTCAAACGTTCATTCACACTTCCTCTTAGAGTCTTTACAAAAAAAGAAAAATGTTGTAAGGCTTGTTCGAGTACTCCTCTGAACATATCATCAAGAACCTCCACAATTTGAATTAGAAAGCATCCTCCTCAACGACGTCAGTAACAACAACAACAATAACAACATTCATCGTATTTGTATCATTCTTCAGACAACAACAACAAGATGGTCCATCTCCTGAAAAGGGTTCATGGAACCATGACGAGTTGGTTGAAAGCTCTCATGTTTGTGAGTATCTTCCTCTATACCACGGGAAGAGGAATTCAATGGATTCGGGATGTGTTGGTTCCCTACCTGATGAGAATAAGTACTTGTTCGTATCGTGATCATCATCATCAACGGCAGGCATCTTTCTTATCATCCTCCTCCTCATCATCATCACATGAAGGTAATCAATCATCATCTTCCTCCTCCTCCTCCGAGTATAACCACAACAACAGCAATACGTATGATCATGGTCAGCACACCACACAACAGAAAGAGGTGAACGTGGAAACACCTTCCGAGTTGTTGTCTTCTAAAGTTATTGAATATTTCCAACTTGAAATACCTGTTCCCTACATCAACCTCAAGAGCCTCTTTTCCAATGACAATGTCTTGCCATCGAATGACCCCTTCATCATGAATCAATTCACTTCCGATTTTCTCAATAATATTGCAAAACGAATGGATTTTCTACACAAGAATTATGTAAGATATTTGAACAAGTTGGCATCAAGTAATGATGATGATGATGGTATGAATGCATCCAATCAACAAGAAGATTTATCATCCTCTAACACATCAACATTGCCAACTGCAACACCCACCATGGATAGAAACAACACTCAAAGAACATCCTTACAAAAGAGAATGTATCCTATTGTATTTCGGAACAAGTTCAGTCTTGCAAAGGATTTACTGTTAAGAGATCTTCATGACTCGATTGAAAAGTGTCAACTCAAAACAGAGATGTATCGTCAGCAAGTGAAGGCCATTTCGAGATTTATCCCTCCATCATTTTTTCTTAACGACCCATCATTTGCTCCCTATTATTGGGTACTGACAGATGTTGACTACAAACTGATGCCACCATTCCTTCGTAATTATGTTCTCTATTCATCATCGTTGGTGGCATCAATGTATGGTGGGCCATTTTACTCTCCCTTCATGGGCTTTGATGAGAGTGGAGTGATGCCACTCGGTTCACAACAACAGACCAGCATGATGACGAGTAGTAGTATTACCAGCATCAGCAACAATAGACATGGAGAGACATCTATTCCTTCCTACATTCGGGATAGGATTAGATACGAGTGGGAATTGTTTATTCGACAAAATAAGAGCATACTGCATCGATTTGACTTTTTATACAACGCATTCTTGAGTAGAAATGGTTTGTGTGTGACAAATAAGGACGATGAATCCAGGTATCGAAAGGAGTTTACAGAACAATGTTTCAAATTACTCAAAAGTAGACGTAAAGTAGCACTGAGAAAGATAAAAACAATCCGATTGAAACAAATAAGGCCGAGTGAGCGTGAAAAGAGTCAACTGAGAACACAATACACCAAGTTAAAACAATTGGAACTGCTTCCATGAAAACCGTAGTGACTGTACACAGAGTTCTCTCACTTGAATCCAATGAACACGACAATAACGAATCTTCAACGATGCTTACAACTCGAACACCGATTCAACGAGAAGAGCAAATCGTGATACGTGAGCACCCCTCTTAATCATTCGACTCACTCACCTCAAAACCGATCTTTTGCAAGGTGCGATTACAGTGAAACTGAGTGCGATGTTGTGTTGATCAAACACACCCTCCCTCAACCAATCCCTACTGAGATCCATATTTTCACACGCTCATGACAAAACAACACCACAACCCGTCACATTTCACTTTTTTCGTCAGACCTTTTTAGAATACGAAAGCACTTTTCGAACTTGAGCATTTTGTAAAGCAAAGACAAAACCAGAAAGGACCAAACTTTGATGGATAGGTAGTGCGGCAGCCAATCAAAATTTTTCTTGCATCGTCCATAAAAGCAAACGATACCCATGAATCTGTTCCAAGGCAACTGGGTTTCGAAGAAGAAGAGAGCGTTCAGTGGTGCTCTGAGCTTCTGCTCTGGTGGTCCCACCTCTCACTTCTCTCTCCTCTGAAAGCGTATGTCAAGTGCCAAAAAGAAAAAAAACACCAACCTGGCTCACTGTCACGACTGGCAATTATTGTTTGTGTGAAACAGTCATATTTTCAAATATATTCCTCTCTCTCCCATATTGAGTGAACAAGAGAGTATAGTGACTGACCGA
This sequence comes from Naegleria fowleri, assembly GCF_008403515.1. NCBI lineage: Eukaryota > Heterolobosea > Eutetramitea > Acrasida > Naegleriidae > Naegleria > Naegleria fowleri. The sequence goes on from NW_025407936.1 coordinate 202,776, forward strand.
CACTAGATCCTTGTAACCCCTTTTTGCTCTTCAAACAACAACGTCATTACCCATTATCACTGTATGAGAGTGTTTTGTGAGCACAAAGGTACCTACTGCTGATCTCTCACTCCTCATCATCATTAGGAAAAACAGAATAACCCTGTCCTTCCATTACGATTCACCTATACAACTACTACTATTCAAGTGTGTAACATATTGACGGAACAACAACCATGCTATCCACAACAACATCATCATCATCAACAACAATGGAGCAAACCATCTTTTCTGAACAAGATCTATGTGATGAAGAATCTATCATGATGGGAGACTTTGAAGACCACTCTCCATCATTTTTGTCATCATCACAACAACAACAAGTTTCTGAAAGTGATGACTCTGAAAGCGACAGACTTCATGATGAAAAATCCTCCAAGAATGGAAAGAAGAGAAAGGGCTATTCAAAAGAGATTACCAAAGTTCTCAATGATTGGTTCTTTGCTAATCTTCAAAATCCATATCCAAGGTTTGTATAAGTGTTTTGGTGAAGTGTATTTGTTTTGAATTATCATTAACAATGCCATCCATTTTCAGTGAAGAGGAAAAGAAGGAAATGGTCAATCAAACTACATTGACTCTTCTCCAAATCAACAATTGGTTCTCTAACAAGAGAGTTCGATACAAGAGAAAGATGCAAAAAGAAGGTCAAGAAGTAATTGATGGAGGTATTGTCATTGACATCAATCAAGCATTCCGTTCCATCAAGAAACAAAATAAGGGAGAAAAGAACTCCTCAAACGCTGTGTCATCAATTGATTCCACTTCCTCCAGTCAAAGTTCTGCAGCTCCAAAGAGAAAGAGATCCTCTGCCTCTAAGGATGCTTCATGTTCCAAGAAGAAGAGACCAACTCCATTGAGTGTTGTGAATCATGTCAAGACTAGGAATGGAACAACATCAGAGAATGATAGTACTCCAACAAGTGCAATCACAACATTGACACCACCACCATCAATCTCGACAACAACGACTACTACTCTTACCACTCCATCGTCGTCACTTGTTCACAATTCCTCTTCTCCTGCAGTAACCTCTTCTTCTGAGCCAAAGAATGTTCTTAGTTCACTTCTTGAAGCTCCATCCAATAAGAATTTGAATGGATCTTCAGTTGTATTATTACGGTCACCCATCTTGACCAATCAATCTCCTGGAATGTCTTCACCACAATCCTCTTGTCCACAAAGCTCTCCAAAGATGACTCCTGATGAGAGATCTCCATGTTCTACTGATGAAGCAGTCTGTAGTCAACAACCAAAGAAAATTGACTTTTTCCAATCTCTGCAACAAGCAGGCGTCATTTTCCCACAAACACCTGCTATCATTCCTGTAATTCCATCATACCCTCCATATGCATTTGTACATCATCATGCTGCTGCCTACTATCCTGTGAGCGAAGTAGTTGCTAATTCATCACCCACATCATCTCCCTATCAATATTCTTATCCCATTTACTCGACGACTGCTATTCCAGCCACTTTTTATGCAACCCCACACTCCTCCAGTACCTCCACTTTCATGATACCAAAGGAAGAAGAGGTTGACGAAATTGGATTGGAACAACACGATGCTGCTTCATGCTTTGAATTGGAAGATAATTGTCTTGACGATGTCGCAGGCATGACAAGCAACAATCATCATGAAAATTATTCATGCCAAGACAATACCTTTAATACCACAGACTTGTTCGAATCGACAGCAACAGAGAATGAGAATTGTCTCTTCCTTGACAGTGGACGTGATGTGTCGTCTGGATCATGGATGAACTCTACAGAGGATTGCAGTCTTCTCTACTTTTAAAACAAAGCTTGTTGTCCAACATTGAGAGACAACATGTGTTGTTTATTAAGGTTTCAGCTCTCGAGAGGTCACTTTCGAGATTTTGACGTCAATCTACCAATCCAAAGGGTTGTAGCAGTTTTGAAATGTTTTTTCAATAAAAAGTTAAAAACATTTTTGAAGTTAGTGTTGTTGATGTTGGACAATGTTTTGGCACTTTTGCTGAGATCAAAGTAATGTTATTCAAAACCTGTCTCGTACAATCCATTATCCATAAAATAAATCCTCGCAAAATAGAAGTTGATGGATTTTTTGGATGTAAGGCATTAGTCGTGACTTTTCTTCTCCAAGAATTCTCGAAATACCATCATGCACTTGACTATCTTCATCCTCATTCTCTTTGAACTCAAAATCTCTCAGAAAATTATAAAGCTCCATGAATGTTCGTTCGCCAAACTTGTTTTCACAATAAGACCTTAATGATTCAATCCTCACTCCCAATTCATTTTGCTTCTTTCTCAGATTTTCTAATTCTGTTGGAGAGAGTTGCGATGTATCAATTTCGTGCTTCCTAATAGGTGTATGGAATTTTAATTCCACAGGAGTGCCATTATTTCTGTCGAACGTTGGAGGTTGTGACTGACCTTCTTTGGAAGGTAGCAAATCCAAATCTTCGAACTGAGAATTGATTATCTTTGAAGGTGAAGATTTTGCTTGAACGAGCTCGTGCTTTGGTTTGGATTCAACGATCAACACTTCCACGTTTTTTCCTTGCGAAGATGATTGTTTTTTTGGAGTGTTCTGTTCATTGAGACTTGCCAGATCTGAATGATTGTCAACATTTTGGTCATGAGACCTCTTGGAGCTCTCTGAAATATGAGGAATTGCAATCTCAACAGGAATTTCATCCTCTTTCTTTTTCTTCTTTTGATTCTTTATGAATTCCTTAAAATCTTGCCTCTGTTTTTCCAATTGCTCTCTTCGTTTTCGTTCCTTCTCTTCTTCTTCCTTCTTTTTCAACAATTCTACTTCGGTTGGTTCCATCACTTTGTGGGCTTCCTCTTGCTTCTTGAAAGATTGAGAGTCATCTACGGATGGTGCACCATCATCGAGACCAAACATTTGACGAACCTGATTTTTCCGACCCTTAATGGCATCCATCTTCTTCTTATGTTCGAGTTTTAACCTTTTTTCTTCTTCTTTTCTTCTCCTTTTTTCTTCCTTTTTTTCTTCAAGGAATTTCTTTTTCCTGTCCTCTGCCTCGTTGCCATTCATGTTATTGAGCCACTTTTGTCTCTCACTGTCTTGTTTGTTCTTGATGTCTTTCCTTTGTTCTTCTTTTGAAATGACGTTTTCAGAGTGTTTCGATTTACTTGAACCTCCATTCGGTTCGGATGATTTTGTTTTCACAGGAGGCTTTCGTTGTTGATTCAAAATTTCTTCCAAACTATATACAGTTTTTTCGTTGTCGTCTTGCGATTTTGATGGTCTAGGACGATCTTCATTTCGTTTTGGTGAAGTTTTGGTTTCTGAGCTAGGGACCTGAGGTGGTGACTGCCTTTGAGTAGTTGGTTGAGCCTTGGAAGGCAGTATATTTGAAGGAAGGGACACACGCGGAGGAATAGCTTGTTGTTGTGATGCAACCGGTTGATTTTGTGCACTTGCTGAAACCATGACTCCTGCCGCCGAAGGTTTGGCAATCTTCTTTTCTAATAATTGTTCATAGTATTCTTTTCGTCCTTTCAATTTTTCTTTTTTGAGTTCTTTCCGTTCTTCCATATGCTTTCGTATTTGGAGTTTTGAGAGAGTATCGATAGGGACCTGTTTTGAGGGGTGTAATTGTTTGAAAAGAGCATCCATCTCTCTTTGCTTTTCTTCCAACCATTTTGGATCTTTTTTGAGGACCTTTTGATCAGAGTTTCCTTGAGCTTCGTTTGGTTGATTCTGAGGAGTCACAGACCGAGGATTGTTTGATGCGGCCTCCTGTTTGGAAATATCTTCCAGAGAACTGCTTGGTTTTGAAACATTTTGCGCACTTTGTTGCTTGTTCAATATAAATTTAAAAACTCTCTCCTGTATGAAAGGAAGAGATAAAATTTCACTCATGCTTGGTCTGAGGTCAGGATCCTTCTGTAGCATGGAAGATATTAAATCACTCAAGTTACTACTATAAACAGGTGGAATGGGTGGATAGGTGCCTTTTAAAATTTTGAGTACAAGAGCAGGCAAATTCTGACCATTAAATGCATGTTTTCGAGTGGTCAATTCATATAAAACGCATCCCAATGCCCACACATCACTTTTCTGATTATATGGCTTATCTTCACATAATTCTGGGCTAAGATAATATGGCGTTCCTATAACCGTGTTGGCAAACTCTGTTTGCGAGTTTAGAATTTTTGCAATTCCAAAATCGCCGATTGTAATTTTCCCAGATTTAGTGAGGAAAATATTTTGAGTTTTAAGGTCTCTGAGAAGAACGACATGGTGTTAAGGTGTTGTGATGGACTCCTTAGTAAACATACCTATGTAAAATGTTACAATCATGTACATGTTTTAATCCAAGGGCTATTTGAGTGAACCAATCCAGTATTTGCTAGATATTCAAAGTTCATTTCAAGAAAAGGTCCTATTAACAAAAAATAAAAACAATCAATTGGTACATACGTCTTCTGAAAAATATGAAGGAGAGTTTTTGATTTTCGAAAATAAATCCCCTCCATCCGCATAATCCATTACGATATTTAGGTACTTGTCAGAACTTATAAAATATTCCTTATATGCAATAATGTTATCATGCTTTAGTTTTTGAAGAATTTGCGCCTCAAGTAAAGCTCCTTGTTTTTCTTCGTCACTCAACTCCTTCATATTAATCCTCTTCATTACATATTTCTTCCCCTTTATATCGCACAGATAGGCCTTTCCGAAGGATCCACTTCCAATTTCTTTCAGTATCTAGTGATTGAAATTAACATCGTTCCGAGAGATTATTGAGCAATTATTGAAATTGTTTGACACATTGAAATTCCAAAAATAGTGATTCCGTTCAATGTTCGGGTGTACAGTGATGATGGTTGTATTGACAAATGTAACAAAACAACGGAACAAAGATGTCGTATATTTATTCTTAATTTAGGGGGTTTCATGATGATCATCGCATACAAACCTTATAATTTTTGTCTCCAAAGACTTGAGGAGAGGGAAGCTCTGCTGCACTCGGCTGGCTGCTGCTTCCACCCTTATTATTATTCGCTCTCATTTTTTTTAATAAATACAACGCCATTTAAATGCATTTTCAACTCCCCTTTCCGCACTTCAGAGAGAGAGAGGTTGGCAGGAGGACGTGATTGGATTCGAGACTCGATGAGGCAGAGAGCGACCAGTTGGGAATACTGACAAAAAAACATTCTTTGTCAGTGATTGAATGGCGAATGTTTGGTTGGCTGAGGCATTGTAATATCAAAAGATGTTACAATGATATTAACCTTACCATATTTAGTATTTGGGTGAGAATTGAATCGCATGTTGGCTTAAGAAAGCAAATGGGTGGAAGTGGTATAAAATGCCCACAACATTGGTGGTACAGATTTTTGAGTTAAAGTATCCTAAGCTGAGTTTTCATTTCAATCTTATCATATCAAAAGATAAAGATTTAAACACTTTTTGTCTAACTCGTAAAGCTTTCATGGAAATTCATTTAGATGAAGTTACGTAGAGATCTAAACGTTAAAGCTAAATATTGATACATGTGTTGCCCACTGCTGTAATATAGCAGAAAATCAAATGGTATCTTTCACATCATGATCTGTGTTCTTTAAATTTTTCTTTAATAGTCTCTCTTTGCGTTGCTTAGTTACTTCCCACCCATTCGCACTCCCACCCACTTGCTTTCTTAAGCTTATTCAAGTACCTTTTTCGCTGATCGGAATGTTCTTGTGGTAAGAAAGAACATTGTGACAGTGCAGGTCCACCTTGATTCGAATCTTTTCGGCAAGGATTTTATTGAACTAACTATTTAATTTTGTTATTTAATTTTCATTTATTTAATTCATCATGTTTTCATGATATTCATGGATTTATCAAGTTATTATAATTTTCATGGATTTACGTTACTTCTGCTTTCATCCTTCCTGCTTCCTTGCGTTTCTTTGGTTTTCTCGTTGCTGAATAAAGTCAATTGACAAAATATGCAGAAAATCCCACAAACCCATTAGTCCTTCCTTTAATTAACAAACGAATTTTATTGTTTACTCTTTCGAAACATTCATGAATATTGTGTTGTTTTTCTTTTCTATTAAAATATTCAAACATTTTTTGGAAGAAGATCTTTCTGAGTTGATTTTCCAAAACAATAACACTTCATGGAAATTCAACTGTTTAATTTCGGTACCTTATCGTTGGCTTAGATAGATGCGGATTCACGTGCTAATTACCAGAAATTGAAATGCAAGAAATCTTTACAGGTGTACTCAACCGATCCTTCTCATCTCCGTAATTACGGAACGAAAATCCTGACCCTTTCCCAAGGCATAGACCTGTCCCCGATCGTCCATCAATAGCAAAAAGCTTCCATCAGCACTCACTTGGATGACTCTTGTATGGAAGAGAGGTGATGGAAGTGTGGTTACACCCGAAGACGAGAAAGCCTTCTTCTCACTGCTAGTGGCTATCAAGTGGGGTGTGTTGGATTGAATACGATCTTTGACTCCGATCGCTCCCCAAAAGTAGACGTGAGAAGTCAAGCCTGAAGAGGTTGTTGTGTTGTTGGTGGAGAATGACATTTTCTGTTTTTGGCGCGATCATTGGAGATGGAATTTGAATCAACTTGAAATGGGTGAACCTTAATCCACATGAAAGACTGAAGATTATTCTATTGCACGCGAGTACAATGTGGTAATGACAAATGAATAAATGATCGATCAAATGAAATTGTGCGAAATGATGAACAAAAAACGGAATTAATGTTTATTATTTTTGATTTCCTCTAACAACTGGCGCAACACGTTTAACATCACCTTCTGATGCTCATCCGACTTTCGTTGCTGCTCCTGCAACACGTTCAACAACACCTTCTGATGCTCATCCGACTTTCGTTGCTGCTCCTGCAACACGTTCAACAACACCTTCTGATGCTCGTCCGACTTTCGTTGCTGCTCCTGCAACACGTTCAACATTTCCTGTTGATGTTCGTCTGACTTTTTGGCAAAATTGTTAAGTTCCAAAAGAGCCTTTTGAATGATGGTAAGACTTGACATTGTTTTTTTGGTTAGGGCGGATTCAATTTCATCAAACTCAGTAGCCTCACTGAGTTCATCCACATCTCCTGATGAGAGTTCTTTCTTGTTTGTGGTTGATGAAGAAGTTCCTCGATATTGCTGCCGAAGAATTCAAAAAATGCAAAAACGTACATCACCATTCGTGAGCGTAATATTCAGGGAAGTGTTTCCTCCTCATTGTCGGACCACCACTTTGACCACTCTGGTGGCAGTCTTCACTTAGAGGATGAATATGCATCTTCGGCTTCCTCCTCCTTGTTTGGATTTGGAAATTTGATGAGTGTTATATTTATATTTATTTCAGAAGCTCTCAAACAAACACAAATTGATCAATTTATGTTGCTGCTGCTCAAATCACAAGTCCTACTACTATTACTACTTGATGAGTTACGAGTGGATGGGGATGCAGAAGACAACCAACGAGAGAGAGCCTCCACGTTGCACAAATTGGATTCGTAACCGAATGGAAGGCCATGATCTTCATCGTTGGTCATGTTCGAAATAAATTCAACGAGACTGGTGAAAAAACTGATGGCTTCTTCAGAGTTTTTCCCAATGCAAAGCTCCCCAAGCTGACCTCTTAGCAGAGAATCCACTTGTTGGAAAACAACTCCAAATTGTCCAACACAATCCAGCGAGTGACCATTCATTCTGCAATCATTGAAAAAAGAAGAGTGATGCCATGTGCTTATTGAGGGATTTCTCATTATTCCACTATAAATGTAAGAGCGCTTCACTTCTGTCAAGCCATTTGTACTGTCGTGATCTTTCCTCACCATTATTCCTCTATTCATATCAAACTGGCTGTTCGTCACTAGCTCAAACACACTATCCAAGTAAGAAAACGTTGTGCGGGGTTAAAAATGCATTCAGCCATACTGGTTAGTGACATTATTTCTGAAAGCACCTAAACTACTTACCGATGCATAAGAGAGTTATCTGTCAAGCGCAGTTTCAAATCCACAGCCCACATTCTTGCACTTTCTTTCTCGTCTAAAAAAATAACGTAATCAATTGAAAGATATCCCATGATCTTCTTCGAATAACAAACATGTCCTACAGATAGAGAAGCTTCCCTTAGCGCTTCATATGGAGCAGAATATTGTGGAAATGCACATCCTTGAGCGCAATATTGAGGACTCAGTAATTGTTCTTGAACAGAAAGAATTTGAATCTCACCGTTTGGCTCAATATACAAATTCACAGTTGGAGAGCCAATAATTTTGTTAGGCACAGCCTCTATTACTCCTCCTCCACTATTTTTTAGAGATGTGATGAAATCCATCCACTTTGGATAAACATATTTTGAAACAAGGTTAATTCTCTCAGGCATGTATTCTGAGAGTTCTTCTAGGATTTTTGTTCGAACTCTATCTGTAAAAAGGGGTTCATTTTTCCTCTTTTCCTTGACAGCATGAACGCTTGATGTTTCCAAATAGGCTAATCCTCGTCCACTCATTTCGGTGTCAATTTTAATTAGCCATCTATTAAAGTTGGGATATTCAAGGATCTTTTTTGTTAAATTTGAGATCAAGTCTTCTTCTTCATAAATATCATAAATACCGATTGGCGTGTTCACATCAGCTTGTGAAAAGATTCGTTTGCTTCCAGATTTTGTTCCATATATCGTAGAATTCAAAGGGTCTGGTCCTAAAATTGGAAGCTGAAGTTTAATGGCCAACCTCAAATCATCTTTTCCAATATGGCCTGGAACGATGAAAGCCACCTTACCCATTACCAGCGTTTTGATATGTTTTAAAGTTCGTTGAGAATAGTAAACAAGGGTCGACAAGGATAGGTTTTCTTGGAATTTGTCACTATTTTCAGGTGTTACAAATTTCACTCGTTTCATTGGCTCTTCCACACCATAATATTCTAACAATTTTACCACATAGGATAAAGCATCGCTGTCAATATGATATGATGCAATAAATATTATGTCTACATTAGGATCCAACAGATCGAGCAACCTAAATAATTGTGAATTTTGGTGGGATTTAAATTTAGGAAATGTTTTTCGCACGCTCTCATCATAGCTTAAAGAATTAATATGAACAATTGTTCGTTTTGCTTTCTTGATGGTGTCCCAATTTTTCTTAAACTCTTCCATTTTCGATTTCCATTTAAATTCTTCGTCATAAAGAAGTTTTTGAATCCTTTCTTTAGTTCGAAATAAACGTGTCCTTAAGAACCACCATCTCTGAATGATGGAAGCCATATGGTGTTGTCTCTTAAGCTCTTTGAACTTGTTTCGTTGAGAATATCCTCTCCAAACTCGTTGAATAGCTGTTGCAGCCAAATTTGGACCATTTCTTCCTAAAAATTTCACGTCAGGTAGATGGATATATGGAATTACAGTTTCACTATTTACAAGACAATCAATTAATTGTTGATTGGTGGGGTCTACAGTCTTCTCAGCTAAAAATACAACTTTTTTACCATCCACATATGCCAGCGGAACTAAAAGAGATGAATTGCAATACATTAAAAAGCCATTGTACAAAGAAAATTCATGCATTAATTGCTTACCTGAAAAATCTTTCAAAAGTCTCTCTAGAAGCATTAGAATTCCATAGATTTTAGGCCAGTTATACTGATAAGTTCGATAAAAAGATAAGTATTCTGGGGTATTGTTTAGTAAAGTTCCATGCCGTACGATGACATGGTGCAAGCTGTACTCATCCATGAGATCCAAATACGTTCTTAAATATTGCTGTTTTTTCTTTTCGTGATTCGCCTCAAAGAGAGCGTTCAATTTTTGATCCTCGGTAGGATCAAGAGTTGAGTTGAGAGGTTGTTGTATTGCATTCTTTGGTAAATAGATTGATGCGTTATCACTCTTGACATTAATTATTTTTTGGTTACCAAAAGGTATGATGGTTGGTGCCTCTTTCTTTCGGCTACCTCGAGGTTCTTGAATGCATGCTTGGTCATGTAAGCTTCGAGAGGAGTTTTGCATTTTGAAAAGTACAGGTTTTTGTTCTTCAGATGTCTGCACTTGCTTCTTGATGAGCTGAGTATGAAAAGGATTAAGGACTGCAGGCTGTGCCACCAATGGTGTGTTTTCTTCGTTTGTATTCACTAATGGTGATAGGTCAATAAATGAAGGAACCAATTTTCTGTTGATTAAATTAAGTAGCCCCTTGTCGAGCTCTGTTTCAGATATTGGTGGAAGAGGAAGACTTGGGTTCATTTGATTTTCCCTTGGCAAAATTGCTTCTCTCTTGTAGAGTGTGCCTTTAACTTTTCTTCCGACTGTATTGGTCGGAATGCCACCAACATTTCTTCGCTTGATTTTTTCTTGGGAGAGGTATATTCATGTCTTTGTTGAGAAGATTTCGTGTTTCATTGGCCCACACTACAGGATCGGAGAGAATGGTCGCTCGTTGCTTCTCACGGATTTTGTCGAGATATGTATGTGAAGAGGGGCGTTGGGGAAACACATCTTCTAAATAGTCTTCGGAATAATGAAATTTTGGAACTCTTGTCGTTTGACTATGTGGCTGTTGAGGAGAGGAGTTGTCTCTCCAATTCATGAGATCATCATCTTGAAGAAGCAATGTTGATGATGCACGTCTTGGTTGAGACATTTTTCCAACACTCTGCAAATGGTTGAGCAAGTTTCGGAAGGTTTATGTGATCGGAATACTATTCTTGAATTGTATGCACGAAAAAGATGTAAGATCAATGAACAGGTGGTGTTTTCGTTGTTGTTGTTGATTCTCAATGTGCCAGAATATTCTCAAAGACAAAACTCATTATTTTTTTAAAAAAAATAGCTTGTAGAAATTCTGGCGCCACCTAATCTACAACAAAATCTCAAGAGATTCCTTGTTATACATTGAGAATTTATTGAATTCGGGAAGTGTTAATGGAGGATCTTGATGATGAAACTTGTTGAAATGGATCTCCGCAATAAGAGCATTGCAGCTTCATCGGCTTCACTTTCTCCATCAAAACCTAAAACTCCTGGAAGGAAATACCAACGAAAGACCGACTCGATTGTTAGTCAAAGGAAAGTATCTGATCAAGAGGGTAAAGAGGGTAACACATCTTTGCACCTTAACAAGAGTGATTCCGGGTTGGGAGGTAAAAAAGATGAACAAGAATCACCCTCCGTTTCACTGTTACAGCTTCAGGAATCACTCAAACAAGACATCAACGAAACTCTAAATGAAATTAATCATGCAGCCTTGATGAAAGAAACTCGGATTAAATTGCTGGAGATTATTTCATTAGAGGAAAAAGCTAATGAGCTTGAGTCTTCGCAAAATCACCTTAAAAGTTTAGAAGCGAGGGAGCAACGATTAAACATTCTCATTGATGTCTACGGACTGTTGGACCCTAAAGTGGAGGAAGCATGCAAGAAATTTATTATTCATTGCAACACATATTCCACATTGAATTGTAGGAACAATCCAACGGAAGGGATAGAGATTTTGAAGAGAGCTCTGAATTATTTAAACATTGGAATTGAGTTTGATAATATCAAGAGAATACATTCCATGACACTGAATAATATGAGCTTTGCTTTTAGAATGAAGAACATGTTCGAGGAAGCGCTTGAGTATGCTCAAAAGGCATTCAAGATTGAATCGGAGATTCCAAAAGGAGACAATGATATTGCTTTGGCTGATTCGTACTTGAATATTGGAGCGATCTTGTCAAAACTCGGAAAACACAAACAATCATTGGCTCATGCCAATACTGCTCTCGATATTTTGTTGTTTCAACAATCTAAACTTGTGGAGAGGGAAGCTTTGCGAGATGAGGTCGAAGCAACAGAAGAGGATTCTGATTTCAAGCACCCCTCGTTAACGCATGATGCTCTATACTCGAGCATTGTTGTTGCCCATAATAATATTGCAGTAGAGTTGGAACATTTGATGGAGGTAAGTGAGCGCATGGATTGAATGTTCGTTGTTTACATGTGGTATTATTTCCTAAAAAGATTTCAAAAGCTTCACTATTTCATGAGAAAGCGCTGGAAATTGCAACCAACCGATTGGGTCCTCACCACGCAGTTACACTTCGCATGCAACAAGTGCTGGAACGATTCCAACATGATTTCAAGGAGGATAAGGAGATTGAAATGTTGTTGCAAGCCAAAGAAAAAGGAAACAATATAACCTCTCACTTGTCAACCCAGGCTTCCATTGATAGAATGCACAAAGACTTGAGAAGGAAGAGAGTGGAAAAGTCATTCAATAGTAAGGATCCCAATCTCAACGGGATCAATGACCAAAGCTCGATCGAAATGAACAAATCAGCTTTATCCATTCCTCCCCTAGACCTTTCCACACTAAGCTCAATAACTACTGACACGAATCTTAAAACCCTTTCCGTAAAAATTACGTCCTCGCCCAAGCAAGGAAAGAACTCTCCCAAAAAAACTTCAGCTAAAACACCTTTAAAATTGGCCCAAACAGAGGCGATAACTCTAGATAACAGTCAGGTTTTGTTAGAGCTAAACAATATACTCAACAATTGAAAATAAAACATCATTTCTTGTCCTTCACCCAACTATTCCTTTTACCTTTATATTCTCTCATTTCTGTGTGAATAAATCCAAAAACTAGTTAAAAGTTTCCGATGAGACGGAATCGAACCGCCGACCACAGGATGACTTGCTTGCTACAGTCCCATGCTCTACCAGCTGAGCTATCATCGGTTTCATTCAGATAGATAGTTTTACTACATATCTAGGTGGTCGGCGGTTCGATTCCGTCTCATCGGAAACTTTTAAACTAGTTTTTGAACGAATTGGTTAACACACGATGTCATAAACCATCTAATTTTGCAAATAAAGGATTTGTTATTTATTAAGTTTCCAAAATTCATTGCATTTAGGGAGAGTTAGTGTCAAACAATTTGAAGAAAACTCTTCTTTCCAGATTCAAACATTGTGGATCGATCATTGTCTTGTTACGCTGGGCTCCATGGAACAATTGTTGTAATTGTCATGGATATGTCACATCACTATCGGGTAGTATTGCTATCGATGGCAGGAGGTTGTTTTGAACCAGATCCAATTTGGAGCGTTCCGACATTATCTTTTTCTACATCGCTCAACTCATCCATGACTGATCCAGAAACACTTCCTTCTTCAATTTGTGGGCTTCTAGCAGAATCAGAGTTCGACTCATCATCATTTCGTACTTTTTTACGTTTTGTTCTTTTGTTTTCATCATGATGACCAGTTGTCTTGTCGTTGGGTTGGCGCTTTTTTGCCTCTTCTAGCTTTTCTTTTCGCACCTTCTTTTGTTCTCTGTCAATTTTCGCATAGTACTTTTGCGCATGTGTTCGTACTTGGGTTGCATTTCTCGTTCCAACATGACTTGCAATGGCCTTAACATCTTTCTTTCCATATTTTTCAATTCCTTCAAGGAAAAGTTTATGTTCCTCTTGAGTCCAGTATCTGCTTTGTTTCTTTGTATTCTTTTCCTTTTCCGATTCCAAAAATGTCACATATTCTTGAAGTTTGTTGATGTAATCTTGAGCTCTTTGCAATTCTTCTTCAAGTTGGTAAATTCTCTTTTGTTGCTCCACAACTAGAAGAATGACGTCTTGAGAGTAGTCATCTTGCTGTTGTGGTTGTACATTACTTCCACGAGAGGTATTGTATTGGCTGTTGTTGTTAAATGGTCCAGTTTGGTTTGACATTGTATTGTTGTTGGAATTGAAATGGCTGTTATTCATATTGTTGTTGGTCATAAAGCTATTATTATTAGTGAATGTCATTGCATTTTCAAATGAACGTTGTTGTTGCTGTTGCATTTGAATATTGTCAGAATAAGAGTTCGATGATTGTTGAAGGTAATGATTCATAGATTCAGTGTTATTATTCATTCCAGAAAAGGATGGATTTCCAGAAGATTGCATGTAAGATTGTGAGGACACATTCATATTGCTGCCTGTATTAAAAGGCACAAATGATGACTGAGACGCTGGTCTGTCTATTCGTGTCATCATGCTATTTCGTGGTGGCTGATGTTGAGAGGAGGAAGTAGAGGTGGCCATACTACTCATACTACCGTCTCCTCGCATTAACGATCCAGAACTTGAGCTGTTCATATTGCTACAAGCACTCGAGGAGGTATTGATTGTGGAGTGTCCACCCGTGTTGGTGTTCATCAATGGAGAACCACCAACCTCTTTGCTTCCACTACTGCCACCACCAGTGTTGTTGGAAGTATTTGAAAACATGGCACTCACGCTCTGAGGGAGGTTTGGTATGGAGGGTAAACCAATGGTACCAGGTCCTCCGTGAGAGTTGAATTGTCTGAGTCGTTGTTGTTCTTGTTCGAATTGATCGGGATCAACATGATCCAAAATATGATGACCATCATGATGAACGCTATGATGAAAGTTAATATGTCCTTGGTAGAGATTGGGGTTTTCTGAGAGAGTGGAGGATCCTCCTCGCATTCCCAGAACACTCTCAAGGCTTATCATGGGAGTGCGGTGGTGGTGGTGGTTTGAAGCATTATTGGACGACGGTTGAACAAAATTATCTGGCAAAGGATCATTCACTCCTCTCAACTCCAATATATTGCTCAATCGACCAGTGGAAGAGGTACCAGCAGCAGCATTATTGGAGGAGTTATCGTTTGGACCACCCGATGATGTAAACTGCTGCTGTTGATGGTGATGATGCTGTTTGCTCATCGAATAAAAAACGGATTAAAAAGAATGATGTTGTTGTGGTTTCTGGTCCGATGACGATGAGAGAATCAATGATGATCGTATGTTGTTGTTCCAATTGTTTCTTATTATTTCAGTGTTGCGGCTTTTTCAAAAAGGTCAGAGTTGTTTTTCTCTTTCAGAGAGAGAGAGGAGAGCGGAATTTGTACACCGACAAAGAATGAAGCTCGTTGATGTTGGTTGTTCCTAAACAACAGAAAATGGTTTTTTTTGCTGGTGAGAGAATATTCTCTCGTTTTTGGTGGAATCTTGGTCGGAGATTCCTGCAAGAACAATCACGCTCAGTCAGATAGGAGACCAGCAAGATCTTGAATACCTCAAAGTCTAGTCACACACGTGTGTGACCCAATAACTTGTTCCTCAGACGGAATATCCAATACTAGCCTTGCTGTGCTTTTCGAATTGAACGCATGGATATTGGTTCGAAATTTTCTTCTTCAAAACACTTTTAACACTTAATATATTAACCTCTCTGAAAACTCAAAATCAAAACTGCAAGCAACTTTAGCAACACAAACCTAAAATGCCATCTTCTCAACCACCGATCTGTCTCAACAACAAAATGCCACAACATGAACAGCAAAACTACTCGTCATCTCAGCACTACCATCCACTCATTCCGATTCTGAAAAGTTTTGGATTAAAAATTGAGATTGAGTTGAAAACAAGTTTTGGAAATTCGGAATTGAATAATATTCTTCCTTTCATTTGAAACACCATCAGGAAGATTTCCTTCAACGAACTGAACATTTGAGTTACAAGTATGGAAAGGGTACTCTGAGTTCTATTCGGAATCATAACATCTTGAGGATACATTTTCAATGTAGAGATCATTTGAAAACCTATCATGATAGATTAAGTGCTGAGAAAACAGAGTCGAATCGAAACGATTTCTTTAAAAACTGCACACAGGATCGTGTGAATGAGAAGATTGACACGATGAAAATTTGTATTTATGGATTTTTCAAGTCCATCAGTGACCTGGTGGAATGTCCTTTACTTGACAAAAAGAAAATGTCTACAAACAAGCTCGAGGAAGAAATGATTAATGAGAGTGTTGAGATTTTGGATGTTGATCATTCACGAAAGCATGTATTGATTCGATTGAAGAATGATATGAGTGATATTTTCTCGACAAAAGGGTCACAACAAAATTCAACAACACACAACAAAGATCAAGAACAGCATCAACACGAGACAATATTACTGATGGGTAAAATTGACCATTCAAATCATGCATTTTTATTTAATGTCACAGAGATGGCAAAAAGGATCCATGATGAGAAAAAATCACATTTCAGAAAAATTGAAAATATTTATGAATTGTGTATTCCACCAACTTTAAAAAAAAGATGTTGCAGAGTGGACAAAGATGGAAAAAAGGAAATGCAAGATTCAGTCACAAAAGTTGGAATCCGAAGAGTTTTAATTGGATGCTTCTTCTCAAGCTTGACCACAAAAAAGATCCATATTTATGGCACAGCAAGGGGAAAGAAAGACAACATCTATGGATATTATGACCATCTCAGTCCAACGTTTATTTGTACACCAAACTATGATATGCTTCGTGGTATGTTTATTAGCGCTTCAGGTAGAAATGGACAAAGATATTCTGGCGTTATTGATTGTGGATATTACAATATTGAGTTAAAAAGTTGGAATTTTGCATTACTCAATTTGGACGTACTTGGATCATTTACGAGTAATTTTATGCATGACATTATGTGCTGACACTGATGTCACAACATGATGGTCCATCAATTGAGAGTTTATTTCAATTCAGCCAATATATGGTGGCTTTCAATTCAGCCAACATGTACTCTCAGTGAGAATGATGATGATTGTGGGAATGAGTGTCATCGTGTCTCTTATAATGTTGTTGTTGCTGTTCTTGAATGAATTGTCTGAATGGATTCTCATAGGTCAATTCCCAGAATTGCATGCCATGAGACATCTCTTCATCAGTAAGCAAGCATGAATCCAATGTTTGTATCAATTCTTCCTTATTCATATTATTCCCAATGAATACAATCTCTTGCCTTCGGTCTCCATACTCTCCCTCAAATTTTGTTTCCTTCATGATGTGTTCGATTTGCTCCTGTGAAAAGTGTTGCTTTTTTTCTTCCGAAAGAGAGGCAAACCAAATTGATTTTGGAGCAAATGAAAAAGTCGGACCTGCAGTGGACCATTCATAAAGTGTTGCGTTATCACTGGCAAGCCAAAAGAAACCCTTAGAGCGAATAATTCCTCTCAATTTTTCATTTTGAATACATTCGTAGAGTCGTTGTGGCATGAATGGCCTCCTTCGTCGGTACACAAATGAACTAATTCCATATTCTTCAGTTTCTGGAGTGTGTTCTTTTTGTAATTCTCGTACCCATCCTGGTGACTTGAGTGCCTTTTCATAATTGAAAAGACCTGTATTCAGAATGGATTTCAAATCGACATGAGAGTATTGACTTTTCAAAATGACAGCTTCAGGATTTAGCTTTCGAATTATTGCTTCCAATTTATGGAGCTTTTCTTCACTGATCAAATCCGTCTTATTGAGAATAATTACATTGGCAAAATCAATTTGATCTAACAGTAAATCAACAACGTTTCTATTGTCATTCTCATTGATACCCATATGTCTAGAGCTAAGAGTATCATCACTCGAATAATCTTTCATGAAATTAAAACAATCGACTAGAGTGACGAGTGTATCTAATTTTGTGTAGTGAGAAAGCATTTTTCCATAATTGTCTTGGAAAAAGAATGTTTGAGCAATGGGAAGGAGCTCTGCAATACCGGTCGACTCTATGAGAAGATAGTCAAATTTTTTCTGTTTGGCGAGTTTTGCGACCTCTTGTAATAAATCTTCTCGTAGTGTGCAACAAATACATCCATTCTGGATCGAATAAAAATAATATACAAAATGAAATATTATTGCATTGTTCAAAATAGAGACAGATTAAAATTTTTTGGAAATGGACAACAAAAAACGTACAGTCATTTCAACCATTTTTTCCTCCGTTCTGGAAAGTGTACTCGTTTGTTTGACCAATTCTACATCAATATTCACCTCGCTCATATCATTTACAATGACAGCTACTTTAAGTCCTTGCTTATTTTGCAAAATGTAATTCAACAAAGTCTTGATATAAGGTTCATTAAAAAATAATAATTTCAAATTGTTTACCAATCAATTATGATAATTAATTGAAAGAATGTTGACACTCAAAAAACTGATCCATATAAAACGATATTCTTAACTTACTGTCTTGCCTGCTCCTAAAAATCCACATAAAATTGTAACTGGTAATTTTTCCTCTTCACTGAATGGCTCCAAATCTTCAACGCCAAGAGAAAATGAAGAATTATCACTTTGTGTTTCATTCAATACTGACGATTCTTTCTGAGGTGTTTCACTTTCTTGTTGTTTTTTCATAATTTCAATCAAATCATTCCTCAACTTGCTCATCGAAGCATGAGTGGGACAAATTTCCAACCCAGCATTTAAAATAAGTATTGCTTCTTCTAAGTCTCCATAAAGTGAGAGTGCAAGACCTTTTCGGAAATAAGGTTGTGGCCATGAAGGTTTTAATTCCATTGCTTGTTCGGAGTCACGTACAGCCTTTTCATACTCGTCCATTAATATATAAACTGTTTTTATCCGCATGTGATCAAAATGCAAATAATTATGATGCATCATCATGTTCAATTTGTCCAAAAAAGAAAAATTTCATCATCATCATCATCCACCATAAATTCATTCCGCATTCCGTAATGGTATCAGTGTTCCGAAGTACATATATTCACATACCCGAAGCTCTCATATCATAAACGAAAGGATTTTGAGGATTTAATTCAATTGCTTGAGAAAACATTTCGATAGCTTCCTCAAACTTGTTTTCAAACACCAATTGATTTCCTTTTTGAATGAATTCATTCAAGCATTCTTGAGAGGTCATTTTTTCAACTCAATATATCAACTCCCACAACAACACGATATAGAGAATGCATATTCATTTGTTCAGTTCAGTGTTGAAGATTTTAATAAATCACCAACTAATGGCTATAGAATGAAATTGTTTGTTCAACTCAAGCAAAGGGATATATTTGTAGGTCGGCCCAAAATGGAAGGTAATTGACCCATGACATTTACGGAAATAATAATCCTATCACACGTTTTAGCGTGGAATTAACACACATCTTCAAGATGGCATCAACATCGCTATAAGGAAGCTTTACATGTTGTTAAATGTTCATTCGTTTCGCCGCATCTTTTTTCGCCTTTAAAGGAACGAGTTCTTGTTGTGACCAAAATTGTTCCCAAACCAAAACATCATCTCTTTGTTGCATATATATGTTTTGTTCCTTTTCAAAAAAGAAAACAATATCTTGAAGCTCTATCACTACTGCTTTTTTTCCCCAAAACACCTCATGATGAAATCACTTCTCAAGAACGGTTTCTCAAAGCACTCTCGTCTGCATCATCAAGGTGCCATGACATTGATCATTCGGAACACCTTTCAACCATTCTCCACGAGTGCCACACTCTCCTACGGATCGTTCAAAGAAGTCGAGTTTACCTCGGTGCGAGATTTACTCGAGAAGGCCAATGACATTCAAATTGTCGATGTAAGAACTCAACAAGAATTTGAACATGCTGAACACAAATTCAGAAAGGGTTTCAATTTACCAGTTCAAACTCTGGAAGCAAACATGAATTTGTTGGATAAAACAAAACCAACCTATGTCGTTTGTCAATCAGGAATTCGAGCAAAAAGAGCGAGTGAATTGTTGAGTAATAGTGGCTTTTCGGATGTGATTTGCATTAAGGGAGGATTCAATGATATCAAGAATACATGTAAACCTCAAGATGATCCTATTGTGCAAGTGAAACCTGCTGGTGCTGCATCTTCATCGGTGTGGTCTATGGAACGACAAGTTCGATTCACTGCTGGTGCATTTGTCTTTGCAGGTGTGGCTGGATTTGCTGTCACTGGAAATCCATGGTTTTTAAGTTTGCCAGGATTTGTTGGATGTGGATTAATGTATTCTGCCTACACGAATACTTGTGCCATGGGTGTTGCATTAATGAAGATGCCATGGAATAGGCTCAATCCTCAAGCCACTTGTGCCACCATCAAGAAGTAAACTCTTGACTCGGCACTTCAATTCTTTTGGTTCCAAAAAGTTCATAATTCTGGTTTTTGTCACAAATTCAACTCCTAATTCAAAAATTTCACATTTCCTATGCATTTTGGAATAAAAATATTGGAATCTTTCATCCACTCTTGACTCAATATTGCTTAAAATTTTTAATATTTGTACTGAAAGGAATATTGTTTTGAAACATCAATTCTTTGCACTTTTCTCGTATCAGTTCAGAGTTGTAAATGATGGAAATTGAATAAAGCTGCTCCACATTCTCCACAGTAATATTTTCACAAATTTTCTGTTCGCAAAACTTTTTCAAACCAAACAAGAGAAATAAATCGGCTGCCAAAAACACCTCTACAATATTCTCAGAATACATGGTCATGTCTTCCCTTAAACCACCATAAATAAATTGAAACACAACAAATAAGGTAGAAAGTGAAAAATTGTTGATGTGACAAGTTTCAATTCGAGAAGTGTTGGAGTCTTCGTTGGATGTGCCTTCATATTGCAGTAGCTTTTTGAAAAATTCGCTTCTACTTGAAATAATAGACCTATGTAAATAAAAGCCTTTGCATTCAAGTACGTGAGCAAATAATGGATTATTTTCCAATTCTTCTTGTAAAATAAAGTCAATTTCTTGTAAATCCTCAGTATCTGTGGTAATTTTGATATCAGGATAAAAGTTTTCAAAAGCTTTTTGATCAATTATTCCGTCTCGTTCAAACGATGTTCGGACAAGGTTGTTGAAAAGTGTCGACAAGTCATCCTCAATGCCATTCAACACGATCGCATGCTGTCGAATCTTGGTTTTTCTTTTCAGAAAGTCAGTGCTGAACGTGTTTGTTTGAGGTGGTGGAGGTGCAGTATAATAATAATACCATGATAGGCTAAAGCTTGGTTTTCCAAAGAAGTAATTCATTTCATCCTTAAGTAATTGTTCATCAAAATCATCGAAAAGAGATTGCATGGCAACAACCGACTCATCATTTGTTTCACCAAGAGATTCTAAACAGTTGGTTGCATTGGTACGTGTCTTTTCATTATACAGAGTGCTGAAAAGTTTTGGTAGACCTGTTGTTGTGTGAAATTTGTTGCCAACAAATATAATGATCAAGTCAGTTTTTTCAGTTGTGATTCGTCATTTCGTTGTGTGTGTGATATCGAGTGATCTCGAAATAAATCTTACCTTCAGATATAAGTTTTTGTTCAACAGAAAAGTTATTTGGGTTCTCTGCTGTTGTTCGTAGTTTTTTGGTCTCTTCAAGGGAGGCAGACAACTTGTCCGAGTAAATAATTTGCAAGAATTTCAATAAGGCATACCATGAAATATCAGGATCTACCAACAAGTAATAACCTGGACCAGTTTCATGTGTGCTTAATACGTTGGTTGTTGGATTCCACTTTAAACAATTCTTTGAAAGAAAATTTGATCGTGAAGAAACAATGGCATAATGAACGCTCACATTAAAATCGTTTTCTGTGACATAAATTTCACTCTCATTGTTAGAGAAACCAATAAAAGTGTCTGGAAAACTTCCCGAGGTGTCTGCAGTGCTTTCGGCCTCTCCATAAGCACTTAAAGTTGATTTAAGGTATTCAACATCACGTGAATACTTGTTTGAGTGTACCAGTAGATTTCCCAGGTCAAATCCCATCGATAATGCTCCACCCAATAGTTCCATTACTTCATTCACATGTACTATGGTGGCATCATTCTTGCTACTCTGAGCAACCATCCAGAGCGAGTAAAACACTCCAGTGGCCAGCATGACATATCGTGCTTTTGCATGCTCTGCAAATTTGTACAATATGAAAGCAAGTTCGTCTACAATTTGACTGTACTCTTCACAATCATTCAATGCTGGCGCAAGACGTGTCATCATGTTACAAAGCAAGTTCAATACCTTGCATACATAGAAAGCATTTCGTTCATCTCTGCTGAAAATTCGTTTTGAAATTTTGCTCACGAGAACGACTATTGCTGCCAAGCTCTCATTTCTGTTAAATGAATTACATTTAAAAAACTCGTAATGCTTGGAAAGCTCCAGTGTCAACAATTCAGCAGTTGCATCACTGGACATAACGAAACTCGAGGAATTATTTGAAGAATTGTTATTCAATAACATATTGTTCAAATATGTTGAATATTCACTCATTGATTTTTGTAAATCCTGTGTGGATGATATTAATTGTCGAGTGGTGTGTGTGACATTGAAAAATTCATTTTTTTCTTCTTCTGTTAATGTTTCTTCCAGAATGTTGATATAGTCCAAATTAGACATTGTCTTTTTCTTTGATTTCTGGGAAAGTGAAGACTCTGCGTCTACACTCGTACTATCTAATGATTCATCTTGGACTTGTTTCTCTCTTGATTTTTTTTTCTTTGTTTTGTTAGAAATGTTTTCCTCTTCGTCCACCTTCTGCTGTTTCTTCTTCTTTTGACAATATTGTTTTGGTTCATGATCCAGAATGGTATGTTCCATTTCTCTACAGTCATCATGTAATAGTTTGAAATAATTCTTTTCCGACGAGGAAGACGAGGAGGATGGAGGCTGCACTGTTGAATCATCATCTCCCCATAATTGTTTTTCCTTTTTTTGTTTCTGTAACTTGTTCTTCTTATGTCCCATCTCCTTTTAAATGATAATTTATCAGTAGTACTGATGAAGTAATATATAATAACTGATCGATAGAACTCGGGATTTCGTGAAACAGTTTGGAGTGAACAAACCAATGGAGAGCTCTATTAATGAGAGATGAGGATCGATCAATTTTTTCGACTTTTGAAATGTCTGGAACTTTCATTTTCCGATTTGATGGTATGGTTCAATTTTGAAATAGAAATTTCAAAGTGAATGAAAAAGTAACACTTCATCAATAATACGTGATAGTAGTACTATAAATACTTTAACAATACAACATTAATACTGTTGTTCTCGAATTCAATTCTTCTTTTTCTTCATTGGCGCCTTTTCCAACTCATTATAAAAAATTTAACGATTTTATTTGTGAGAGAGGATCTTCATCATGATCATTCAACAACAGCCTCACGCTTCAAGCAAAGCAACAACACGTACGGAAACATCTTCTTCGGATATGCTACCATCGGATCCTATCCGGAAAGGTTGGAAGGATACTCAACCACAACGAAAAATTGTGAAAATTTCTTCTTCATCGGAGCATGATGATTTATCAACAACACCAACAACAGATGTAAATAATAGTAACACTTCTTCAAGTCCATCGCAGGCACCTTCTTTACAACAAGGCCCCATTGGTCAAGTGTTTCAATCATTACGAGAAAAAGTTTCCACTCTTTTATTTAATCACCAATATTGGAATTTATTTTCACAAGCATCCTCTTCATCATCAACGGACAAATCCAAAATGCATGAAAATGAAAGCCATATACAGTTTATTGGGCAAATTCGACCACCTTTCATTATCGAAAGATTTGATAAACCACAAGTGAACAACAACGGAAAAAAGATGATTGTACGGAAAATTGTGCCACTTTTGCAATTGGAAAATTATTTAAACAAGTGTTTGGTCAATCAGGAGATTGCCATCAAGACAATATGTTATTGCCTTTTGAGACAGTCAACGATATGGTCATATTCATATCATCAATTATCGTCAAGCTCTGAAAATTCTGA
Organism: Naegleria fowleri; assembly: GCF_008403515.1. NCBI lineage: Eukaryota > Heterolobosea > Eutetramitea > Acrasida > Naegleriidae > Naegleria > Naegleria fowleri. Next base: position 226,376 of record NW_025407936.1, read on the forward strand.
ACAAACTCAAGACGAGTTACAAAAGAAACAATTCATGAAAAAAACGAAAATTCCACTCTCCTTGTTTTTTATAGGTCCATTAGGTGTTGGAAAATTGTATATTTCTCGTCTGATAGCTCAGTCTCAAGGAAGACCTTTCGTGCTTTTCGATATGAATTATTTTACGGAAGAAGAATCGTTATCGAATTTGGTTCAATTTTCAGACGAATATCGATACAATCAACCTTTCAATTACATGCTTGGGCAATTGAATGTGGTTTTAGAAACGGCCCCAAATGCTGTAATAGTTTTCAACAATATGGAATATGCCCATCCTTCCATTTTCAGATTTTTACATCAACTATTCAGAGCAGGATTAATACTTGAACAAAAATCGAGAAAAGATGTCAACTACAAGGCACAGCATTCTGGCTCACTGGCAACAGACCAATCATTGGAATCATCAGCCAACAAACGCACGGATAAAAAGAAGGCAACTGCAGATATCAAAAAACCGCTCGAGGAAGAACTCGTACGCGTGATTGACGCTAGTCAAGCCATATTTATTTGCATTTCTGTAATTAGCGATCAAATGGTCAAGAAAAATATCTTAGAGAATGGACCAAACACCCTAATTGACAAGTACGAGCAAGAAAAGAAGTCCGTTCAGAACAATAACTATCAATCTCAGTCATCCTACAGCGCGTCTCAATTTCCATACGAAGATACTTACCTCAATAATGACGAAAATGAATTTTCGACTTTACAATTCAAACCCATGAAGAAGCAATCACAATTAAGGAAGCCATCCACCTTGACCGATAGAGCAAGCACTTTGAATTCTACTACTACAAATTCCACAACTGGATATCTTGAACAAGTTTCATCAGCATATTCAGCAATTGATGCTCTCGATCGAGTCATTGAATTTCGACACCATATCACTCCTTTTTTAGTTGATCATTTGAATAATTCAAACAAATCAGAAGAAAACAAAATGCCAAAATGCTTTGATGCTTTTCTGCATCAGTTCAATGCAATTGTACCATTTTTTGCATTTTCAGATGTTGAATTGTGTCATCAAATAATTACACAACTTTCAACATTCTCCTCATTTGCCAACTCACAGAAATGTTACAAATTAACTTGGAGTGAAGATGTTGTCATATGGTTAATGAAACGATATAGACCTTCGTTAACGGTAACTGGTGTTTTGGAGAATCATGTGTTGACTCCTCTGGCTGCTGCTGATCACTTGTTTTCACCTCATGATCACATTCATCTTGAGGTTTCACCTGAGCTCGATAGAATTTCCATTACCGTTTTGAATCGGCGTGATGATACACAGTTGAGAAGAGATTTGAGTTTGATTCAATCCAAACTGTGAGACACAGAAATACAAGGTCACCCACTAATTTATTAATGAGAACCCAATCTTTGCAACTCTTGCAAATAATTTCACTTTTGCAAAAATCAACAGCTTTGATAGTACAAATGTGAGCTTATTCAGTCTTCTTTTTTGGAAGACCATGCTCTGCGAGAATAGTCTTGATTTCATCTAGTACACTAGCATCTTCAATTGTTGAAGGGAATGCAAATGGCTCACCATCTGCCATATTTCTCAGAATTCCTCTCAGTACTTTTCCGGAACGTGTCTTGGGTAATTTTGGACACACAATCACAATCTTGAATACTGCAATTGGACCAATTTCCTTTCTGATAATGTCAATACACTTCTTTTCAATTTCAATTCTAGGTACATTCTTATATTTCTCATTTAAAACCACAAATCCCAAAGGCACTTGACCTTTCAAATCATCGTGCACACCCACAACGGCTGCCTCTGCCACTTGAGGAAGTGACAATAAAATTTCTTCAATCTCTGCAGTACTTAGTCTGTGTGCTGAAACGTTAATTATATCGTCTATGAAGTTCACATGATATAGATTCACATGCAATCATTCATTCATTCATGGTCTGTATCAAAGATGTGACCATTTGAAACTTACCTGTTCTTGTCATGACATATAAATTTCCTTGTGCATCCATATGGCCAGCATCACCAGTTTTATAATAGCCATTAAAGGTTTTGAAATAACCTTCAATAAATCTTTGAGGATTTCCCCACAAAGTACTCATGACACCTGGTGGAAGAGGACATTTTGCGACAATATATCCTTCATTGTGAGCTGCCAACTCAGATAATAAGGATGTATCGTCTCCCTTATCTGCTTGTTCAATAGGGAGAATTTTAATGTTCCATCCATGAACCGGTTTGTTGCAAGATCCTGGAGCGACCTTAATCTTGGAATAGTCCTTTTCATAACCAAGCATGACACTACAAATAGGTGAACCTGTTTCTGTCTGCCAATAATTGTCAATAATTGGTCTGTTAGTATGCTGTTGAAGCCAAAACAATGTGTTCGTGTCACATCTTTCACCAGCAACAAATAGGGCTCTCAAAGTACTCAAGTCAAATGCTTTGATGTATTGACCTGTAATGTCTTCCTTCTTGATCGCTCTGACACCAGTAGGAGCAATGAAAATGACATTGACTCCATGTTGTGAAATTAATCTCCAGATCGCACTTGCATCAGGAGTGCCAACAGGCTTACCTTCATAAAGAATGCTGGTACATCCTTTCAGTAACGGACCGTAACCTGTCACAACATTCATGTTTGGTCAAGGACAATTCAAAAAGTGTCAAGAAAGCGCATACAATCGATGTGACAACAAAATTATGTTGCTCATGCAAATACATCATACCCAATATAACTTACAAATATAACTTGAACCCACAACCCACCCTAAATCAGAGGTAGCAAGAAATGTGTCACCTTCGTTCATTCCAAAAACTGCATTCATGGACCATTTGAGAGCTACCAGGTGAGCTGCCAATGATCTCACAACGCCTTCATTTGTCAATGAATTCAATATATATATTAAGGGCAAAACATTCATCGAATCCATCACATCCAGGTTAATCATCTCTCCACAATGATATTCACATACCTTTTGGTTTTCCAGTACTTCCACTTGTATACAACAAGTACATTGGATCTTCGGATGGAACAGCAACAACTTCCTTCATTGGTTTGTTATCTTGTGCATAGACCAGAGAATCCCAATCATAATCTCTTCCTTCCTTTAGGGAAACTTTTGGCAAGAATGTTCTCTGATAGACGAGTGACTTTAATCCCACACCAGAAGTGCCTGATTTTTCAAAAGCTTCATCAAGAATGACCTTGTAATCAATGACCTTATTCATTCCTTCCAATCCATGAGAGGCTGAGATGACCAATTTGGGTTGAGCGTCTTGAATTCTAATGGCAAGTTCGTGAGCTTGGAAACCACCGAACACCACTGAGTGAATGGCTCCCACTCTTTGACATGCAAGCATGGCTTCTAACGCTTGTGGGACCATCGGCATGTAAATAACCACTCGATCACCTCGCTAGAGCGTCATGTCATTCAAGAATTATTCAATAATTATTCAAGAATACCAATGATTCACCACCCACCGAGGTGAATGATGACAAGAATTCCACAAAAGTGACATTAGCGTTTAAATCAATCAAATAATCAAATTCACAATCAAATGCCAATTTTCCAATGTATCGAAAATGTAAAATTCCTTAACTTACCTGAATGTTAAATTTTGTTTTCAGCACATTCGATAATAATTGAACATTTTCCAATAATTTGGCATAGGTAATTTTCTGAACCACTGGTTTACCATTGTTATGATTTGTAGAAACAGGACTATCATAAATGAAGGCAATACGATCTCCTTTTCCAGCTTCCACATGAACATCCAAGCAATTGTAGCAAGCATTAATTTCACCTCCTTCAAACCATTTAATGAAAGGAGGATTGTCATTATTCAACACTCGTTTGTACGGTTTGATCCATGAAAGTTGTGCAGCCTATATTATTGTATCATGAACAATTTCCAAAAGAAGCATTGATTCAATAATTACTGAATTCAAATTTCACACAAAGCTTACCTGAGTTGCCCAAAACTTTTCAGCACCACCATTCTCAAAATCAATGGACATTTTGTAGCTCTCTTCAAATGATTCAGGAATATCATGGATTGGCAAGTTGATGGATTTCATTGATTTTTCATTCATCGCTGAATTGCAATGAAAATCACGGAAGGAGCATCGAGTCATCATGATGGATTTTCTGGCATTTGACTTGTTCGCATAGGACAAGCCCAAAAGGGAGGTCAACCTTTTGTTTTCACAATTATGGGTGATGATGGATTTACCGTTAAACAATGCTCTTGTTGGCTTGATCATGGCAATAGATTTTTGCAATAATAATGATGACAATAGAGACAAAAAAGAACAATTCAAATAATTTACAATCCTGGAGTGTTACAAAGAGAGTACAGTAGAAGCGGTAGTAGCAGTAATAAATAGATATGATACAAGTGTTCAAAAGTACGAAACAAAAATCCAACAGAGGTGGTGGCGAGAGATCAATCCACTTCGGTCGAGAATGGTGGCGATCAAAGAATTTTTTTTTGAGCGGAATATTTTGAGGTGCCTCCACAACCGACTACAGTGCTTTTTTTGGAATCCTAATTGATAACAATCAAGTCTCAATGACTCCTCTTGGTTCGCGATTCGAATAATAATTTCAAAAGATTTGTGAAGAATAATACCAGATATTGACTGGGATGTAAAATTCTTCTTCAAAAAATGTGAAAAATGTAAATGAATTTTTTGGAGAACATCTTTTCAAGGGGAGAGGTTAGTGTTTCGCTTAATCTATCCATATGATGGCTGATATAGGAAAGGGATATAAAGAATAATTTCAAATGAGTGCATGACACTTGTCAAATGATCAACCTGAAAAAGCATTGAAATTTTTTCAGTTCTGAAATATTAAACATCATGTCAAGTTGGAATATTATACTGTAATTTGGTATTCATGGATTTCAATTCCAAAATTTAAGTTAGAAGGAAGAACGGTACGATTAATTTCCAACTCGTTCAATTTTGAAAATACAGAAAAATGTTTCTCCACTCTTTGGAACACCTCACACCCACACATAAATTGAAACGATCACTCCTTCAATCATCATCGGATGAGAATCCAAACTCCATTGTGCCTAATAATGCCATCATCATTCTGAATGGTACTTTTAATCCTATTCATAATAATCATTTATTACTCTTGGAAGATGCTCGGAACTATTTAATGAACGAATTGAATATGAATGTATTGGGAGGATTCATTACGTTACGAGCGGATTGTAGCGTTAAAAAGAAGTGTCAAGGAATTACTGGAAATATTCATGAATTTGTTTCTGCAGTGCATCGGATCAAAATGTGTCAATTAACAGTTGAGAACTCGGATTGGATTGCAGTCGATGAATATCAAGCCTTGCAAGATCATCAAATTAATTTTAAACAAGGCCAACAGCAATTTTGGAGAGTATTAAAATCATTCTATGGAGAAAATTGTCAACAATCTATTAAAGTGTTTAATGTGATTGGAGTGGATAATTTGCAAAAGTGTGGAAAACATATTTGTGAAAATTTGATTTGTGTGGTGAATAGAGAATGTCTTGAATTTAATTTGGAACAATGGAGAAATGAATTCGGGTATCGTCGGAAAGTGATTATTGTGAATGCTTCCATCATGAAACCCATTAGCTCCACAATGATTAGAAAAAAGTTCAAGAACGGAGAAACAATATCCTCGGAGGAAATGCCACAAAGCGTTCTGAATTATCATTTAGAGAATGGTATTGATTATAAACACTCACTAGTCCCACAAGTAGATGAGGATCAAGATATTGATGTGTTTGAAAAAATTCTATCCCATTGTTTGCAGACAAATTTACCATACATTCCATTTCAAGAATTACAATTAGAAGAGAAAAACAAAGACATTCTACTTGGAAAAGGTGTCAAAGGAGAGGTAGTTCCAATGATCTACAAATCTAAAAAAGTCGCTGTCAAACGTGTGAATTTATCCAAGAAGCATGAACACAAATTTGGATTCAAACAAGCACTGAATCATTTTTTAATGGAACTGGAACTACTTGCATCCCTTAAAGGTCATGAAAATGTTGCCGAGTGTTATGGAATCTCCCTCGATGGAGAATATGGTTGTTATATTTTAGAGTTTTGTGATTTTCAATTACAGGAATATCCGTCACAACATTTTCCTCTCACTACTGAGCAATGTCGATCCATCGTTCTTGACGTGGCTCAAGGTATGAAATTTATTCATGACAACAACATTCTTCACAGAGATTTATCTTTGCAGAATATCATGCTTTGTAAAGTAGCAACAGACAATCAAAAAACTCCAACATTTAAGGCCAAAGTGATTGATTTTAGTGTCAGTAAGAAAGTGGATTGGAAAGTTCAACCACCTCGTGGATCTATGAGACGATACGCTCCAGAGGCTATTCAGAACAGCTCTGATTATTCCTTCGCAAGTGATGTCTACATGTTTGGAAATGTTGTGTATGAATTAACACATGGTCATGTCGTGTTTAGGAATCATGGTAAAGTCTCTGATGTTTGTCAACTTGTCATGAGAGGAGAAAGACCTGAAATTTCAAAGAACAAGACCAACAATGATGTCATTCTTCAAATCATGACACAATGTTGGAATCATGACCCTTCCAAACGACCCTCTTTTAGTGACATTATTGAATGGATCATGTCGAGAGTGGATTAAAATTCATTCATAGGAACATTTGGATTCTCCATCCACCTCGAGTGGACATCTCATCACCCTCTCGCCTCAGTGTGATATTTCATGCCTCAACATTCTGAGGATTATTCTCACACACATCAATATCATCATCCATATTAATCTTCCAAAAAATGTCGTCTCCACAACGAAGGCTCCTCTCTCGGAGTGGTGGTGGTGGCGGATGGCTGCTGTTGATGATGGTAGTGGTGGTGGCAATGGTGCTCTTCTGTCTGATGATGATGAAGAACTCGTCCATTGACGCCATGAATCTCCATCTCTCAAGGCCTTCTACAAACCCAACAACAAGAAGGTCGGATCCGAGTAGTAGTTCTTCTTCTTCTTCCACCACTACTCTGACCACCACCACCACTCCTACTCCGAAATACACCACCAAAACCCAACAACGACAACAATACATCATCCACCAAGTTCCCTATCTTGATCAAATAACGGATTATTCCTGTGGAGATGCAAGCCTCAACATGGTACTCTCCTATTATTATCAAGAGAAAATCATTGATCAGAGATCCATCATTGATGTGGCTCGTACTTCCAATCATACAGGTACTCTGAGCTTGGATGTCGTGAGAAGTGCCAGATTCTCTCCACTCTCGAGTACACCAACCTCACAAGTCTATATTCAATTTCCTGAAGTAGCTCCAACATCAGGATGGTTTAATTCGAAATTTGCAAACCAATCACAAGCTTCTGTACCAGTAAATTTATTTGAACATTCTGGACTTGTGACCTTGTACTATCCAGATCGAAATACACTCTTGCCATGTGAGGTGGCGAGAAATGACACTTCGACTCCATGTTGGGTCGATCATTTGGTGAATGAATTTTTGAAAAATAACATTCCAGTAATTTGTTTGATGAATTTTAAAGTGGATTCAGGAGGTCATTATCGAGTGGCAGTAGGTTATGAATTTGAAAAAGATGTGACATCAGGAAAGGAAGTTATTACAGGAATTATCATGTTAGATCCTTGGGATAGAAATAACAATCCTACCAGGGTCACCTATGGTGTGGATTTATTTTGTAAAATGTGGAAACATGCTGAACCTAATGATGACAAGACATGTTTCAAACCTTATTTTGGAGTTGCTGCTTTTCCTCTCTCCATTAGTGTCACTGAAAATTCCAAGACAAGTTTCAATATTAAGGTGAAATATCCATGTGTTTTCCCACCCAATAATTCTGATGGAAAACAAAACTATAATTCTCCAAATCTTCCACTCACTACAACCATTCAACATTTGAGTATGGAAATTTCAGCACTCTCCAAACCAAATTCTAATGGAAAAGCAAATGTCATGTTCACAGAAAGCATTCCTCTCACAAATACATTTACAGCATGTGATTCACACATGTTGAGTAATAATCTCCCCACAAATGGTGCTGATTCGATTCGAATTGTTGCAAGAGGAATGGTTTGTGACACTGTTTTACCAACCGAGTATGACACTAATGTTTGGAGTCCAAGTTACAAATATTGTGATTATATTGGTGGAGCGATTATTCACAAGTTGTAATTATTATTATTATACAACCATTCTATGCCATTACCTATAAGGATCTATCATTTCAATAATAATTATTTCATTTCAATAATAATAATTACTAATATTTCACCAACAGTCACTTTAAATATTAAATTATTTTTTAATAAAAATGATTTTACAAAAAAATGCCTTTTGTGTTTGGAGGATTTCATCTTCCTTCTCCGAAGAGTGCCATCACGACGACCAATAATACTAATAATCACGGAAATGAACAACAAACAAGACCTCAACAAAATTCCGAAGAAGGAACTAACATTGCTACAATCGTAGATGATCATCACAATAACACGGAAGCTAAAATTTTGGAAATTAATGCTTTATCCAAACGAGAGCAGGCAAGAATACAAACTCCTTTCAATCAAAGTGTTGGAAATGATCATCAACAATTGGAAAATCATTCCAAAGATTCAATGAACGAGTTTCAACTACCAACCAACACTCCAAAAAAATTTAATAATTCGAATACAAACTCTAAAACACCACAATTAATTCCTTCTTCGTTGGGAAAGCGAAAACAATCATTAAATAATAGTACTTCCAATTCGAGCAATTCAGGAAGAAAAAATCAAGTGGTTATCAACAATTTTTTACCTGAGGATGATAAGAATGACATCAATCAAAGAAGGAGAACATCATCACTTGGAAAAATGCAACAATTAACATCATACCAGGAGGAAGAATATGACATTTTAAAACCAAACAAGTATGAAGATTATTTGGAGCACAAGCGGAAAAGAACGCACTCGAATGAGAATGAACAAATGATGTCAACTACAATGTCAACTCCTTCATCGAGTTCTTCTTTGAGTGTTGCTGAAGATGACGATGACGATTTGTTAGCCTCAGTTACCAAAACGACAGCCGCCTCTATTCCATTGTCTGCAAATTCAACATGCTCAAGCAATGTTCAAAAAACCCCATCATCCAAATCGCCCGCCATTACTTTTAACATTCCAAAGAGAAATGCAAATGTCACACCCAATCAACCTGAGCAACAGCAACAAAATCGATAAGCAACACCGTCTCCACCTTAAAGACTTTTAAAAAGTTATCAGTTTTTCGAATAGGCATGAAGCAGAACCAAAGAAAGAATCAACAAGATTCAACAAAATTCAATCGGTCAGCGTCATGACTAATATGGAGTCCAAGACATTTGCGTATTTTTTAACTTTAAATACTCTACGAAAAGGATTACGACTTTATTATTGATTGAAGTCATCTCCAGAAAAACTCTCAAAAAATTAAATGTTACAGGTGTTAGATTGTATATCCTAAAAAATTTACATGATAAGTTGGTACAAGTCATTGACAAGTTGACTTTCGTACACCTTGTACTTAGTTCCTGTCCAAGTACCAATTTTGTCAAGTTTCTTCAAAGCAATATCAGCATCCTCTTTGGTGTGTGCGGCAGAGATACAGAAACGAACACGTGAACATAACGTATCGCAAGCAGGAGCACCAACCACGACAACAGCAATACCATTTTCTAGGGCCATTCGTGAGAATGATGGCATTTTGCGGGATTGTAAAGCATGGTAATAATAACAGGAGAGTCAGCATCGCTGATCACTTCAAATCCTAACTTCTTGAGGCCTTCTCTAAAGTAATTTGATGTCTCATTGAGTTGAGCAAGTTTCTTCTTTCCAATATCAGTTCCATCTTCACCAGTAATAACCTTCAAAGCAGAGAGTGCTTGTTGGGCACATGGTGCTGGAATAATACTACCATAAATTAAACCATAGCAATTCTTTCTCAAATAACTAATCACATCCTTGTTAGCAGCAATGTATCCACCAACAGATCCGAAACTCTTGGTGAAAGTTCCCATCAAAATATCAATATCTGCAGGATTGACACCACAATAATCACAGACTCCTCGACCTGTCTTACCCAAAGCACCAATGCTGTGAGCTTCATCAACATACAAATAACATCCATACTTCTTCTTAATTTCGACAGCTCTCTTCAAATTAACAATTTCTCCTTCCATACTATAAATTCCTTCGACAATGATAAGAATCTTTTTCCAAGGTCTGTGAGTTCCTGGTTGTCCTTCAATGATGCTCTTACGAACGATCTTTTCCAAGTGGTCCATGTCATTGTGTTTAAATACAGTGACCTTTGCTCCGCTTGAGGATCTTACTCCGGCAACAATACTAGTATGATTGAGTTGATCGCTAATAATCAAACAATCTGGAGTTGGGGCCAACAATGGAATGGTAGTACTATTAGTTGCAAATCCCATAGAAAATACAATTGCGTCTTCCTTTCCAACAAATCTTGCTGTCATTTCTTCTAATTCTCTATGGACCTTGGTGAAACCCAAATCTCCATAGGCTGAAGCTTGAGCTTGTCCGTACTTGTCAAGACTTGCAAGAACTTCGTCCAACACATGCTTTGGACTATCAGCAAAGCCCAAATAATTGTAACTGGCCAAGTTCAAACAATGGATCGTTTCATCGGTAACATGAATTGTCTGATTATAGTCGTTGGAGTAACGTTTCATCACTTCAATGTAAGCACCAGGTCTGCTAGCAATTGGCCTGTTCCAACAATCACAAATACGACGATAAAGTCTTCTATTATAAAAATCTTCATAGGATTTTACAAGAGGAGCAAAACCTTTAGGATTTTGGTGGATGGAGCCAATAAATAATTCATAACAAAAGTCCCGTACATGTCCCAACATGATGAGGATGGCATAGTTGAGGTAAGTGGTTACCAGAACCCATGATGATATATCACAATGAGTCATCTTTAAACAATTGGAGGATGATAATGTTGTTGTAAATTTGCAAATGAGATGAGTGTTTCAGCAGTAAACAACCGTATTTTCTCTTGACCACTACTACTGTAAAGAGTATATATAATGATGATGATGATGTCGTTAATGGATAAGTCTCACCAGTGCAAAGCAATCGGATAACGGGCAGGCAGGTAGTGTTTCACTACTTCGTGGTACTTCCAACAAGAAGACAACCTTCTCAATACAGAACCGTGAGGACACGAAGAAACCAATTCAAGAGAGTGGTGAAAGTATTTTTTTTGTGCGAAACCTTGAATAAGCGCGCGTCATCCTCGTAAGGGCCAACGGCTATCACCACCACAACACCACCACAACACACACACGACAACAACTCATTCGATGATGCGGGGCGTATGTACACAGAGACTCATTGAGAAGAATTTGCATCTCTTCTTGGATGACACTGAGCATGTTTTGGAAAAAGAAAGGAAAATGAACGAAGGTAGCCGTAGAAAACAACATTTGGAGAATTCAACGGATAATGGAAAGTTTGGAAAGAAGGTGCGATTGTGAGGAATGCGCATGCTACTAATTTATGAATGATCAACCACATTGGTGGTGGATCATCTCACTGAGAGAGAAGGACTGTTCGATGATTGTTTCAAAGTCGAGAGAGCTCAATGAGAGCATGAAACAACAACCATGCTAATTGACCTCTCTTCTCACCAATGCAGTTCCAGGACCTGTTGAGTTTGTTGGTTATTCAGAGACGATGGACATGTATGGAGAGAACACACCCATTTGGCGGAGTTCATCGTTTCAAACTTTTCAAGCCATCCCCTGTCGAATGTCACTCATCACAAACCAAAAAAATGAGTCAAAATGGTGCTGTACAAAGCTCTCCCATGTTATCATCATCCTCAACAACAATTTCATCCTCAGCTCATCAACAACAACAAGTCAATGTGTCACAAACGTTGATGAGTGCCAATCAGAACAGAAGTAGTTTAAATGGATGGACAGAACTCTTTGATCCCAATTATCAACGTTTTTATTATCACAATCCGGAAACAGGTGAAACCAGCTGGTATCAGTAAGTATTCTTCTTTCAGATTTGTTTGTTTGGAATCGCCACAACAACATTGAACAACACAATTCTTTCACTCTTTGACTGTTGACATTTTTTGACACCAAAAACATTCAACAACACCTCGATGATTATAATAACACGCACATACCCACACACTAACAATAACAACACCAATGGATAACTTGTAGTCCGAAAGATAATCCAGACCTTCAAAAATCTCAATCCTCCTTCATGACCATCACCACAACATCCACTTCACAACAAGAACCACAAGAACCACAACAACAACTCAAATCAAACATTCCTTTCAATAACAACAACAAGAATCACAACTCCTCTCCACTTCCCATTCGTGCCAGCGATCCAGTTTATTCTATTTATCATCAACATTCTAACAAACATGGAAGTGAACTCTGTGTTGACTCAACAACAACGTTGGGTGGGAATTCCAATCGATTGGAAAGTACTACTACAACAACAACTACTCCTCGAAGTCGACGAGGAGGTGTCACACGAGCCAGTGATTCAGAAGTTCGTGGAGGCATGTCCATCTATAACAATCATCATCCAACAACGAGTCCAACCTTGAATGCTCTCTCAACTTTGAATACCTCCATTCCTTCTTCTCCATTGAGAAAATTTAACAAATCACAAAGTAGTAGTACTAGTAGTTCTGTAAAAAAGAAAACGAGTCGATTCTTGGCCTCCATTTCCGATCAATACTATGCACTCTATGAGAGAGTGGAAAAGAAAATGGCAAATCAATCTTCAACATCTTCACCAATATCTTTAACAACAACAACTTTAACAACATCAACTTTATCAACAACTTGTTCACCCACCTTGTCCTATGACTCATTCACCATCAAGGATAAATTCATCATTCTTCATTTGACTCATTTGACCTCTCCCAATTCATCCCTCACAATTTCACAACGTATTCATGACATGGAACAAGACTTGAAACAATCTCCTCTCTTATTTGCATGTTTGAGAGGTGATCATCAAAAATTTAATGATCTCTTGAGTAGACTTCATGTTGGAAATTCAAAAACCGGCATGACGATGAGTGAAACAACAGTATTGCCACATTCGAAATTATCCATGCTTCATTTGGCAGTCGCTTCTGGAAATATTCATCTTGTGAAACATATCATTTCATGGATTCAAATGAATAAGGAAGGAAGTGGATCCAATGATTTAAATCAAACTTCATTCAATTCATTGACTGCACTTCACATTGCATCTCTCTTTGGTTTGACACAAATTGCATACTTGTTGATTGAAAGTGGAGCTGATACAAATATTGGATGTCACGCCACTCCATTGGCTCCTCCTTATTTTCAACCTCTTATTGAGAAATATTTCACACGTGCTCGAGATGTCTCTTCTTGTATTTATACTCCATTTTTGTATTGTGTGTTTGGTGGAAGTGTGGAAACTTTATTAATGTTTGGAAATTTGAGTAAATCGGTGGGAGTGAGTGTGGAACAGAATAGAGAGGGATTTGTGATGGATGCCTTGTCATTGGCGTGTGTTTTGCAACATGTGAAAATGGTGGACATCATGTTGAAGGAAGATTATGTATTTAATTATGATGTGAATTGTACGGATAATAATGGAATGAGTCCAATTATGTTTTTGGCTTGGTCAAGTGGTAATGCAGGTAGGTGTTGTTTTTTCAAGTGTGTTTGTGTGTGAATATTCATCAATCTCAACTCAAATGTTTACTTTTGAAAAATGCTTCATCTCAACTCTCTCAATGTTCACTTGATCACTTTCAAAATTGAATTTCCTCTTTCACTCGATCTCTTTCAAAATTGAATTGAATACACACAGCAATTTGTGGTAAACTCTTAGCCAAACAAGCCAATTTGGTGGGTGTCAATAGAGCCAATGGCTATTCGTGTCTACATTTCTCAATTACTGTTGGAAATTATGGTTTTATCAAGAAAGTATGTCGTACCAAAGAAAACACCGAAGAGTTAGCAATCCTCTTGCGTATTCACAATCAGAAACAACCTTTGAATGCTCTCCAATTTGTGAATAGTAAGGAAATTGAATCGACTGTCTCTGTAGAAATACGAAAAAAGATTGAATCCATTTTGAAATCTTATGGAGCCACAGAAAAGACTGGTTTTAGTGAAATTATTAAGGAAGGTTATCTCACGAAACAAGGTCATGTGGTGAAAAATTGGAAAAAGAGATGGTTCGTATTGAGAGTTGGTGAATTACAATATTTCAAGAGTATTCAAAAATTGAAAGAGCCAACCGGAACCATCATTTTGCAAAATGGAAGTATTGCCAAGACTTTCACGAAAGGATGTTTTGTATTGTATGATTCTCGAAATGACAAAAAGTATTTTATTCTGGCTTCTTCTGAGGAGGAAATGACAGAATGGATGGATGCCATTTCTTTCTCTATCAATCAAGCTGGTGCTAAACATTGAATAATAATAATAAATGAATTATGTTCAGCAACTTGTAACAACTTGTTGTCAATTTGTTTTGAATCGACGATCGTCTTTGACATCGCATCACGTCAGACATGAATGGGAGCAACTTCATGAAAACGATTTGCATGTTGGAAAAGGTCATGGATACTTGATTTCCCAACGCTATTAAATCAATGGTGTCTAAAAGAGAATTTGATGGCGGCATTGACACTCTCGCAATTACTATTGCTCCACAGGAATAGTTGTTGTTACCTGTTGGTTCGCTTCAAGATCATCCTCATTCTTTTGCAATACATCCACCACATTTCCAGATATAAATTCATTACACCCAACAGATAATTTCACAGATTCGCCTTCTTCTGAGGCGGTGGCTGGTTGTCGATTTCTGGGAGAAGAGGATGTGGCTTGCTCTCCTTTCACATCTCCGGTTGACTTGGCTTGACGTCTCGGCGATTGGAGAGAAGCGTTTAGATCGAAATTTCGAGGACTTTTTCCTCCATGTGATCGGTCACAGTTGATGATAATACTGTCTGTACTGGCATTGGTGTCCTGTTCATTCTTGTAAACGCCCATATCTCCTTTCGTTGCAATCAAGTTTGAACATGTTCTTTTGACTTGTAAATTCGAAAATTCTAGAGACTTGGTCATGAAATCTGCTGGCGTTTCATGCAGAGGTAAGGATTCTTGACTGTTGTTGGCCGATTGTGACTTTTGTTGGACATAAGGTTGTTGAGGATAGACTCTGTTGGAATACCTTTCAATGTGATAAGAGAGAGTGCTTTCAGTATTTGCAGTTGTTGAAGACTCATGATGTGTATCTGCATTTGCCATTTCTTCAGCTCTCTGATCATTTCGTTCAGCATTACGTTGTTCCAATTTGGCGACTTCTTTCGCACGCTTCTCCATTAAATATTCGTAGGTTGTCTTTTTAAGATAAACTAATAAAAAGTTTATCATCCAGATGTAATAATTATTAATAAATAATTATTCTTACTATTAATTTCATGAGCACTCTACGTACTAAGTTTGATGTGAAGAAAAAATAATTGAGTGAGTGAAAGAGCCACAATTAAAGTCACCAATCCTCCAACTCCAACAATCACCAAATGGGCAATAGGATTTGAGAATGAGTAGATGGCAATCAAACGTTTTGAAAATTCTTCAAAATTAATGCTTGCTTCTATCACATAGGCGGCCTTTGCGAGAAATACATAGAGAAGAAGAAAATAAGTGTCACTCAAGAATACGAAAAATATTTTGTAATTCCTCTCTCCAATGCACATGTTGAGCCATCGACAATGATGATCAAAACCTTGTACGCATTTCATACATAATTTGCAGTGCTTGCTTGATTCATATCTAAATAGTTGTTGATTTCCGCAGTAGTTCATAGGTACATTATTTTAAATATTTTTCAATGATCGTGACAATCATTACTAAATCCCAACCTACACAATCAATTTGCAATGTTTGCAAAATACAATTTTCTTCCCTTCATAGACTGGTTCCAGTCCCTTTTCTTTTAATAATATATGTTCATCAGCGGCATCATAAAATATCAAAACGATGTGCGTTATGGCACTAATTAGAGAGAGAATGAAATAAATAACAGTTGCAGTAATTTGGTATTCTATTCGGGACACGGTAGAAACCATGATATAAAAATCAACGTGCATAAATGCTAATCCGATCCATGCAATTACTTGAAATATATCAACAGGCCATTGAAGGCCATTACTTCGTTTTGTTTCACGCTTACTAATACCTCCCTTCGTTCAAGATATATATTTCATTCGATTTATCAACATGATGAGTTCCGAATTCATAGAAACAGCACCTCTCTACAAACCTTGCAATTACATCCAACACACATTCTTTGCTAGCAACTCGAACTCTTTCAATAATTTTTGAAATGTTGTAAACAGACAGACTTTCATTAGGGTTCTTGTACTTTGATTCAAACAAAATCAATATCCCAAAGGTTAGAAGGATAATGATGATGATGATGAGGATAAAATGGTTCAATTTTTTCAAGCTTGGAAAGTGTTGTAATTCCGAGCGCACACGCAAATTGATGTTGGCGCCAATTCTTCCATTTACACCTTAAAATAAAAAATTCATGCTGCAAAATGACGACCAGCACGAATGTCGAATCGGGAATATCAAAAACACCATCATCTTTGATGATGTCTTCCAATAAATCAATGATGGCCTCCTCCAATGAGACAAACCTTTCGGAGTTCAATCCTTCATTATTGTACAGCTTTTGTACTGGTTGCTCGGAGAGATATTTAGATGGCGATCATGGAGGATACCCTCCGTTTGAATTTGTAGAAAATTGTTTTAACGAAATGGGAAAGAAGGGAGAAAAGGATAAACATTTTATTGCTGATTTAATTGTTGGGCTAGAGAGATATTCAAAATTTATTGATGTCTCTTTGGAAATATTTTCAAAAAGTATCGCAAAAGAGAATGAGTTTATAATACTTCAAAGAGAGAAGATCGACTACTCTGTTGTTCTGTACACCATGTACTTTTTATTTCCCTCAATTTTACCTTTAGAATTTGTAAAGGATTTTTTGTCAAATGCCATGACGCCTTCAAAGAGACAACGCTTCATACTCTTCATTTACAATTCGCAAAACTTGGCCACATTATTTATGGAAGAGTGGAGCAAGCTGTATGAAAAAGAATGGATCGATACTCAAATCTTAAGTCCAGTTCGGCAGAATGAAGATGCTATCTCTTCATGGGCTTCTAAAATCGTTGGCAAAGACAAGCCACCCAAGAAGTCTGACACAGTGTTTGAACCCTTTAATTTAACGATGCAAAAAGAAAAGAAAAAACCAGTTGAAGAAGTGATTGAATATACATTTAAAACTAAGGAAATTCCTGAAACCACCTATAAACCAGAGAATCCTGCTGTCGCTAAAGCCCTTGACATGTACAAGGAGAGCAGAAAGTCTATACCGTTTCTAGACGAAAAGATTTTAGAGAATAATAGGAAGGAAATTTCGAAACTGAGAGAAGAAATGGAGAGAGCCAAAGCGCCGAATGCCTCATCAACGCTCTCAAGATCAAGAAAAAAAGACACCTCCGAACCAGCCATGGAACGCGTCACCTCACCAAAACCAGTGATCAAAGACATTGAACAAGTGAGGAAAGTGTTAGATGCACCTGCCAATGTCAAACTGAATGCTGCAGCAATATTAAGAGAAGAAGCTCTTATTCGGAAGAAGCAAGAGAAGGAAGAAGAGATGCTGAGAAAGTATGAATCAGAACTGAGAGACGCATCTGCTTTCAAGTCATGGCAAGAAAATATGAAGGTTCAAGATGAAAAGAAGTATTTAGAAGAAATCGAAAGAAAGAAGAAGGAAGCGATGGAGAGTGACATTAATGCTCGACTCGTACGAGATAATATTGCCGAGAAAAACAACAAACTTGCTGTGGAACAAAAGAAAAAGCGAGACGAAGAAATTAAAGAGCTGAAGGAAAAATTAGAGAAAGAACAAAAGCTCTTGGAAGAGAAAAACAAGGAATTTGCCAAAGAAATTCAAGAGAAAATTCAAGTGGTGAAACATGAAATCAAGAAAGAAAAAAAGAGATCCGCCTATGAAATTAAGAAGGAGAGCCAAAAGAATGAAAAGTTCATCAAGCAACAACAGGAAGAAGAGCAACGAAAGCGTGAGGAGCTCATCAAACAAATTCGAGCTCTTGTAAATGCTCCAAAAAGGCAAACCAAGACATTTGATCGAACAGAAACATCAGAGGTGGGATTATTGGCTGAAATGTCTATTGTTCAACTGAAAGAACGGTTAGAAGAGTTGAAAAAGCTTGAGGAGCAAGAAAGAGAGGAACGAAAAACAAACATTCTCTCAAAAAAGAAAGAAAAGGAGATGGAAATGCAAAACAAACTAAATCTTTTGAGAAGGCACAGAGACCAAATGAAAAAAGAAAGAACAACGAATCGAATGAAAAAGCTTGAAATGATCGAAATGCACACCAAGAATGCAGAAGAATTACGAAAAGAAGCGCTTCTGTCCCTGAGTGAAAAGTTAGAACAGAAACGGGAACTCAAACTTAAAGAACAACGACTTCAAGAAGAACTCAAACAAGAACGACTGAAAGAGAAACAACGACTTCATCAAGAAAAGGAAAATGTCATCAAAAAGCATTGGGAGAATCAAGAAATTGGAGCTGAAAGAAGTGCTCTGAAACGAATCGAACAAAGCAAGAAGGAAGCACCAATACGCAACACTGCCAAGAGAATTGGTTTATTGAAATCGTCTTCCATGAAAGATAGAGACAAGACCAATCCTATTGCGTACACGGTGGGAGGAGATAGTGAGCAAGACCAGCAACAAACCAATGCATCAACCCCACGCGATGAAACTTCCACCACCCTCCAACCATCTTCTGAATCTTATGTGCCTCAAGAGTCGTCATCATCATTGCCATCCAACACCACCAACAATTCCACCACCATTATGGACAAGGAAGCGACAGCTGTGTTGGTGTAAGTCAAGTCGGACGAAGATAACGAACGAAAAAAATTCGTCGTCCTTCATTCGCATCGTCTCCTCCGTCGTGAACATAAAGCTCTTTTTTTCTGAAACACTGGTCGGCACCACTGCATCATCACTACGCAACCTCCTCACCTTTTCATATCATCATTAAAACACATTGTTGTCGGTCATTGAATTGATTCAATTTTTTCATCATCGCCATCATCAAATACCTTTTAAAATCTACCTATTCATATTTCCTGTTTTTATTATATTCCAAAAAGCACCTAACAACAACAACCTACACCTATGGAATCAAAACCATCATCACCTTCATCGGAAGGAGTAAAGAAGAGTACTTTGAAGCTCAAAATCGAGGAACTTGCCAATGCAAATGCAGGCATAGGTTACAGTGTTTGTGGTGGTGTGAGCGGGGCTGTTTCAAGAACAGTCGCTGCTCCATTTGAAAGGCTTAAAATCCTGTTTCAAGTTCAAGACCTTTCTGTTCAAAATACCAAACCAGGAGAAGTTAAATATCATGGAATTGTGCGTAGTTTAATTCAAATCGGAAAGGATGAAGGAATAATGGGCTACTTTAAAGGAAACGGTAGTAATGTGGTGCGTATCGTTCCCTACACAGCAGCACAATTTGTTTCCTATGAAAAGTATAAAGAATTTGCAATTGCTAGGTCGAAAGATGGCAAAATATCCACTGTTCAAAGACTTGTGTGTGGTGGTTTGGCCGGTATGACTTCTGTTATTGTTTCCTATCCGCTCGATGTGGTGCGGTGTAGATTGAGTGCCCAATATGAACCAAAAATCTATCACGGAATTAATCATTGCTTGAAATTGATTTACAAACAAGAAGGATTATATGGACTTTATAGAGGCATTGTTCCGACCCTACTCGGAATTGCTCCATACGTTGCTCTTAATTTTACAACATATGAAAAATTGAAAGTTTTATGTTTGGAATATTTAGGATCTGATAGTTTAGGTATTGTCACCAAGTTGGCTCTTGGAGCTGTGAGTGGAACGTTTGCCCAGACTGTCAGTAAGTATTTATTGGCATAATAGGTTTCATCAACAAACATGTCATCATTTTGTGGTCAATGAACTTGACATCATCAATTACTGACATCATTCATTGAAATATGATCAACATGTTTTATTGAACATCAAAAATTTTCTCTATTCAGCCTATCCATTTGACGTCGTAAGAAGAAGAATGCAAATGGTTGGTATGGGAGGTAGTACTGAGCATATTTCTTTATTTGATGCCTTCCGTCAAGTTTATCAAAGATACGGTTTTGTTGGATTTTACAAAGGTCTTCTTTCGAATTATTTGAAAGTCATTCCAGTTGTTTCTATTAACTTTGTGGTCTATGAATATATGAAAATTTTCCTTGGATTATCTAAAGAGGGATCAGGAGAAGTTTAATCTCAAACAACAATCATGTTTAAATTTTGGGAGTGTACGAAGAGAAATTTTTGCTATTTATCACTATTATTCACATTTGAACTTGGTTCACTAAAGTGTCAGAATAATTTATTTGGAGCATTCAACTATTGTTACTTTTTCTTTTTCTTTTTTTGGGAATCTTTTTCAGAAGAACCTGATTGCTTTTTTCGTTTCTTTTTCGAATCAGAGGAGGAAGACTCTGCTGGCATTTCTTCTGCTGTCAGGAGTGAAGTGTCTGAGTACTCATATTCATCAATCTTTGGCTTGCCAAAGAGAGAAATGTACTTTTCAAGAAGGGGCACTAGAGTTGTTTCAAATGCTTCATGCACACGTCTTGTTGGCATGAGCGTGTTGAGATCAAAACCTAGCTTTGATAAAATTGCAGTGTGATAGAGATAGTCGTCATAATTCTTCATTAACTCTCGTCTCGAATAAACTCCTGATCTCATATTTGCAAAGAGAGAGGTATCAAATTTGTTGACTTCTTGTTGTTGTGCAACCTCTTTTTCTTCTTTTTCCTCAATCTCTTCCATACTTGTCAAGACGGCCGGTGTAGAAGCCAATTGCAGTTTTTCTTCAAGTAATCGTTGTTTTTCAGTTTTGATGGTTTCAAGTCTGAGCCGTTCTTTTTCTTCTTTTTGTTTTTGCCTTATTAATTGTTGTTCTTCTTCATTTCTCTTTTTTTTAATGGCCTCAATTTTCTTTAGCTGCTCTCTCAATTCATTTTCTTTTTTTTCTGTCTCTAAAGATCGCGAGAAAAGCATTTCTAAATTTTGTTTTCGTCTCACCTCGTAATCATAATCATACTCTACTGCCATGAGAGGATGTTTTTTCAATTTATCATTTGGAATGGATCGTTTTTTAGCTCGATGTTGCAACAGAGCTTTTGAAATGTCGTAGTATCTTTTTTTTAAATCCTCCACAGATCGAGGTGTGAGTGAGTGTTGTGTCTTGAGTTCACTTTTACAAAATCGATCGTGTATGACAATAAAACGCAAGTCATATTGTTGGCACAATGAGAATAACAAATCCGTCTCTTCTCGGCTCCAATTTTCATCCTTATGCAAGGGTTCTATAATTTCTTTATATTCATCATCATCATAGCTAAACACTCTAGTTTTCTTATTTAAAATTTCAAAAGGATAATTCGGAGCCACTTGCTCTTCATCGTCATTATCTACCCGAGTCCAATGATATAAAACTGTTCCATCCTCTCTAGCATGATTCAAAAAAGCTTTCCATCTCCACTTGTCTGTTGTTTGAATAATTTTACGTTTAGCAGATTGCCTCCGAGGTGTTTCCAATGAAGGTGAGCGAAGAGGAGTCATAGAATGGACATCTTTTTGTTTTCCTTTCAACACAGATGACGTTTTCGGAGAACGTATTATTTGATCCACAATACTCGTCGTCGATGACTTTTTTGTTTCCACGCCCAACAAATCAGCATAATCAGACATTTTTTTTGTTTTTATTGATATATATAATATTCTTTTAATTTGTACTAATAATTTGTTCTTACAATAAAGATATAATTTTAAATATTAGAGAGAGATCTCAAAAACTTGCATTGTTGAATGATTATTCCAAAGCTCCCAAAGTGTTTTGTCCCGAGTAGGAAATGTATAAAAATCCATCTTCGTCCTTGTACTTTTCATAGATGGATCCCATCAGATCCGTCTGCATAAGAAGCACATCCTTTCCAACGAAAAAGAAGAGAGAGGTGGTTTCATCGACGGAGAGTCTTCCTCGTACAACCATGACAAATTGTGAAACATTTAAATCGGCTGGAACGAGATACTTGTTCTTATCAATGGAGGGTAAATCCTATATATATATTTCATATCAAAAGTGAGTCGGGTGTTTATGTGGAAGTGGATTATGATGAGATTAAGTTTGTCATGATGATGATGATTAATGAAATCCCATCACCGTGATGGTTGCGCGAGGAGCGGAGAATAGAATCAATTTTGAGATGACCAAAATGATGAAATAACGTCCAAAAATCATCGGAATATAAAACCAATGATGAATAACAACCTGTTCTCATCACTGTGTGTTGAATATCAACATACCTTTTCAACGGCTGATTTCTCACAAATTACAGGAACACGATCTGGATACTTCTCTCTCACTTTTCGTGATTCTTCAATTCTCTCCGAAAGGGATTTCTGCTCTTTGAAGGACTTTGGTTGAGCAGTGGATTTGGGACGATTGGCTGGAACCAGTGATTCTTGTTGTTGACTCATGATGAAATTCTCGTGGGTGGTAGTGATGATGATTTCTTTGTGTGGTAAATATATTTTTGAATGAACAACGAATCGATACCGTTGTGCTTTTCAGTGCTCGAGATTTTTATTTGGTTCGTGTTTCGAATTGGGCAAATGGAATTGGAAGAAGGTTGGAAGGGCTTTCCGTCACTTTTTTAGTCCCACCTCTTCTTCTTCTTGTTGATGACTTGTTAGCACCGTGTGAACCTCTTCTCGATTGAGGGTTGGTGGAACGGATTCTTCTTCTTGACAAACAGAAGCTCGAGGGAGAGTTTCGGTAGTGCTAATTGTGGAATGGTTCTGATCGAATTGTTGGAGTTGTTGAGAAAGAACACTGTCGAGTTCAATGGTTTTTGAAACTTTTTCATCTAAAAAGAGAATGGTTTGATTTTCTTGAAGGAAAATGTTTAAGATGAGGGGTAAATATATTGAGGTAAGCTTGATGTGTTTGTGTTCATGTTTGTTGCTTTCTTGATAACTGTTTGAAAGATTTGATCCATCAGAATGTGGGATGATTCCATCGTGAATGAATGAATGTGAATGATTCGATCAGAAAAAGAGTCAAAAGCTCGAGTGTGTTAATAATAAAGTGATACTTGCCTAATGTTACAGGTGAAGGTATTTACAGTAGTAACATCTGTGATTTGTTTGTACAAAAGAAAAAGTTGTGTCTGTTTAGTTGGTTGGGTGGGATCGACAATGGAAAATCCATTTTCGTCGAGAACGATGTATTTCTTGTGCCCTGAATGATGAGTCGAAGTATAAACCAAATTGTAGTTTTCATGCACCATCAAAATTCAACCCCATGAAATGCAATTACGAATGTAACATTGTTATTCTCTCCATCTAAAATTGGAAATACAACTTACACTTGTCACTCTTAATTAGAATTTCAAGAGAAGAATGATCCAATGCTGTAATATTCTTTTTCTTTTCTTGTGCAGAGGACGTGTTGGTATTGGAGGAGCCATAAAATAGGCCTACCACAGGTCCAACACTGTATGAATACAATCCTGACAAAGATGCCCCCAGATAGTAATTGAATCCGCTTATGTATGACTTGTTCTTGCTGGAATTTGCCTGATTGGCAGAGCTGTTAGGAAGGGAAATGACAGAGTTTTTCTGCCTGCTAATACTGCTAGAATTTGCACTGAAACTGAAACTCGATGGTGTCAAACTCTTAATGTATGCGAAAGGATCAATCTTTTTCCCCTTTGCATTATAAATCACTCGTTGTTCCTCCTCCTCATCTTCAACATCTCCATACTCAATTGCTTTTAAAAATCCATTTTCATCTAATTTAATTTCTACGGGTCGTTCTTTTCGTTTTGTTGAAATCTCGTGACTCTTTCTCTCATGAATTTTCAATTGATCCAACACGTGATTAATGATCGTGCTCGTATTCGAAATGCTTTTAAGTCCAACAAAATAATAACTCGTATTATTTCGAGTTTGAATCCACAGAACAGATTTGAATAGATATGAACTCTTTGTACATTGAGCAATATCTTGCAGAGGGATCAAAATACATGAAGTATTCGATTTGATTTCTCTATTTTTGAATTCAGGTACATAGGTCACATCTACAAAGTCTTCATCATCCACCGTGGAGCTTCCAAATATCTTGGATGGAGCACTGCCACTAGGAGGAGAAGAAGACATGTTCATCATGGTCGTGGCTGTATTCATTAAACCAACGCCACTGCTACTCATTCCTCCCCCACTACAATTTCCAGTATTCGATGTTCCTCCTCCATTTCCACCACATCCCGATGACGAGTTGTTGCCTCTATTTCCCGATTCATATTCAAACAAAATAAATCGAGTCGTGATGAATAGAGTGCCTGGTGAGAGAGCAACCATATTATTCCAAAATTGACATTTGAATTGTTTAATTAATAGAAATGAATGATCGGAGGAGGGAGGAAGGTTCATCTCTCTCTTGAAAAGAAGACTGAAACGAGTCGACAAACCGACAATCAAACAATTTTTTAAATTTACTTTATCACAACAACGCACCAAAAGAAAGAGATACAAGAGAAAGTCTGTTCGAAATGGCTTGCGAACCAAATAGATATAAAATCAAAAAAGTTTAGATTTGTAAAATTCTACACACAGAGAAATAATTAATTACAGCAAACAGAAACACAGCATACAGTTACGTCATCAGATTTGCCATGTCTTTTGAATTCCCCAGTCACCTTACTCAATCCCATTGAGAAGGGAGTGTGATTAGGGAGCGTTGGTGAGTTGTACCTCTTCACCGCTTCTTGCACAAGCTTTTTTGAAATACTGTGGCAACTTGTTGCTGACCTCATAATTTTCAGAATGTCCGAATCAAAAAGATTATCAAAGAGTCCATCTGTTGCAAGTACAATATAGTCTCCTTCACGTAGAGTACAGCAATTGATGTGTAAATCGGCACAACTAGGATCGTCCTTAATTAATTCGTCACTATCAAGTTCCGGAGGTATTACCGAAAGTTGATAAGGAGCATTGAAATAGTGTTGTTGCTCCTTACTTCGATAGAGTATCTTGCTTTTTTGCTTGTTTACCACAGCGAATCCAGAGTCACCAAGATTTGCATAGGAAAGTTGATACAAGTTTTGAGGCAGAGGTTTTAGAAAGATTATACATGCCGTAGTTCCTCCTGCTTTCACTTGATTGAATTCGGTCATCAACCTAAACGCTCTCTCCAATAGAATTTTTGGATGTATGACCTGAGGAAGTTCAAGACCTTTCGCTACCATTTGTTCATATTCTTTTGGAACGTGATAATTATTTTCTGTCACAAATTGATTCAGTTGATCGCTACAGAGCAACAGTTTGCAGTTCCACATTAATTGGCGACTCACTAGGGATGGATCAATATCGAATGCCATCCAGCCACCAACCCCATCAGCAATACCAAAGCTATACACTTCATGTTTCGCGCTGTAGCAACAATAGTAAGCGTCTTCTCCAGTTGGATGAGTATTCTCGTCACACATTGGTTTTTGTTTACTATACACTGACACTTTAAGGGCTTTTTCACTAATGCTTGCATTTGCATCAGCCCCACTTCCTGAGGAGGCTTTTTTAATTCGATATTGCAGGTTCAGTTTAGATTTTGGAATGGGTGGAGGTGAGAGAAGTGGTATTTTTGAGGGTGAAATAGCCTCTGAAAATAATTGCTTGTTAATATTGTATGTCGAGGGAAGATCAAAGGGATTATTACTCTAAATATCATACCGCATTCACAATGCATTGTTGCGTTTGTTATGTGTGAGCCAGTCATTTTATGTGTGATTGAAAATCAAATCGTGATATTATTGTATTGAAAATGAGTAGGGCCACATATCATGAGAACATTGTGACAACTTAAAGAGCATCCTTAATAACTTACCTTGGCAATGGGTGTTATGGGGTGGTGATTAATATAGGATGCTTCGATTGTGTCAACATCTTCTTCTTCTTCAAATGTTGATACAGTGAAAGGAGTGGGCGTTTGTTTGGAGCTATTTGTGGGAGATATTGGCGAAATAGTCTTTGTTGTTGGAGTGAGAGATTGGAAATTTTTTTCTTCATTCTTTTTTCTTCCTAGAGGTGATAAGGGCTGATTTTTAACGCCATTCGAGTTTGCATTTGATGCATTGACGCTGAATGAGTTCCGCACTGGTTGATGAAAATCTCCTCCAGCTGATCCAATCCCTCGTTTTGTGCCCGTAGAGGTCGAAGAAGAAAAGAAATGAATGAGAGGAGATGTGTTTGGTTTAGGCGATGTAACCTTAGTATCAATGATTGTTGTTGGTGAGCTGGACGAGGAGATATTGGCTGAATTGGCTGGAGTTGTTGACGCTGCAGTCAAGCTTGAAGATGAGCCGATCCCACCAGTGCTACTCGAAAGAGAATTTAATTTATGTTTCGTTCCCGATCCGAACTGAGAGGATTTTGAAAGAGACGATATTCCTGTTGCTGATTTTCCTCTATTAGGGCCCGAAGCTGGCAATGTTGCTGAAAACGTTCCTAAGGGCCTTGATGATGAAAACGATGGAGATGATGATCGTGTCGTACTATGATTATTATTATTGTTATTATTATTATTACTTCCAAAACCACCACCACCACCACCACCACCACCACTGATGGAACTATTCCTCATTTTTTCAAAGCTCTTCAAAGATTCAGGTTGATGCAAAACGAACGGAGAGAGAACTGCACGAGTACCAAAATCGTAAAGTCAAAGGCGGCATATCTGACGACTGCAGCTAGTTAATGATGGCTGATATTCATGAAGGAATGTTGTGGTGGGTCTAAACATCATATTGAGAGAGAATATCAGAAGTTAAAACTCTCCCGAGAGGGATGAGCTCATCTCTGGGTTTGGTGTTATAGCTTCTGTTGTATGTTGAACCCACAGCGCAACACCTCAAACCTCCAGCAGAGTCTTTGTTTTCAACAACAACGATTCGAAATAAAATGAGCGGTTCATCCTCACCACTACAACTCAGTTGTGAGGCAAACACACACCAGAACTCTGCAACAACATCCTCAGCACTGTCTTCCTCATCGGGAACACTGTGGCAAAGGCTTGAACATCCGAATGTGGATATCAAGAGAAGAAGTATGGCAAACATTTTGAACAAATTTAAATATGGTTTGATGAGCGTGGAAATGTTGGAAAATGATGAAAATGTTCTTGCAGTTCTTCTCAAATGGTTCAATAATAACCCATGTTTTTATTATCGACAGGTCATACAACTTCTATGCGAGTTTGCAAAGGTTTGTATTTTGAGGGTGAGATGACTTTAATGACCGATTCCTCATCGCATTCTTCTATTCAATCAGAGACAAACAAGTGCTTTAATATTAATTGAAATTGGAGCCATTGGTTTTTTTCAAACACTGCGGCTCTATGCACCTGAAGACATTCATGCGGAAGTTGATTTTATTGTCGAAAAATTAAAAGCATTTCGTAAACAGATCGAAAATCAAGAGGATGCCACAAACGTCACAAAACAAACGAACCATGAAGAGGTTATACAAGATTACCTTCCAATTCAAAGCCCTCAGAACAAACAAAGTTCACAAGATTTGGATCAATCGGAAGATCAAATTATTCGAAAAAAATTCAAACAAGTCAGAAAAATTGACCTGATGGAATCCGACAAGCAGTACTTGTTCGAAATTAATATTCGCCTACAACAAAGACGAACAGAAATTGTTCAAGAAGCTCTCCATGACCTTAAAAAATCCCCCCTTACAGAATTTCCAATAGAATGTTTAGTGCAAAATTCAGATATCGTTCGAGTAAGTAATTGAGGTCGCGTTTAAGAATGTTATATATATCTGCAACACAACAGTCACTCACCTTAATACTTCAAAATGATCATCCAATGTATATTGAAAATGATGTCATGTCATGTCTTTGCAACATTTTTGAAAAACTTTCCATGAAAATTCATGACTTTGACCTTCAAGAATCAGACTACGTTTTGATTGACTTTAATTCTCTAATTTTCATTTTAAAATATGTTTATTCAAAACTGAGGAGTGCATGTCGAAGGAAATTATCATTGGTTGGAAAGTCTATTGATGTACTGAAGCATGTTGTTGAATGTTTTTGTGAACCCATTTCAGAGTTGGACAAATTAATTATTGTTGAAAGCTCAAGTAACATAATTGATGACATAATTAGTTGGATCAACGAAACAAAAGATGAAGTCGACAAGTTCAAAATTTTGGACCTATTCTCTCTCTTATTGTCGAAATGTGACTCATCATTGGTACGTAGGTCCAAATCTTGACAACAAATTTTGTTAAATCATCCACAACCGATCCTAATAGTTATGTAACATATTACCTGTCGTTTTGCCTGCTCTTGAAGAACATGTATTTGATCCAGTGTTGCACCTTTCGTTTTCAAATATTCATTCCAAAGCATGCGCTCAATTGGAAAGAATAGATTCAGCAACATTCAAAGAATGTCTTTCTGCTTTCAAGTTCATTGAATCCTTAAATTGCTACGACGAAATAATCCACGAAACGGAGCTGAAACCCCTCTCAAGTGCTGTTGAACATTTGGAACGTGTGACAAAAGCTATTCCAGCTCTGATGCTGCACCAAGAAAAAAATGGACTCGAACGCTTACTTCAAGAGCTGTTTGTATCAGCAGAATTTTTGGACGACATTTCTACTTGTCAAGCTCTTCTCAAGACACTCCTTTCACATCAATCAGAGGCAGTTAGAGCCTACACTATACAATTTATTTCGGAAGATCCACATTTTTTCTTTGAGAAATTAGCGTCGGATGAATTGATTTACTTGATTTGTTTGCACTATTTCCGAAACAACAATTCTACCACAAATTTTACAACATTGATTCAAACCATTCAACACAGTCCCAAGTCAATCAAATTATTTTCGTCATTTGTTCCACTATTACAATGCCTTTTGAAATATTGTGAAATTGTGGGAAAAACGGATGATATCGATGAATTTTTGTTGACTTTGCAGTTATTTGAACGAGTCATGACCAAGAATGAGCTGATAGCTTATAACATTCGATTTTTATTTCACAAATACAAATGGTAAGTTAATGGCCTCATTTCAAATTAATAACTATTAACTGCGTACAGGGTTCGAGAGGCAGCAACAATCAATCTAAAAACATTACTGATTCACGAATCAACGAATCGTTCAGATTTATTTGACTTTGGAGAGAGTGACCCATTGATGAGCATTTATTTGGATGATATTGGGCACATTTTTGAGATTAACTCGGCAACAACACCTCTTTTGTCCAACGAGGAATTGCAAAGCCTACTGTTACTCTTTAATGAGACCAAAGATTTTGAAATTTTTAAATCTGTTACTTCACAACTATTCACCATTGCTAAGTGTAAGTTCTTCTCTATGATAATTAAAAAGTTTTATAACACCAAGACCATTCACAGTATCCAATAATGTGAAAGAAATTTTTAATACCGATTTTTTGCAATTGATCCTTCGCAGGTTGTCAGAATATGCATGCACAGAATTGTTGGCTCTACTGTTTGTAGTGGTTACTAATGTTTCTTGCTTTGTATTATGCTCATCACCCATCATTGTCCACCTCTCATCACGTAAGTGTGGTTCATATTTTCAATGTTCTAACCATTATTACTATCATTAAATTTGCTAGTAATGTTTCACAAGGATATGCTAATGAGAAAATTAGCTTTTAAAATCCTTGGTGCAGTAGTTTTTTCAAAAGAATTATTTATTCGTGAGGTGAAGGATATGACTATCACCTTGAAACATTATGGGAATCCTAGATTTTCATTACCAAATTTAGTATTGTCGAACTTTTACGATATCAATAATTCATCGGCTTTTGAAATTGGCTGCGTTGGATACGATACGATATCGGGGAGAGCTCTTCATTTTGCAAAGATTGTCAAATTATTTGTTGACAAACAACTCGAGAGGGATGTTAAAAATAATTCACAATTATTGATTCTCAAAGAAATTCATCCAGATTTTTACATTGATATGGCCTTAACAAAATTGTCTCAATCAAGAAGCCATAGCGAGTTTTTAACAAACCTACATATTTTGCAAGATTATCTACTTCTTGACGACTCGTGCATGAAAAAATTCGAGGAAAGCGATTGGAGAAGAGTATTTTTAAAGTTCTTACATAAGGCTCCAACCAGCCAAGCCGATGATCTCGTATTGGAAAACGTTATTGAGTTCTTCTCTGAGATATTCAAACACCACGTACCGGATAAGGACACCATCACAGAGTTGGCCTACTGTTATTGCAAGAATTTTTGTGAAATTTTCTACATTGAATCTTCTCAATCACAGATCGATAGGAAGGGAATTCGTTGCACCTTGTTGAAATTTTTATGCTCGTGCTTGGAATTTCTTTGCTCGTTTAGTTGTAGAGACGAGCTGAAGTTAGTACTGAATGATGAATATCTTTTAATATCTTTGAAAAGATATATTGAACAAAAGAAAAGCTATGATCTTCGCATCCTTGCATTGAGATGTGTATGCATTGCAGCCCTGAGCGGTGAACCATTCTCTACTGAAAATATGGAACTACTCAAGTCTCTTTTTACAAACTTGTTCCAATTGGTGCATGAAGAGCAACAAACTGTTGAAAATGGTATTTACCAAAAGTCACATTTTCTGCAAATGGCACTCTATACTCTGTGCTCCTTGTCTTCTGTATTTAAACAGTGTAAAATTTCCACGTTCGATTTGGCCAATTTAGAGCATATGGAGGAAATGATTTTCTCAAAACAACCTCTTCTAAGAATTTCAGGATTCAAGATTATTTCAAACGGAATTATCAACCAACAGAAGCTAGATGTTCTTTGTAAACATAATCCTCAACTCATTGATTTGATAATATCACGAATCTCCAGCAATGACAACGAGTCAGCAAAAGAAGGAGCACTCTGGACTCTGTGTAAAGTACTTTCAGTGAGCTCTGCGCCATTTGATTCCTTTATTGAGAAAATTCCCTTCACAGAGTTATTCAAACTTCCAACACATCAATTTTTAGAGTCTTCAACCTCCCTTCTCTACCTGATTCTGAAGAAAGATCCATCCTCTCAAAGCAAAATATTAATGGAAAAGGCGGCATTGTCCTTCTTGCTCAATAGCCTCAAAGCGGTTTCAAACATTGAACCTACAAAGTACACCATCCAATCTTTGCAAAACTTATTGTTGGTATTGATTCAAATTATGGAGAATAATAAGGATTTATCAACGTACTTGATTAAGGAGACTGTCATTTTGGAGTGCATGCTACAACTGGTTCATTCACTTCACCACAATTTGGATGTGAATTTTCAAGTGGTTACTGAGCTTTGCTTAGTGATCATGAACAATCTTGTTTCAAATATTAAGGGAGATTCCGACTATGTGAGATCGAGAGAGGGACTTCTACAAGCTCTTCTCTCATGCCTGAGTGAAAATAATTCCAGGAGCCTTCACTTGACAGCTTGTAAATTTCTGACCACATTGCTTGGGAGAAAATGTTTTCCAATCAAAGCTTCTTCTGAGAATGAGAAATGTAATGACATCCTTTCAAGACTTATTGCTCTCTATGCCTCCATGGAAGAAGCTTTTTTCATGGATGAAATTGTGGATGACTTGAATGTTGTTGGTAAAGCTTTGGCCTGGTTACTTTCCATCTATGGAAAGAATTGTCAAGCATCTACCCAGAGAGAATTGACACTGACACTCTTTAGCTTTAATAAGAGAGTTTGTTCATCACTCTCCATTGAATCTATTCGAAGAAATAACAAGGACGTTGGAAGTAGTGAACGTTTGAAGGAACAACTTTTTCTGAATTTAACAATATTGCAGCAGTTACTGCTTGGAACAGAAGCAAAGAAAGTTTGCACTACAGAGTGCAATATTATTCAAGAGTTCAAGCTCATGTGGTTCTCTAATTATGCTGACATTGATTTGAAAACAAGCATATGTTTGGCTTTGAATAATTTATTTTGTGGAAATGATCGAGCTAAAATTGAAGTTTCCACTGATCTCAACAAACACCAAGCAAGTGCATGGATTGTGGATCTTGTTTCTCAAGCGACTTCTCTAAAGACCAAGCTCAGCTCCACCATGACATTTTTCAATCTATTGACCATATTGATATCTTCAGCTGAAGTGAGATATTCCATGACTAAATATTTGGTATTCGAAGGAATGATCAAGTCCATGAAAGAGAATTTCATTAGAAAGAAAGATGATAACAGATTGGAATACTGTTTATGCATGTTTTCACATCTGTCATTTTTTGAAGATTGTCACGAGTTGCTCCTGAACAAGGATACTTTTGACCACATGGTGGATCAACTCGTGAAATCACCGAATGAGAATGTGAAAGAGTATATTATGCTTATTATGAGAAATTTATTATTCTGTAAGAGCATCAGTACCCTAATGGTACGAGTTGAAGAGTTAATCATCACAGCGCTTCGTCTCTGTAACCAATTCAAGAAAAATGTCAAGTTGCAGTCCTATTGCACAAGTTTCATATTCACATATCTTTCGTTAAATTTGGACGTAAGTAGATTTATTCATTTATATATATATTCATTTATATGATATATTATCATATATGATATAATGATTAAATTTTCTTATATGTTTCATGCATTCGAAACAGGCAAAGAGAGTGCTCAGGAAAAATATCATTATCGAACTGATGAGAGAAACTCATTCGAATATTTGTGCTGAAAATCAGGAATGCTTTAACAAAATACAGAAGCTTGTTGAGCTTTAAATGTTAATATTGAGGTGAACAGTGGTTGGACGGAGCGAGTCTTAAAGCTTGGAGGTTCTAAAGGAATTCACAGAATTGCCTTCATTATTCAAGAATTGCTCTCTTTTAGCGAATGCATTTAAAATTAAAGTCAAATCTGAATTCAATTCATAAATAACTTGTTCTCTTTGCTCATATTCGACATCAGCCACTTGTTTGGAGAAAATGTCCGCAAAGTAGAATGCAAAATAGGTGCTCCAGTAATGCCACTTTGCATTTTCTGATGGTATAGGTATCAATCTATTTAAAAGGTTCGAATATTTTGCTTTTAGGTTGGAAATATAGTTGAATAAGTTCCTTGATTTTCCAAACAGAGTGTTTTCATCTTCTGACAAGAGTATTTCAATTAGTGATCCAAGATATTTGTTCATTTGCTTGAGTGAGGTAACTCTATCCTTTAACAGAGAGAGAATAAAAGGATCATTCATGAGAATAGTCAACGAATTTGAAGATGACTTGTGTTGATCATTCGTTGTATTCTTCTTGTTAAAATTTGGAAATAATATTTTCTTTGTTTCTCTATCTATAAATTGTGAAAAAGTTCTAATCATTAATTTTGCCATGAGCTCGTTTTTTCTTTCCAGCCACATTTTTGATAAATTGTGGATTATTCAAATATTTCTGTAGTACAAGTGTCACACCTTTTCTCAAACTGTGTCTGACAACAATGTTTGTCACTATACCAAAAAGTGCTCCAATACTCATCCAAAAACTCTTAGAAATGCCCACAAGTTTGAGAGGTGTATCTTTCATGTGAGATCCAAGACCTTTTTCTTTCAAATAATCTAGTCCTGTAAGAACGACTGATGCACAACCTCCCGCGCCAAATAATGATCCAACAATAAATCCTAAAAACTCTATGTCTCTTAATCGATTATTGTTGGTCGCCTGTTTCTTTGTATCAGTTGAGTTGTCTTTTGCCTGTTTCTGTCCTTTGAATTTTTCAATAGCCTTGAATACTTTCTTAAATAGAGCAGGAAATAATCTACTTCCAAATATCGAAACAAAGTAAAGTGCTTGATTGAATGAAGAATATCGATACGCTCTCTCTATGGCAAGTACTTTGAAAAATCTTGCTACCTTTCTTATAAATGATGGATTTTTCTTTTTCACAATAATATCCAAGGAACATTTCACTCTTTCGGAATGTGTCATGAAGCAAAGCTCATGAATAAATTGTAGTGATAAAAAGTTGAATTCTTGGATCTTTAACTCTCTCTCTTCTGTTGATTGCTCTCGTTTCCACTTTGATGTGATGTTCAATATAATTAGTAATGCTGAAACAACAAGAGAGGCCTTCAATGTGAAACGTTGCCAAACTTGTTCTTGCTCTTTCACATAGCTGCTACCATTCACTACGTTACGTTTCAAATAATAAATTTGAGAATTGCATTGATCCAATAATTCTTCGACCGCACGTTCCATCTTTTTGGGGTGTCTTTCTTTGTTTAAGCTTGATTTTACCAATACCTTCATTCCTTCGATTATTTTCTTCTCATGGCTATCACATTGATTCTGTGAAAAGTATGAAATTATTTTCAGAATATAATTAAATAGAAACGCATCATTAAACACAACGCAGTGATTCATTTCGTAGAGGAAAGGTTCTCGTTTTCTTTCATACCATAGCTGTGGTAATATTTCAAATATTTCATCCGAGGCGTTTTGATATTGTTTGAAAATAGAAATTTGACTCGATTGCGGTCCTGAATCATTTTGTCGTCGACGACCATCAATTTCTTCTTCTTCTTCTTTCTTTTTCCGATTCACCTCATCCCGAATGGCTGCTTGATACTTGTGAGCAAAAAACCGAGCCAAATGGGAACGTTTCATTTTTTGTTCAAAAACAAATTTCCCTTCAAAGAGAGTCTTAATAAGTTGATCAACCATTCAGTTCTTCTTCTTGAGAAGGGTCCACACGTTTGTACAGTAGGGTTTCTTTTTATTTGATACATACAAAATTGGTGGACTCTTGATAACATTGGTGAATGATGAAAGGAGGAGGTAAAGATGGGAAAAGGGCAATAAGTTAGAGAAAGTTAGAGGAGGGAAAAAGAGCAGAGGAATTGAGGAAAATTTGTTGTTGGGAGCAATGGATATACAAGAGAGTTGAAAGTTTGATTACCTTCTTCTTCCACTTCTTGGCATCAAGTCTCTCCTTGTCTTGGCGACCAGCTCTTCTCTCTGGAGGTAATACAATTGAACCATTTCTCTGAGCTTTTCCTTCTTCTTTTTCATGATTGGACCAACCTTCTTGGTTAATGGTCTCTCCACGTAGGTAATGTATTCATCG
Organism: Naegleria fowleri; assembly: GCF_008403515.1. Lineage (NCBI taxonomy): Eukaryota > Heterolobosea > Eutetramitea > Acrasida > Naegleriidae > Naegleria > Naegleria fowleri. The sequence goes on from NW_025407936.1 coordinate 261,774, forward strand.
AGGACAATCAGGTAAGGCTCTTCATCCAAACTCTTAGAGGAAGTCGTTGAAGAAGAGGAGGTGGAGGATGGCGAGGAAGCTTCATCATCGTCAGGGATGACTACAATATATGGACTTTGATACTTGTTTTTGGTGAGTGTATTCTCTTCTGGAAGTGGAGGGGTAATGGTGATATATACATCTGGAAGAGGATCATTGATTGCATCTCTTCGTTGCAAGTGACCTCCAACCACTTGAATCTTATCCGTCGAGTAAATGACTGGAGCCGACTTGCTTCTCAATCGCTCAGAATTGTATTCCAAGACAGATTGTGGTGTTGGTTTCTTGCTTGCTTGAGCACCTCCTCTTCTCAATGCACCATTTTGTGGAGGATGAATGTAGGATCCCATGACATATTCTCGTTGTTGTTGTTTGTTCTTTGGCAATTCGTCTAGAGCGGAAGGGAGGGATGGAGAGGGAGTGGAGCTAGGCTTGTTCTTCTTGAAGAGTTTATGAACGGTGGATCTCTTCTTGGGTTGTTGTTGTTGGATCGTAGTAGTAGTAGTAGTGGTTGAGTTGTTATTGTTGCTACCAGTGTCATCCATATTGGCTTGATCTGCTTCTCCTTCAGGTGAATCCTTTCTAGGTCTTCTGCCTTTCATGTATCCTTTCAATTGTGGTTGTTTCTCTTGTGTTTTAGTCAAAGTAATAGCAGGAAGACTCGATTTGGACCGTCTTCTTCCTTCTTGTTGGTAGTCTGTTGGTGTTGGAGTTGATTGTATTCGCTTCTCTTGCAACTTGCTACTGGTATCGATACCAACATTGAAGAGATTTAAAGCCTTCTCATCCAATGAAAGGCTTGAACGTTTGTTTTGCTGGCCCATGATGATTACGCAAGTAGATATACAAAAATAGAGTAAAAATGGTAATAATAGGACTGATTTGATGATGATAGTATTGACACACAAGCGAGTTTATAGCGGTTGAGTATTTCAGTAAACTGGAAAGAGTTCTCTTCACAGACTGTTTTGCAGCGATATCGTTCCAAAGATGATTCTGGAAGAGGCTAAGTTATGACACGTTATGTTCTTCTTCAATGTTGAAAGGTTTGATTTCTTCTGAAACAATCTCTTTTGTTGTGTTTTTTTTGAGTGAGTTTGAATGGGAGTTGCGAATCCAGAGAAAAGTCATCTCTTGCTTTGGGACTCGCAAGCAACGATTTTCATGAAGACGCACCTTTTCTCTGCTTTGGAGAGGCATGTCCATTTAAAGAACTTGCGGTCCTAGTTTGGTCTAAATGCTCCAAAATTCAATTTAAAACATGACGCTGACCATTTCAGAGCGCAGTCATGTTCAATGACACTTGTTGAGAATGAAAAACAATGGAAGTGTCTGGAAACCTTGAAAGGATGTTGCTATGTTTTTCGTTTATTTGAAAAAGTGAAGACGTTTGAAATCTAAAACGAATGAAAATCCTTTTATCACGCCGAGAACGACAGGATTTAAATGATTGCTTCAGGACATCTGATTTATCACCATTCATTGTTGTCACCGAGTTGGAATTGTTTAAGGTGAGACATGTAATGGCACATGTTGGAATTTCATCTCTCTCCTTTTAACACATGTTGAAAGTTAACACCGTTTTAATATATGATGTGTTAACGCACGACGGTGCTGCACATATTGACTACACCTTCATGGAACACCTTTTAGTGTGACAATTTCATGACAGAAATAAAACTCTTGGATTTTCAAGTCTTTTCACAGCATTGAGAAAGATTTAGAGAGAGAGAACCTTTAAATTGATTATCCTTTCAGAAAAAGTCTCTTACATACATTGATGGACTCTCTCTCATCAACAAGAGGTTGATGCAAGTTGTTGTATGAATGCTCAAAGAGCTCATGTGAATGATGGTGTCAATGTTAAAATTAGACTGCTAAACAATTTATAAAGGTATTCAAATATAATTCAAGTAAAAAGACTTTCTAACCGTTTAACTTCCAAAGAGTAACAGAGAAATTATCACAAAAATTAGACCGTTATTTACAAACAAAGAATACTTTATGACTTGTATGGATATTTTGATAAGTACTGATCAGATTCGTTTTGTATGCAACGGTGTCTTGTAAAGAATGAGGGATTAGTGGTCTGCGATATCTCCTTTTAAAGTGATGAGACCCATTCAAGTAGCAGCACATACATACTTGATTTCAGGTCTTCCTATTGCGTAATATTGTGGTTCACAGGAAGGTAGACACACAACTATTCACATAATCAGTTCTAATCAAAGTGAATCACTCTATTCGTGTCACGTGTTGTCATCATGTCTGCAGGTGAGTTGAGATTATATTTCGAATCTTTTGCAGAACATTCTTACTGAAGCCTGAATGCTTGTCATTGATCTTGGTAACTAGTGACAATTTCAATTTTCATGGTTGAGTGCTTTGAAAGAAGGGTTTCCTTAGAAGTGTGAATGCATCTACTTGTAATGTTCATCTAATGCCATGACTTCTTGATTCAAATTGGATAATGAATCCAAGATAAGAGCAAGTTATCTTCCATGAACGACACTAATCACAACTCTTTACAATTACTACTGATTCTTTCCATGTATAGAAGTGGGATTATCTCTTTCTAGATTTGGCGAAAGAGTGTGAAATTTCACAAATAAAATATCAAACCATTCATGAATACCCAACCGTTGGTCATGCGAAAAGTTTAGTCGTTCAAGAAATTTGGTGATGGCGCTGATGAATTTGTTCCAATTATTCCACAGATGATCATCTGTTATTGACGACGAGGGTTGTCATCATTTTCATCTCCATCAACTCGAGTTGTTTCAGCGCACTGAATATCAGTTGGAGGCTCCTCAAGAATGAGAGGTTGTGATTCCATCTCTTCCTCTTCATTATCATTGACACTGAATTTTGTCTTTTTGTTTCTCTTTTTGTGTTTTCTTCGCTTTTTCCTTTTCGTCAGGGATGGATTTCCTGAAGATTCATTCTCAATAGAGAGGTCCGTGAGGGATTCTTGCTGCAATGTTGATGACGAAACACGATTACTCTCATTTGTATTCTTATTGAGATTGGATGGTTCATTTCCTACTTGAATTTTGAAGGATTTGTCATGTCGTTGGGGTGAACGATAGATCAACTTTGAGAATTCACTTGTACGCTTCAAGACCATATTCCTCATTTCAAGCCATTCCTTAGAATCTTGTTGTTGAGGAAGTAAGTGAACAGTTGGATTGAAAATGAACTGTGAAGAATCAAGAACATGACACAAGGAACGATGATTAGGTGAAATTTGCTTTGAAATTTGAGACATCCATTCACCAATGAATTGGAATGAATCGTCGTCCTCATTGTTGGCGCATTGATCAGTTTCTTTGTTATGACTAATTGCCTCTGCATCCATGGAGGATGAAGGAACTGAGTCTTCTTTCGACTTGTTTTTTAGGTTGACCTTATTAGAGAGCCATTCTTGACCAATGGCATGTTTCATATGAGGAAATTGGTTGAGGTAGGTTGAGAGAATGTGAACCTCTGATCGACAATCATAACTTTTGTGTGTTGTTGGTTGAAATGAAAAAAGATGAAATTTTTCACATGTAGAACTCTAAGGTCGTATCCAAAAAACTTGAAATATACTCTCTCAACTAGACACTTACCAATTATCAACACCTTCTGATTTTCCAACAATTCCATGAGGATAGATGTATTCAAATCGTGTGACATTATTGAAATAAAACATTTGTTCTGCATGTTCAATATTGTCATATTCAACTACATTCACAAGCTCGACATCTTTTTCAGAAACAACAAGTCGACACTCTGTAGTCCATTTCCTTCCCCAAACTGGAAGAAATAAATCGCCTGTGTAGTATTTGGTTTTACCTTCCGAATAGGGTAAGCGAAATTTCACCATACTGAAACGAGGTTTTAAAATGCTAATCCATGATTTTTGTAATTGTAAATCTTCAATGATACATTTATCAGACTCCTCGAGTGACATGATCGAAGGATCAGCCGTTCGAATATCACTCATAAACAAGATATTATTTGTTTCATGATTGTTCGAACTTTCTTGAGAGGACCTTTTCGAATCAATCATTTGATTTTTCAATTGTGCAAATTCCTCTGCCATGCTCACTGTGAAATATTCTTGCAAAATTTTAACATTTGGTAAAGAAGATAAATGATCATTGAATTTGTTTGGATCAATGAATATAAAAGTCAAATGAGGAAATAATTTTTGTGTTAAATAGACTAAATGATTTCCAGGTGCTGCTCCTGCATAAATAACAATATCTCCTTGCTGTGAATATTGAGTTAGAAATTCAATTTCGGAGAGAAGTAATTTCCGTTGTCCCCAATGAAGAGCATTTCGATGGTGTGCTTTTCCTTCCTCGGAATAGGGCATTCGTGGAGAGTCGAGTCTCAGCAATCGATGAGTGGAAGTGGTAAATTCCGAGTGATCAATTTTGAATGTCATCACGGGTGTTGATGTGCGATTATTATCGTTGTTGTCAGTGTTGAATGGAAGCAAGTGATGTTGTGCCTCCGAAGGGAGACAAGGACATTCTTGGCTTTTCATTTTTTGGATTCGAAAATAAAGAATAAGAACTAACTTTTTAATTCGTTGAAGGTGAGTCAATAATTGTGTGAATCATAAAGAATAAGAACTATCCTAAATTCGTTGAAGGTGAGACAATAATTGTAATGATTGTATTGCTAATGATATGTGAATGAAAATAATTATTTCTTATTATGGAGAGAGTATTATTTACGAAATGTACAGAAAATGTTAGTGAGTCAAATGTGATAAAATGTACACCACCCACAAGTGAAGTAAAATCACATAGACAACCACAAACACCCTCAAGAGTGGAAGTTTTCTCAAAATGCTTCCTGTGGAAATTGAAAAGCTATCAATGATGGCCATAGCATTGGCAACTCTGCTTGCCACAAATCCTCGCTTGGACAAATCTTGGAAAAATCGATCAGTCTTCATAGAGACCGATGAATGAATAACATCATTGCCGTAGGGTGATTCTTCATCGTAGTGGCTGTGCCGTGACATGGGTGTGACTTGAGCAAGGAGTTGCAATTCCTTGATCTTAAGTTGACTCTTTTCTAAGGCGAGCTGAATGGCTGCTTTCTCGCTATTCAACGTTTCGAGTTGTGTTTGTTTTTCAATTAATCTTTCAGCCATTCCTCTATTACGTAGTTCGAGCTCGTTCTGATTGCTTGAATTGTTATATTTGGCCTGATTCAATTGTTTTTGTAATTGATTAATTTCCTCCTTCTTCTCTTTCAATTGATCCTTAATAATTTTCTTTTCATTTTCATATTGATGCTTTGTTTCTTCAAAGTTCATTTTAAGAGAAGTTATTGTTTCCTGTAGGACGCCATTGGTCTGTTTTTCTTTTTCTAAATTTTTTTCAAGAGTCTTCAATTTGAATCGAAGTGAATTAATCTCAGCTTCATGTTGTTTTTTCATGAGTTCAATCTGTGACAGCAATTCTTGATTTTCAGCCTTGACATTTTCCAAATCAATCATCATATCTTCTTTATCTAAGGCGTGCATTAACTCCGAGTCGTCATCTGCCGTTACTGATGGTTCCTTTGAGCCAGATGATTGGGATTCAATACCTGATTTTTTAAGCTCCTCAATTTGCTTATCTCTTAGTGCCAGCAATTTAGTGGCTCTATTTTTATATTCCAAAAACTCTTGATTTTTTGCTTGCCATTCGTGCTCCTTTAGTTTTATAGTACTTTCCAATCTTGAGATTTCATCCAGCTTATCATTGAGGCTATTTTCCAATTCATTATATTCTTCTTTTAGTTTCTTTACATTTTCTTGGTGGTGTGCCTCCAGATCTTCTATCCGTTTTATGTTTTTCTTTTCCTCTTTTTTAAGCTCTTTTGTTTGATCTTGAAGGTCTTCAATTTGTTGTTTCAGTTTTGATATTTCTTCAGCAGTGGACTTTTCATATCTTAACTGCTCGTTTGCAATTCTGTGTTCAAGTAAAAATTAATATTTCCATTGTTGAAATTTCCGTGATTGATGAATTTTTACCAAAAAGTCAAAGAAATACATACGCATCTTTTTCGACCTGCATTTCAGAAATTAGGGTGTCTTTTGATTTCAACTGCTCTATCAGAGATTCTATTCTCGATTGATATTTTTGGGCCTGTCTCTCTCGTTCATTAAGAGCGTTTGTTAATTCTGTGTCGGTCTTGACTTTCTCTTCGAGTAGTCTTGCTACTTGTTCCTCAAGCCTCTGAAAAATAATAATAATAATTACGAAGGCAAAAGAGAAATGATCAGATTTTTCCGATCATGCCGCACTTACACTTTGTGATTCTTCATTAAATCTTTGTGAGTGTTTGGACACTGAATTCAATTTTTCGTATTTCTGTGACAAGAGTTGATTTGATTTCGTTGTCTGTTTAATTTCTTCGTATAATTTAAGAATTGTTTGTTCGAGCAACTTGTCTCTTGACAAAGACTCTGTATCTTGTGGAACAACTTGAGAGATTTCTCCCATGTTGTTATTATTAATATCGTCCGAATCGGAGGAATTTACACTTTCCAATCGGTGGTGTTGTTTGTTGAGTTGAGCATGCTCGATAGCCTCCTTCAACCGTTCTTCCTCACTCTTTTCATAAAACTCTTGCATCACTTTTTCAGTTTCTTTTTTAATTTCTTCATCAAGAACCATTCGGGATGCTGATCGTTTCATCTCTTCTCCCGTTGTTGTTGTCGTAACGAGTTGAGAAACTCCACCATCATCATCACTACCGGGAGAAGTTAACACGTTCTTTCGATCCTCCTTTTTTGATGCTTTGGATGGCATTCCAATTTGTTGTTGTTGTTGTTGTACCTTCTCAGCAATCTTCCGAGAGGCACCATCCACATTCTCCAACGTTTGTTCGGCCCATTTAAGAACAGAATTGGCCCACATTTTTTTTGTATCAATTTTTCATTTTGGAATAAAAAAATGCAATCAACCACCACAGGACGAGGATCAGGAACAACTACTACAACCACCACTCGATCGAACGTTGAGGATGGAAAGAATGATGATGGTGAGGATAAATATCCAAATGTTTCACGTACTCATCATGACAAAGAGAACCAGAGAGAATCGGATTTTATTATGAAAGAAATGATTAAATTAATTCGGAAAATGTGTTTCATGTTGGAGCTGTCTCCGATTACATCTTGCACGGCTCTTTATTATTTTCATTATTATTGTTTGAAATTTGTGGAACGGGAAGAATATGATGTTACTTTGATTGCTTGTGCGTGTGTGTTTCTAGCTTGTAAAACTGAAGAACAAGTAAGGAGAGTTCGAGATGTTATTAATTGCATGTGGAAGGTATTAAACCCAGAGAGCGAACCTTTAGAGTTATGGCATGACGAGCTCTTTAATTTAAAGGATTCTGTGATTGGATATGAAAGTGTCATGATGAGATGCTTAAAGTTTAGATTAACAGTCAATCATCCTTTCAAATATATTTTGGGTTATTGTGGTGCTTTGCAAGGATTTAATAATTTTAAAGTGGAAAATTATTTCGTACAGTTTTGTTTTCAACTGGCCCATAAGGCCTATGATACTGTCTGTTGTGTCAAATATAATTGCTATGAAATAGCTGCGTCCATGATCTTTCTCGCTGCCCAATTACTCGACATTAAGGAATTGTTACCGAATGAGGATGAATTGAGCACCGCACAACTCTGTGACGAAAATACAAAGCCTCAATGGTTTACTGTATTCAATGTAGATTATCGAACAATTTTGGAGATTACTTCACAGGTTCGAGAGGTCATTTGAAGACGTCTTGTATTTGTGCGATAAGTCCACTCCATGAGAATCTTAATTGTTGACCAACCACTTCTAATCACAGGAAAGTGAGGATTATCTCTCGAATTGCTTTTACCCTTCTTGGTATGTGAAAATGAGAAGATCAGTTTTAGGTTTTCAAGGAAAAATATGCCACCGCACAGAGCGGTCATTTCATTGATTGGTATTGTGCATCAAATAGCGTGAAGAACCAAACTGCACGTTCGACTCATAAAATCGAACGGCAATCCAAAAATATTTTACATATTTCTTGTTTTGACTAATGACTAGTGACAGATTGTTCGAAAGCCATATACAGGTTGAACCAATTGCCAATAAATGTCACAAACTCTTCTTTTATTCATACACTCACAAAAAGTGTGATCAATAATCCACAAGACTGATTTTGATCGAATCACAATCGGTTTTGGAATTTTGGTTTTCTCTTCTCCATGAAGGCCATAAAAGCCTCTGTCAAATCTTCAGACTTTAAGAATGCAGAATTCCATAATCGAACATAATCCAAACCATCATCAATGCTATGCTCTTCAGCATAATTCATGACATGTTTTGTGGCTTGAACAACGAGTGGAGAATTGGAAGCAATCGAGAGGGCCAATTTTTGAGCAGCATCGAACATTTCTTTTTGAGTGTCAAACACTTGATTGACCAATCCAAAGTGATGAGCTCTTGCAGCTCCAAAGTCATCTCCAGTGAATGCCATTTCTCTTGCAAATCCTCTTCCAACAATTCTGTGAATTCGATTCAATGTTCCCTATTCATTTTCGTTTCACACCACCACGTTCATGAATGTTTTTTAAATACATTTCACACCAGAACAAAGATTCATCGATGAATCATTTGAAATCACTCACAAATAATACTCCATCATGGAATACCTACCAAATCAGCAGTAATTCCAACACGAGTCTCCTTAATCGAAAACATACTATCCTTGGTACAATATCGAATATCACATGCAGTAATCAAATCAATAGCACCACCAATACACATTCCATTCACAGCAGCAATGACAGGTTTGTTGGTCTTTTCCAATGCTCGGAACGCTTGTTGCATTTCATAAATAATGGCAGAAAGTTTTAAATTAGAGACAGCTGGAGAGAGTTCAGTGCTAGAATCATCGGAAGGCATTAAATCACTGGTAATACTTTTTAAATCTAATCCTGCACTGAAATGTGGACATTGATCAATGGGAGTACTCTTGATCAGGATGACAAACACTTCCTTGTTTTCATCGAGTGCTCGGATGATTTTAAGAAATTCGGAAAAGAAGGCCTTGTCCATGGTATTCATTCGTTTTGGACGATTGAGAATCACCTCAGCAATGTGAGTGTTTGGATTGAAATTCACTGCAAAACGATCGGTCGAAAGATTGATTTGGTTTGTTGTTGACATTTTTTTGCGCCTGTGAGAAAAAGAATGACGGATCTGGTGATTGTACAATGAATGCTGTCACCATGATCAAGACCACAACATGCATGAAAAGAATTTCGACACACAAAAAGGCATAATTATTTCGTGAACGTTGAGACAGCTCATATTGTTGGATCAATTTAATAATTTAGAGTGAGTGTTTAGGGGAAACGAGTTTTAAACAACAGCAGCACAGCTGATTCGTGAATGTTATCATGAATTCAAATGGTTAATATGGACCTCCACCACGTCCTCGTCCACGGCCTCTGCCACCACCTCGGCCGCCACGAGGAGGTCCTCCTCGGTAACTACTTCCTCCTCTACTGCTGCCACCACGTGGTGGTCCTCCTCTACCTCGTCCACGACCTCTTGTTGGGGGTGCACTCTTTAAGCCTGGTAAGTTGGTTCTCTTTGGTAATACTTTGAGAATTCTTCCCTTAAATTCAGTTCCGTTCAATTGCAAAGCATTTTCTACTGAGCTTTTATCTTTGAATTCAATATATGCAAAACTATAAGATTTTTGAAAGATGATCATGAAACCATTCATTGGTCATTCATTGTCAATGTAAGTTGAATTTCTACATACCCTTTTGGATTTTGGTAGGCATCGGATTTGATGAGAATTTTCTCAATTTCGCCAGCTTGTTTGAAGTTGGCTTCAAGCTCCTCTGGAAGAGTCGAATAATCGACGTTTCCAACAAAAATTGATCGTGAATCTCTTTCTTCTTGATCCTCTCCGACAGTACTTAATCCCTTCTCAATTTCGAATTGCATGGCCTTGATTTTGGAATGCTCCTCGGTCAATTCAGCCATACGTCTTTTAATAGTTTCAATATCCTGTCTCGTTTCGTGATATTAATATCATCATTGATATTACATTCAAACGAATATATGAAAATAATAAAAACAACAACAACAATTCATCCAATCATCATTATCAGAATACAATTTCCGTCATCCCGATCATGTAAAATTTGACATTGAATCATCATCAATGTACACTCTTAAATCTATCATATTCTCATCATCATGAAAACCTACGTCGACCACTTCTTTACTGGCTTCCTCTTGCAAGAATTCGTCTTCTTCAGAATGAGTTGTATCTTTGGGCATTTTTTTATTTTGTTGAACCTGCTCGAGAGAGACATCAACAGTGGATTCGGAATTACAATAACAACCAAACCATTATTGCAATAATATGAAACACACATGGCAAGTCGTGCATGTGCTCAAAAGTAAGTCGATCATCCATGCAAGTTTTCCTCATCAGATTGTGGCATTTGAGAGTGCCTAAGAGTTCCATGGTCACCTCAAGAGGACCACAAGTAAACCACATTCTTTTCACTATGAAGAGCTTCATCTTTGAAGATGGCTATTGGCGAAGGAATGTTGGGCTGAAAACAACACGGAATGCAAAGACACACTTTCGGGTTGGGTATTTCCTTATAAAATTGCCACAAATCGGCATGAGAATGAACAGCAATAATGACATTAAGGGTCGGCGAGAGATGTTTAAGTGCTTTGTCAAAAAGAGCACTCTGCAGAAATTCATCAGTGGTTTGTGAGAGAGGATACAATCGTTGAATTTGTGAGCAACTTGAGAGACCACTCACACATGTGCTGCAGGGAGGATCTTGTACAATAATAGGAGAGGATGAAGAGGAGAGGGTGTGTGGAGAGTGTTGAACCAACTCACTCATGTTGCTCTTCTTCTTGGATGTTCTTTCCTTCTCTTCTTCCTCACATGGCACACAATATTGAGATTGCCACTTTTTCTTCATTCTTGGATCAATGGAGAAGACTTGCCAATTGGTGGAACAAGCAATAGTTGCACCTGTTCTCGGAACATTTCCATCCGCAATGACATAGCAAAGAACATTATGATCCGATAACAAGTGTTGTCGTTTTGTGAAACTCAAGTAATCTCGAATGTTGTAATAGGCTGAAAAACTTTCAGTTATTTCTTTTGCATTCGGAAATAGTTTTAAAGAAAGTAATTGTGAAAATTGCATGGCGACACACAATTTGTTAAAATACAGGAGTGGATCATTTGAATTAATTTTAAAGAGTGTAGTTCTCCTACCAAAAGGATCAATAGTGTTGATGTCACAAGATGAGTTCGTGTGATGATGATGATGGGTGTTCGTGGTTGTTCCATTCAATTTCACAAATTCAAAATATCGTTCCAATTCAGTTTGTTTCTTGTGTTGTGTTGATGATTTTCCCGAAGGATGCTGATGAGAAATAGTTGTTGTTGTTGTTGTTCTTTCCGAGCGAGAGTGTGTTTCGAGTCGAGGAGGGTTCGGAGTGGAGCTTTTCATGTCTTGTGGAATTTCCTCCGAGATACTCTCGCAACTCATCATTTTTATTGGGCATGCTGAACGAACTTCTTGTTTGTATATTCATCCAATATCCATATTTTCATCATATCTCGACACAATGGCTGACTACTGAATCATATAATATCACTACATATCTCCAAAAATTAAGATAAACATCATCATCAGAACATTGTTTTAGGAAACGTCGTTTCAACTCTCAGAGAACATCAAAAAAATGTTACCCCAACAACAACAAGCCTCTTCTTCTTCTCTCCAGGAAGACTTGTCAGAAGAAACAACCAAAAACATCCTCAATGATAATGTGAACATCGGAACGATTAGATCTTGTATAGCAAAGATTGAAAACAGCGAGGGTTCATCAATTCAGGAATTAGCAGAATGTTGTAGAATATTGGCCGATCTTGCAAGGGAATGTTCGTATTGTGCTGATGTTTTTGAATTTTTGACGTTAATATCATCGCTGTCGTAATAATTATATAACAACTGTATATTCTGTATAACATTGTAGTGATCAATAGAGATGCCATTAGAGAAGTTGATGGTATCCCGAGTATTTGCCGATTATTACAGAAACATTCCGAAATACTAGATGAAAGCAAATCAGTGCTCTACTTTCAATTGTGCCGATTGCTTGGAAATTTGTGTTTTGAACATTCGGTAAATGCTCTGATTATTTGTGAAGAGGAAAATCACGCAGTTCCAGTGGTGAATTTCATTTGCAAGTTTGTTGATTTTTCCCTTCAGACAAATGATTCAAATCTTGGAAAGAGTGCATGTGCATGTCTAGCCAATTTCTCCCATTCGGATGGTAAGTATATAAGTTTCTGTTTTGGGTCATTAATAATATATACGTATTTGTGAAATGATGATTTTTGTGACACCTGAAACTCAATACTATCAAACAGATGGTATTAGACGAAAGGTCGTCACTGCTGGTGGCGTCAAATCATTGGTTTCCCTTGTCTACAAATATAAAGATAATCAAGAGCCTGGAATGCTCTATCATTCTTTGAGAGCTCTCGAAAATGTTTGCGATGTTGAGGAAGCATGTGAGGCTGTGGTGAAACTTAAAATTGACTCCAAAGATGCCCTCGATGTTATCATTGATGATATTTTGGACAACCCGTCATGTGAAGGTAACATTTTGTCTGTTGCTATTAAGATTGTTGGCTTAATTGGATCGCACAGTAAGTGTTATTAACTTTGAGTCAACAACAATGCATTTTTGTTTCATCATGTTCATCTTAATATCACTAGAGGAATTTAATGACCTGACCATTGAGCACAGTAACCTTATTACAGCATTGGATAATATCATGATGAGATATATTGAAATATCTGAAATTATGGATGGAAGTGATCAGGAAGAAGAGGAATCTGTTCAAGAAATTATTACTCATGTCATTCATCTCTTGGACGTCTCCTTAGTGAAGGTCAACAACAAATGGGCAGAACTGTTGTTGAAAGAGTCTAAAAACTTTACGAGCACGTTGAAAAAATTCGTACATACCCACACTCAACTTCCTGCATTCAAGCAACGAATACAAGAGAATGTTGTGGAATTTCTTTCGAATGTGGCAGAGATAGACTGCATGCAATACTTTATGGCCACCGAGCTCGATTTAATTCAACCAATGGTCGAGTTAATCAAATCCATTTTAAAAAATTTGAAGGTCACTAGTTCCTCTAAATTGTTGAGATTTGTCGTCAAGCTGTTAGGCTTCTTAGCTCTTGAAGGTATGTATCACTTCAGCAATAGCTGTGTAAAATTGGATAACATGGTGGTCCTCTTTTTTCAGATCGTAATATTCCAATCATGATTGAAAATCACGTGGTAGAGGCCTTCGCTGACATTCTTTCTACCTTATTCAAGAATCAACTCAAGGAAGAATATCAAGAGGCAAGTCCAATAGCAGTCCAAATGAATGTTTTCATCCAAAGAAATTGTTGTATTGCATTGGGAAATATTGGAAGAACAGATGCCAGTTGCAAATACATTGTTTCTCATGGAACAACTGTTCCTCTTGTGGAAATGCTTTCTTACTTTGCCAACTCTGAAGAATCTGAGATTGATGTCAGTTTAGTGATCAATGTTCTTTTTGCATTTTCCAATTTGTGCAAGTTGAAGGACAACCAAAGTGAAATTGCCAAGAGACATCCTGACATTTTTGAAATTATTTACCTATTGGCTACAAAGGCCTCACATTTCGCTATCTCTTTCTATTCTCTAGATGCTTTGGCCAACTTGATTCACGGCAACGAAGAGAATACTACACTTGTTTTGACCAAGTATCCAGACCTTGTTTCTGGCCTTGTTGAACTCATGAAATCAAGAAAGGACAAGGTTAAGGTGTCCTTTGTTGTTTTGAAGTGTCTCTTCTGTCTCTTCAAGCAAGGCAAAATTGCACCACATGCCCTTTCACAAGACCAAGAATTCATGGTCATCCTCCAAGAAATGGAAACCTCAACAGAGGATGAAAAGATTGGTAAATTAGTGAATGAAGTGAAACAAGCTGGTTTTATTTAAAAATTAATAGACCATCCACACTATAAAGTTACCATTTGTTGATGTTGGTTAGTAGTTTTACGTTCTGTGAGTTCATTGCCAATAGAATCTATGAATGACGCTCTTATCGAACCTATTGGCAATGAGCAAGATCGAACAAATAATTGAAGCGATTTCCACTTCAAAAAAAATGAGTCTTTCCTATCTCGCCACACTCAAAGCCATTGAGCAAGACTTTGGCAACACCGAAAAACAACAACGAACAACAATCAACGATGAATACAGCAATGCCGATAATGATAGATATCTTGCTTCGTATGCGGAAAAATATAGAAACAATGAACTATTGATTGATGATGTAGAATTGGATGAAGCCGAATTCGAGGCCTATAAAAACTTGATGGAAGCCAAAGCTCTCATTGAAAAGAGAGAAAATGCACTCTCCGATGATGCATCTGCCGTTGGTGAAATGTTTCTTCGGAACACCAAGGAAATTTATGATGTAGATGCTATCAAGGCTTGTATGAACAAATTACCAATTCTTACCAAGAATCTCGATTGGATACACACTCTTCAACTCAATTCCTATACCCCACTCAAAGTAGAAAATCCCGAAGATGATATTGACAGGGAACTTCAATTTTATAACCAAGCCATCACAAGTGCAAAAGATGGTTTTAAACGATTGCATAGTTTAGGGATAAAAGTGCACAGACCTGATGACTACTTTGCAGAAATGGTTAAATCCGATGAACACATGGCTAAAATCAGAAACAAATTAGTACAATCAAGAAAGATCATTGAAGAAAGAGAAAAGAGAAGACAACGAAAAGAGCAACAAAAAATTGGAAAACAATTAAAGGCTGAAAGACTTAAGGAAAAGATTGCCAGAAAGAAGCAAGATATTGAAGCAGTAGATCATTGGCGAAGAACATACAGCGGTTCAGGAAAAGAATTTGATGTGGATGCTGCCACTGAGGAATATTCCAAGCTCCTTGAAAAGAGTGAAAAGAAGAACAAGGGAGGCAAGAATGATGCCACCAAAAGAAAGAATGCAGGAATTACGAAGAAAAGACCTGGCAAGAGGAAGAGACAAAAACAAAATTAAACAATTCACTGTTGTTGGTTTTTTCTCAATTCGTCTATTCACACACATTCTTTAGTCGCAACATTTTCAAGAATTTTCGTTGTGAAATTCTCTATCGTTGCCTTGTTTAATGAAACAATGGATTGATGAATGTCACTCTCAAGTAATAGATTTGAAGAAGCCATTCAATGGACAGACAGCCTTGTTTAGTTGGCGAGATTTTTTGACGTGACCACCAGGTGATGTCCTGCTTGAGCAATTTACAAAAAAATGCCGAATTTGAATCGAGGAGCCTACACTCCTCTCGGAAATGATGAATTTTATGGAGAGGATGATATTAGTCTTGTTACAAATCCAACGACAAGAGCTGTGAATGAAGAAGAAATTCATAATAATAATTTTGGGGGAAGCTCAACAAACACTTCGGAACGAAAATTTGTTTCATTTGCTGAGAAAGTGAGCAGAACGGAAACGAAAAAGTTAATGAAAGGAATACCAAGAGATGCATTTTCTCTTGCGAGGATCATGTTTTTATTGATGGGTTCTGGAGTTTTAGTTCCTGGAATTTGTTACCAATTGGCAGTAGATTGGTTTAATTTGATATTTCCATCACGAGGTGATTCCGATTCTTTCAATTTTATAGACTTTTTAGAATATATATTGAGCTTGGGATTCAATATTGGGCAGTTGGCAGCCATATTACTATATACTATATTTATGTGGAGAAAATCTGTACATACCCTGAAGGCACAAACTTTTACTGTTGAACAATTTATTTTCATGGGTTATGCCCTAAACTTTGTCTGTGTAATGGTGACTCTATTTATCAACATGGTACTAGTCCTGCAATATGGATTCAATAATAAGGATGATACCTATGACAAGATTTTCATGCTAGTCTGTATAGTTGTTTTGAATTGTTTGGTTGGTGTGGGAAGTGGCGTACTAAGCTCAGCTGTCATTTCTTTTGCTGCCAACTTTACTTGGAAATATACAGTCTTCTTTCTAGTTGGATTGAGTTTGGGAAATGCAGTCTTGTCAATCTTTAGGCTGTTTTCGAGGCTCATTTGGTATGACACAGCACAAGGTTTATTTAACAGTATTATTCTCTTTTTCTCTTTCAGTGCCATCATTCAGGTCATTTGTATCATTGCTTTTATTTATTTACTGAGACTTCCCATTACAAAGTATTGTAAAGAACATTACGTGAACATGCAAACACCAACTCGAGACTTGGACGAGCAAATTCGTATCAGTCGATTGGAGAAGGACATGATAATGGAGCAGAAAATGAAGGAAGAAGCGGACAATGTTTCATTCAAATCTTCAGAATCTAACGAACTTCCGACTGCCTCCACTGTTGGAGCAATTAATAATGGTGGAGAAGGTGAAGAAACTGAGGACAATACTCAAACAGAATTAACAGAAAAACCTCAAGAAACAGAGGACTCAAATATTAATGAATTGAGCATGACATGGATATCACTGATGAAGCGTCTTTGGTCTCCTGGACTTGGAATTTTCGTTACATTTTTAACCACCTTCTCTTTGGCTCCTGGTCTCATTACAGATATCAAATTTTATCACGATAGTAAGGTCTCTTGGAATCCAATTGTCACATTATCAATTTTCAATGTTTTCGATTGTATTGGACGAGCATTACCAAACTGGAAGCGAACCATTCTCTTGACACACAAACAATTATGGGTATTGATTCTATTAAGATTGGGTTTTATTCCAACAGTGATATTTTGTGTGAATCCTCTTCTCATCACCCAACCCATCTGGTATGCTATTATTTTGGCTCTCTTTGGATTGACGAATGGCTATTGTTGTTCGATTGGTATGGCAAGTGGGCCATCCATTGTTAAGGCTGTTCAACAAGAAAAGGCTGCCTACATGATGAGTTTCTTCCTTAATTTTGGATTATTTGTTGGTTCTGCGGTGGGTATTGGTGTGGGTTACTTGGTACACTTTGCTTTTTAATTTGTTAAATTTTAAAGAAAGTACCTTGTTTTGAATGCACCATGTTTATTAGTAAATGAATGCACCACGTTTTGCAACTTTCTTAACACCAAAGCTTTGAAAGTTGTTGAAAAGCATTAACTAAAAAGTAAAATAGTACTTCTTTTTTATTGCATAATTCGAAGAGTAAAGAGAGAACAAATTTTCTCGAGTTAAGAATTTTTGAGAAACATTCTCTCCCTAACTAGTTGAAATTAAAATCCTGATCGTTATGGAATTGAAGTTGTTGCTGTGGAGTGTCATCATCATCACCTGCTTGAGAAGAACCAGCTCCTTTCTGGCCATTTCTTCTGTTTTGTTCCAACATTTTACGCTTATATCTCATTCTCTTGTTACCAAACCAGTTATTCACTTGGGAGAGAGATAGACCAGTTTGTTGAGAGAGAATTCTCTTTTCATCGTCACTAGGATATGGATCTATCATTGCAAGTGAGTGATTCGACATTACAATAGT
This sequence comes from Naegleria fowleri, assembly GCF_008403515.1. NCBI lineage: Eukaryota > Heterolobosea > Eutetramitea > Acrasida > Naegleriidae > Naegleria > Naegleria fowleri. Next base: position 279,454 of record NW_025407936.1, read on the forward strand.
TCCAAAATAAATTGTCCAAAATATTAGATTCCACACATTAAAATTTACAATCACACGCATTTACCTACCATGAAGATGTTGGAAAAACCAAACATTCAACACATCGGTGGCACTCTTTGAAAAATTCTTCTTCTTTTTTGCCAATGTCAACACTTCACCCGAGTATCGTTTCTTCAATTCCTTCACCACATCCTCAGTCTTTTTAATCTCTGCCAATGGATAATCTCCATCATCATCTCCCAATCCATCATCTGAACCATTCGGATGTTGATCAAGTGCCAAATTTGGTGATGCATCAAATGGATCAAAAGAATCATAATTCAGAGAATTGCCAACACCACCACCACCACTGCCACTATTCACACCACCACCAACACCATTACCACCATGATTATTCACAGTACCACCACCATTACCATAATTAGGTCCAAAAAATACAGCATTACTTCCATACACATTCGGATGTTGAATTCTTTGTTTTGCACAAAATTTCACATGTTGTTTCTCAATATGAAGAGTGTGTTGCATTTGATCTATAAAATCTTCACATAAATTATACATAGTTTGTAATTCCAATTTATGTAATGCAGTGATTGCTGCAAGACCACAAATCGAATGATCAAAAGAGGAAAGAGAAGGTTGTGAATTCATGACCATACTTGGAATTTCACTTTCAACCACACTAGGATAATTTGCTTGCACTAGAAAATTATGACACAATTGATTGACGACTGAAGTTTCATCTTGTTGAATGGGAATGGCTGAAACCATCACAGAATGATCACCTCCATGATGGTTCAAAGTTGAGTTTGTTGAAGAGTTGATCAAGAGATTATTTTGTTGTTCGTTCTGAATATTATTATTGTTAATATTATTATTATTATTATTAGAATTCTCTCCACTTTCCGTTAACTTTTTTTTAATGTCCTCACTCGTGATGGTCGAGGGTTGAGAGGAAGCACTCTTGTAGTGACGATGACCATCAGCGACGTTAACGCTGTGGGTGGCTAGGAGAGATGGAAAGAGTGGGTGATGAATAACCGAAGAAGAAGAAGAAACGGTTGTTTGGGGCATGGAATGTGGAGACGTTATTTTTTTGAATGAAAAACTTATGTGTGATAGGTGACAGGTGCAGATATGGAAAGTGTGGTTGAGGCTTTGCAAAATCTAGTGTGACAGAATCTTAATAGAGTGTTTTCAATGAGGTTGCAGTTGGAAAACCACCTGATTATAATAACTGATTGTTTTACAAAAGATGTATTTTACATTTCAACCATTCTTTTCTTTGATTATTCTGTTGTGGTTTCAGCCATTCTGAGAAGAAAAAACTTCATTCGCAACTATTCTATGAAAAATCCATAACTTTTAAGTGATTCATCCCTTGTGATTACTTTTAAAAATTGAAGATCACGATCATCAAAGATCTTGAACGCCCAAAATGTTCTTTTCCAAAGAATTGTCAATAATTTATCACAAATAAACACAGCAAAATTGTAGAGCTTTTTTTACCCTTTCCACACACTCGCCCAAAATATTCAACATTACCTGGACAATGCTTTTCAAAGATCTCAAAACAACTCTCTCCAAATCCATCTATTTTGAATGCATCTCTTTCCATGTAATCGTGAAATAAATTTGAAAAACATCTTATTTCTGGGTTATAACGATCTGTATGCTCATATGGGCAACGAATGGTTGTGCCTCTTTGTATTTCGCTGGCCCATGAACGTAATAGAATTTGTTCATTTCAAATGCATCGATCAACCATTCCAGAGCCTTTGGTACCAACTTGTAATTCTTTTTCACAATCACTTTGAGACGATAGAGTAAATGGTAAGCATGCAAAGGAATTTCAAATTTCGAGAGGATATCTGGATCTGTTCTTCACATCGAAGAAGTTTCGTTCCGGAAGAAGAATCGTCGGTGAAGGGACATGGCTTTTATAGAGATGTGCTGTTTTTTGTTTTGTGAAAATTTTTGCATGCAAATTTTTCTCCGTATTTGACAAGATGAAATTATAAAAGTTTTTAATGAACACAGTACTATGGCACCACTTTGAAAGAGAATGAATGCATGAATGAAACAATATTGAGTTTGAAAACCCAGGACTGCATGTAGTGATGTGATCACTGGATGACAATTACATGCCAATATATTCTTCCTCTTCGTCTGCATCCACTTCTTTGTTTTGCTCTCTCAAACTATCAATTAGGATGGCAAGAGAATGGTCATCTCTTTCATTGACAACTCTAGGTGGAGTCTTGATTGTGACTTCGCCCTCATACTTGGCCAGCACGTCTTGAATGACCTTGATAGACTTTTCCAAGGTATCCAAACCTTTTTGTTTGTCACTTGTAGTGGTTGTCATGACATAGAGTGGAGGAGCGATGAGAGTAATCTTGATTTCAATTTCATCTTCACTGCCAACATTTTCGCCTTCCATCAAAGCTTGCTTGATAGCATCAATACCTTCATATGAATAGCAAGTTACTTGAATATCAGCTCTCAACTTGACTGGTTGTGGCTTTAAACGATTTTGAATGATTGAAATCAAATTTTCCTTTGTTTCTTCGGAAGGGAATTCAATGTCTTGGAAGACTTGGTCAGGATTTGAGATGGCCATCTTGAAGGCGTCATAGGCATGTCCAAACTTTCTGAATAATGGCCATGCGATTTTTGAATATAAAAACTCCATGTCTTGATGAGTAGTTTCGGCCAAGTGTCTCATGATAGAGTTAACAGCCTTGCTCTTATTATAATTTTCCTCACATTTTGGAATATCTTCAGCAGCAACTTTGCTCTTACTCAAATCGATATAACCCTTCTCAGGATCAACACGCAACACAACGCAAACTTCGTTTCTTCCGACACGGATTAACTGAGAAATTGAACGGATTCTCTTTCTACTCAATTCACTACTCAAGATGAGACCTTCAATATTGTTATATTCAAGCAATGTTACATAGGCACCGATATCGGTGATATGCTTGACTTTGACCATCACAAGGTCATCGACCTCTGGATGCTGTTGTTCGTAGAATCTGCAGCTAAGCTTTTTGTTTTCACTCATTTTTTTTTAAAGACACGAATTAAAAATTGAATAAATTTGATGATGAAAATATGATAGTAATGATGATGAAAAGAAGAAATGGTGATGAATGAGAATCGGAACAAAATATTTTTCTTTTTTTCAATTATCCTTTATTCCATCAACTTAACATTCAGAAAGTTTATTTTTGCAAATCAATCCTGTGATGCACCAAGACCAATTTGCTTGAATGTTTTGTGTTTGTTTCAAATGAGTTGGGTTGTCTCTGGATCCAATACGATCCGTGAATGATTTCAGGAATCAAAAAATCAAAACCCAGCACGAACTTGATTACTCTTTCAATCAAAATCGAGTTCTTGATGAAATCATGATTAGTTGGCAATGTTCAATGAACAATTTTGTTTTCCATAAAATCAAAAAAATTGCACATACAAGATGAGGAGAGGATTCTCTCGATCGAGTATTTCGAAAATTAAACATCATCAACATGCTGCCCGAGCTTCGAGAACACTCCTGTGTGCGAATACTTCTTCTTCAATAGGTTCTACCTTTTTTTCCTCCCAACAACTTTTACTTGTGCAGCAGATCAGTAAGCAATGCCCGATTGCGAGATCGTTTTTTGATCTTTCCGAAGAGGAGTTACGGAATGTGAAAGGAAAAGATAAAAAGAAAACAGGTGCAACAACAACATCTGCTGCTGCCACCTCTGAAAAGAGCTCATTGGCATCTTCTTCTTCGCTGTCATCATCCATAGGATCTGCAACCCTATCCACTACCAAATCCACCACTACCACCACTACCACCACTACCCCCAACTCCATCACCACTACATTCAACAATTCGACGACGGAGGCAGCTTCCTCTGGCGCATCCTCCAAAGCATCATCATCATCATTAGATTCTCATCCTGTCAACCCCATTACCAAAGAATCCAAAGAAGAATCATTCACCTCCTTCAAATCACCTCCCAAACCCTCCGCTCCACTCACAGGACAATGTCTCAATTACAAAATTCTTCACCAAGAGGATCCTGCATCAGAAATTGTCTATGATGGAAGAAGTGCCGAAGTTCAATGCATGATGGATATATTTTCCAAACACGAAGGTTACAATAATGTCATGCTCGTAGGAGAACACGGAGTTGGAAGAGATTCCATTGTGCATGCATTTGTTCAAACCATTGAACGAGAAAGTGCCTATGGCTCTCTTCCTTCTCGATTGAAAAATCTTAAAGTGGTGGAATTGAACGTGGAAAATCTCTATGGATGCAATTCGACCAATAATGTGAGCGTTGCATTCATGAATACATTGGAAAAACTCGGAGTGTATGATCCTTACGGATGGGAAATACCACCTCATCCATCCAAAGCGACCCTCAAGGAAAAAGCAACTTATTTATTTGGATCTCAATCCGTCACTCATTCCAAAACATTTGTAGAGAATGCATTCAATGACAGACTTAAAACATTGAGAGAATATGCATCACGTGAAAAAAGTCATGGTTCTGAGAGGAAGATTCTCTTCATTCCTGGCCTTTTCAAAATGGTCGATGATTACTCGTACAAATTCTACGACAGCATTTCCTCGGTGTTACATCCTCTCCTAGAAACTAAAAAAGTGCAATTGATTGGATGCATGACTCCATCTGAATTTGCCATGTTCAAAAACTCTCCCCTCTATCCCTTTTTCCAAATCATTGAGGTGAAAGAGACCAATTGGTCGGACACTCTGAAAATTCTTGAAAAGAGAAAAGATTCAATTGAGACTTGGCATGGAGTGATTATACCAAGTGAACTCATTGAAGAAGCAGTGAGACTCGCCGATCGATATTTACCAACCAAGAATAATCCTTCCAAGTGCATTAGCATTATCGATGAAGTGGCTGCACTTGCAGAACGAAGAGCTGGTGCAATGCCGCAAGAAATTTTGGATCTCGAAGCCAGAATTAAAATCCTAAATATTGAAATGGATAAGAACAATAACACACAAAAGCAAGATCTTGCAAAAACGGTGCAAGCACTGAAAACAGAATGGTCTACTCGCAACGAAACATGGACTGCAGAATTGAATGCCTTTTTGAAATACAAGAAAAACAAACTCGATATTCATCACCTTAAACAAGAACTCAAACAATGCATACAATTAATTGACTCATCTGAATCTTTGTATGCAAAGCGAGCTGCAGCCATTATTCAGGAAGATCTTCCTGCTCTCAAGAAAGAAATTAGCAATTTTAAAGAATCACTGAAAAAGAATGTCTATGTGAATATTACTGCCTCCTTAGAAGATTTGGCAACTGTTGTGTCAAGAATGGCTGGAATCAAACCGAGCGATATCTATTTCTCTTCCCAATCCAATGCTTCTCTCATTAACTTGGAGAGTGAAATTGAAAAGACCATTGTTGGTCAAAGTGAAGCCATTCAAACCATTGCTCAATCCATTCGAGTGGCAAGATCTGGATTAAGGGAAGAGAACAAGCCTCAAGGTGCATATTTGTTGGTAGGACGAAGTGGAACCGGAAAGACAGAGCTAGCCAAGCAGACGGCCAAAGTTCTCTATGGTAGTGAAGAGTTTATTACAGTGATTGACATGACCAAATACAATACTCAATGGTCCATTACAGGATTAATAGGAGTCACACCAGGCTACATTGGTTTTGAAACAGGTGGTGAATTAACAAATGCAGTGAAAAGAAATCCTCATCAAGTGATTGTTCTCGATGAAATTGAGAAGGCTCATCCATCCATTTGGAATGTTCTTCTTCCTATTTTCGAGGAAGCCATGTGCATGGACAATAATGGAAAACGTATTTCTTTCAAACACACTACAATTATTTTGACATCCAATGTCGGAACCAAACGACTACAGGAGGAACGAGAGGACGACAAGGACTTGACAAGACAAGAAATTATTATGGAAGAGGTGAAGCATACATTTGCTCCAGAATTTTTAAATCGTTTGGATGAAATTGTCGTGTTCAATGATTTGACAATGACTCATTTGGATACAATTTTAACATTACAACTTCGGCAATTGGAAGAACGACTCTCAAAAAAGAAACCCATTACAATTACTTTGACTCCAGAAGCAAGACAATTCCTTTTGTATCAATCATTTGACATTCAATATGGAGCTAGACCAATCAAACGTAATATTCAAACATTTATTTCGTCACCATTAGCTAAAATGATCTTTGAAGGAAAATTAGATCAGTGCTGTAATGTGTTAGTGAGTATAGAACAAAAGAAGAATCTTTCCTTCACCATTCAAGTCAATGAAGAAAAAGAGACAGAATATAGATCTAAACAAAATAAGACCGAATTGGATGAATTGATTGAACTTGAATATCATTACGACAATGCCTTAAAGAAAGTCTCCCTAAATAATACTGAAAATCAATCCTCAAATTGTCATGTTCAGTAATGGTATTCTTGGAATCTTCAAAGGTCATTTTGAAATTATTTATTTTCATCACATAAACTCATCTTTTGTAAAACAAAAAGTGAACAATGTATGTTGTTTTCATTGTTTTATTTTGGTGTGGTTACACGAAAATCAATTACAAAAAATTGAATTCAACTCAGAAATGGAGGATTTTGTACTCGTCCATCTTGTCCCATTGATCGATGATCAGGCTGTGAAAACAAGACACAGCAGCAACAATGAGCATGAATCAATGAGGGAACTTCTCGAGAAGAGCATTCTTTCCTTCACTCATCAATTTATTGATCTACAAACTCAACTCGCCTCTTCACTCATTCCCTATTTGAATCATACGGAACAAGGGATTCATTCATTGATCTCCTCCTCCAACCCTCCACAACAAATCTCTCCAATTGTTCTCAATACTTTACATGTCATATGCCGAGTCTTGATGCTAAAAGTTCGATCTGATGATTTTTGGCAATTTTTTCATCATGATGATGAGGTTCCGAACCATGATCATGACAAACATTGGTTGAAAAATCATCATTCCGACAAGAATGAAATACAAGAAGAAGAAGAACAACAAATACCTCCCATGTGCAGTGAACTTGAAATTTCAAATCGCAATATTTCATCCTCTCTCATCATTGTTGAGACTTGTTTTTTGTATTTCATTCAACAACTTTTCATTCAAGAGTCACAAACGACCACTACTGATGTTCATGATTCAACAAGACACGAAGGCAACTCGAGCAATCAGTCATCATCATGGAAGCAATTATTATTCACCGGAAAATATTTACAATTTGCCTTATTGACCTTTCTGAAGTATGAATTCTTACACAAATGTCAAACATTGGGAGAAGAGAAGGCGATTGAATTATTCAATATGAATGGGATAGAACAAGAAATTACTGAACGACTTGAGACATTATCTGACATGACAGCATCAAAGAATACGTCAAAAAAGACCTCGAAATTTCCTCTTAAAAAACAAATTCACATTTGCGAATTCATATTTAAACTTTTATTAATTTTACCAATGAGATCGAGCGATGAAGCAGAAGAATATTTCAATACCATGTTGAAATACTCGGCGACCTGTCATGCAGATTTGGCTGTGTGGTATTCCGTTTCGAAAATACTTCAGGAAAACTCTCAACAACAACAAAATCAATGTCAGCATCATCGTTCAACCAGGTCATATTCAATACTTTTTCAAACATTGAAGAAAAAGATTGAATCTTTTAATTTGAGAAATTATTTGAATTTTGTTCCGGTCAAACTATTTAACAAACAAGATGATATCAACAAAGAACTTGTATTAAGGTGGATTTGTGCATGTACTATTTTGCAAACTCTTTCCACTGAACAAGCGCATCAACAACACCATCAACGAAAGAGCTTGTGTGATTTCACAGAAATTACAAATTACTACTTTTCAAATGTCATTGGAAAAGGACACAATATTTTAATGACAGAAAATTCATTTCAATCACACGATTTTCATTTCTTATGGAATGGAATATTGGATGCTTTACATAGTCATCAGATTACACAGACAAGCATTCGAGGTAGCAAATATGCACTAATAGACAGGTCTCAATTTTTTTCAAACATTGACAAATATATTCTTAATAATGACAAGATGTCAAGTTGCGAGAACTTTAGAACTTATCTTTCAATTTTGATGAAACTCTATTTTACTGTTTCCTCATTTTCTACGTTTCAAAACTTGAACAGAAAGCTCTTAAGGTTACTTTATTTGGTAAATGCAACGACTGATATGATAAAAATATTAACCATCACTGAATGCGAACAGAATAGAGCAACAGAAGAAAATAGTGCATTTTTCAATGTTCGCCATTCCATGATATTCCAACTATTGATCAACAGCACAAGTATTAACAAGTTAATTGTCAATTCTATTGAACAAGCTCAGCTGTATGAAATCAATCACAAACCATGTGTTCAAAAGTTCAACCCTGTGAATGACAAAATGATTGCAAATTCTCGTCAATTATTCACACATGTGTTGAAAAATTTTGTGACAAATGTTGATTGTGTATTTCCAACGAGTTTGAGAGAGTTATTCGCAACTATGGCATGTGTGAGGCTAGATTTTAATTAAACAATTACTCCACAAGGTATGGCTACAATAATTTACGAGCATGGCTTCACATTGTTTTACGTTTTTGAAAGGTATCGAAACAAATGTTCAAAGAAGAGCTACAAGTATTTGGCTGCATTAGTTGATTACTGCTTTGATTATATGAAACATGACGATATGAGCTTTATTGACCAGTCTGAGGATCACAATAGTAACGAATTATTTACAAGAGTTATTCCTTCATTTTCAGAGTTTGTGAGAAAATTGTGTTGGTTGGATTCCATTTTTGTAAAAACTCATGCCAAGCACTGTTATGATAGGGAAATTATGTTTTCAGACATTATGAGAAGAATAATGATAGAAGGTAGACAATATTTCGATGTTGAAATTATCACCGTAAGATAAATGGTCCTCAAAGCTATTAGGTAAAAAAGACAAGCTCCCATGCCGGGAATCGAACCCGGACCTCCTGGGTGAAAGCCAGGTATCCTAACCATTGGACTACACGGGATATATGACAACCAATTGAGAAGTAATTTATTTTTCAAATTGATGTTTTCTTTTCGAATCCCTTTCAGATTTCTTGGGGCTTTTGACTCTTGCATTCAAAAAAATCTAATTAGTTTATTGTTAGCACCATTGGTGCTGGTAAAACTATTAAACGCACGTTCATGCGGTTGACTTTGGCTTGAATTGTCTTGAAATTGGTTTCAATTCTGTCGAGCATATAAATCTTGTTGAGGTTAGTCTATTCAATTCATTGATGTCATTAAGCTTGTATTCAACAATTAGGTATGAGTAGGTATCTTTTACCTTTTTCTTAATACTGAGTCTCTCTTTTTCGAATTTGATGGTTGTGTTCTTGCATAGTGTTTTAATAGCTTTGGTAATTGCGAGTTCACTTGTTGATTCAGGGAGTATACAATTTGCTATATGTGTTTCTTGCTTTCTTTTGATAATTTCAAATCCTTGTTCAATCAATTCAGTGTTGGGATTCTTGGAATCAAAGTTAATTTTAATTTTGTACAAAGTTTCTTGTGGATTGAATGTTAGGCACATTTGTTCAATTCTACATTTCTTTTGATTGAGTACTTGATGAGAGTTTGGATGTTCGAAATTGATTTTTCTTTGGCTATTAATGTTGTTGGAGATGATGTAAAAATCATTGGTGAAGCGAAATATTTTGTTTGTGTTTTTTCTGTCATGACACGGCAGATGAATGAAGTTTCTTTAGTACATTTGTCTTGCATTCAAAAAAATGTTTGTCTCTCGACCAAAAAGTAGCGTGTCTTCTGGCACCCGAGAAACTCAAGAACATTCCACCATCGAACAAACCACAAAAACTCTCAAGGAACTCTCGAAAATTGAGAAAATTCTGACTCTCCACAGTGATGAAGCCATTGTCATTCAATTTTCAATTTACTTGGAGGGAGAGACCTTTCAACAAAGATTTCATTCTGTTCGGGAACGAATGAATCTCTTTTATTCGGACATGGACGATAACAAATCCAATTCACTGCATGATGTTTTTACAAAATACAATTCGAATTATTCGTTTTATGAATATGAAGGAGAAATTATTGATTTATTGAAAAAGAGATTTGGAATTGCCTATCGTAACGAAAATCATACACAGAAAATTATCAAATTGAACAAATTTATTAAAAAGCACATGCACAGATTATCTGGAAAGGAATTGAGAAGATCACTTGCTAAAATTGATGAAAATATGGTTATTGAAAAAGATGGTTCGAAAAATCAGAAACGCTTTGAAGTGACTTTTTCGAGTTGCAAGATTATTTTGGACGCTGTCGATGAATGCCTCTTTAATATTTTACAATTGAGTCAAACTTTAAAATATATTCAATGTGTGTTATTGGAGATTACACAAGAAATTTATCAAAAATTGAACATGGCATTTAGAACTTCTGTCATGCCATGGATGATTTTCTTGGCAATCACGGCTAGGTTGTACTGCCTTACAATGGAAAATATTAACTTGATTAATCATGTGTATAATGAGATGAGTGCATGGAGTCAGTGCCTTCCAACGAGAGAACAAATAGCCGCCTATCTGATGAAAGAGGTGAGCATGATATTTGTCAATGCTAGCAATCGAATTCACGATTTTGCATCACCGTTTCCAAAGAGCATTGAGGAATACACCTCCACTGACGAAAACAGATACCAAGATTTAAAGCAATATCTTTTGGGAGAATGCATGTCACAAGAAAATCAACAACTAATTCTCACCACTCTTGCAGAAGACAAGGTAAAGGAAAAACTAAATTCAGTCTCCCAAATATCGTCACCTCCAACATCGCACCATGCTCCACCTCATAAACAGAAGAAAAAGAAAAAGTAAAAACCTCATTTGAGTCTGACTACATTCTTCTCTTGCTACACACAACCACGCGAGAAAAGGCTTTTTTTTGAAAGCTTCTCTGTTCTCGTGCATATGTTGTCACACCAAACAATTCATTTACAGAATACTTTTGGATTTATTAAATAATATGGAAGGATACTAGAGTCCCGAAGTGACCGTTAGCGCTACACCAATGATATGGCCCCTCGTTTAACCACATTAACTTATTTAAGGCATCCGCAAATAGACTGTTTTTTTTTCTTGTAAGGCCGAGAGTAATTTAGAAGAGACCACCGAATGCATCACCGTCGTCCTCAGATTCGGATTCCTTCTTCTCTTCAACAACAGGAGCAACAGTGGTTGCAGTTGAAGAAGCTGGCACAGCTGAAGCGAACTTGCTTGGATCAGCAAGGAATTCCTTGACCTTTTCAGCTTGCTTGAATGAGAAATCGGTACCAGCAGCAATGGCCAACAAGTTCTTGAAAACATTGGCAACAGAGTGAGGAATAGAAGCTTCGTTTGGAATGTCCAAAGCCAACCCAATAGAAGCAACATTGTTAGCAGCGTCTCTGACCTTCTCTTCCAAAACAGCATCAGTCAAACTGAGCACAGATGGTGAGTAAATAGCACCATTGTCATAAATGTTAACCATGACCAAACCATACTCGAAAGGCTTAATGTTCATCATTTGCAACAAAGCAGCCTCAGAGTTTCCGACCTTGTCACCAGGCTTCAAGAGAACGTGTTCCTTGATAATTTCGACGGTACCCTTGGTAATCTTCGTGTTAATGTTCAAAGCTTGGAAGAATGAAGTCTTGGTTGGTTCCAAACCAGTGTTAACAGCTGGAATAACAACAGTGACTGGTGAGATGGCTCCTTGTTTGGCTGGGGCACCGACCTTGTAGGACATAATAATGTCCTTGATTTCATTCAAATCACCATTGGTGAAGACCAAACCAACGTTACCCTTGAGGAGTGGTGGAATCTTCTCGAGATCCTGAAGCTTGCTAGCCAAAGACTTGTACTTTCCTTCAGAATCAGCGTTCAAAACCTTGATGGCCTTCTTCATGAGGGTGTTCTTACCCATGAGCAATTCACCCTTTCCTCTCAAACCGGTTCTGATATCAGCCATTTGTCTTGATCTAACATTGTTTGCTTCGACAAAGATGATCTTTGAGTACTTGTCGAGCATATTAATGAAGGTTTCAATATATTGTTCCTTCAACTTTGTCTTTTCATCCTTCGACAATTGTTTTCTTGCTTTTCCTGCCATGATGGTGTATGGGTGTGGAGAGTCTCTAGTTTTTTTTTCGAAAAAGAAAAAATCCTAGTCAACCGAATTTTATCGTTTACAACGAATCGGTTCAAAAATTTTATTCATCCATCAAATTGAAGATAAAACTTTCAAGGTCAAGGTTGAAGGAAAGGTTCGTGATACACTCCACATATTCGAAGGTCAAGCTCGGTTTTGGAACAGAGACGTTTCTCTTTTCAGCAATGATCCTTTTTTTTTTACTGTGTTTGGAACTCTCTGAAGGGAGTGCAGCGGGACCAAGTCAGTCGGTTTGGAACAGAAAAACCGAGTTGTGATAAAAATAGTGTGGAACACAACGAAAAGCAATTTTTTACTGTGTTCCTGCAAACACTCTCTCAAAATAACAAACCGAAAAAAATGGATCCACAGCCAATTACACCACCCGCTACAAAGAAGAGAAAGGTAACAGAAGCGGACAAGATCATGGAATCAATAGAGAATGATCAACAAGCAGATTCAAGCGTTACAAACAATAAGAATGCTCGTACCATAAAAGAATACAAGAAGAAGTATGAACTGTATGAGATGTATTGCGAAAAACACACTTTGGATACGAAAGATGTTAGAAGTATGATAGCGTTTTTCAAATTTCTAGCCGAAAGTAACGATTACACTGGTAAAAAGCTGTGGAAAGTACATTCTGCCATCAGTCATTGTTATCAAGAAACCACTGGATACAAATTGAAGAAGGCACAATATTACCCACAATTAAAGCAGACCATAGAGTCATACAGTTCTGGCTCGTATGCTGACAAAGAAGAGCGTGCTGATGTATTACCAGATGAAAATGTTGCTCTACTTTTCCTCAATGCGAAAACAGATACCATCAAACAGAAGCAAAATCTAGCACAATTCTCATTCCTGTGTTACCTTTCTCTTCTTTGTAGCGGGTGGTGTAATTGGCTGTGGATCCATTTTTTTCGGTTTGTTATTTTGAGAGAGTGTTTGCAGGAACACAGTAAAAAATTGCTTCTATCACCTCGAAACTTCAGCGAAACAGTTCCAAACCCTCGCCAGCTCGGGTTCGGAAGGGTTCCACTTCAGTTCCTCGGTGCAGAATAACTATCCCATCTCCAGCTTGCGCTTCGTATACAATGGTGCTTGCAAAGAACAACTTTTTCGTTCAACATGAGATTCAGAGTTTGAAAGTAAGTTTAAGAGGTCTCAAAGTCGATGGCCAACATGACCTCTCAAGAGATACCATCGGTCAAGTGTTATTGTTCACATCAAAAAAAATTCAGGGATGGGTTTATTCGATGATAAACGTTGTTCGATGGTTTTATGTACATTATTTACAAGCCGAACTAAGATACGTAGTGACTTCCTAGCAGGCACCACGGAAGTAAAGGTGTTTAAACTGCTCACGATAACAGCAGCAACCCCTGGAATTCGAACGCTGGACCAGTTGGCTGCCACAGTTCCAGTTCACATCAAAAAAATGTGTTCCAAGTATTTCAATGACGAGACGGAGGAGGAGTGGAAAGAATTCTTCATGCCTGGAAGAATATGTTTGGTTGGAGAGCATAGTGATTGGGCTGCTATTTCCGAGTATAACAAGTCTTTCTCTCGAGAGCAGAATGCTTTCAATGATCACGCAGATACTGATCTCTCATCAACTTCGTTTTATGGACTCGCTTTAATTTGTCCTACGGATCAGGGAATTCATATTCGTGTGAGAGAGGAATTTATTTCCACCACTCCATGGAGTGATGATCTATTATCATTGAAAACCAACGTAGAGTTGAAAAAGGATCCGACCTCCAATGTTACCAATGATGATGACTCAAGTACCGAGTTTCCTTTTCATCTACTACGGAAATTAAATTTTACATTTGAAACAGAGAATACAACTCCTCTTGTAAAATCAAACCGATTGATTTTTAAATTAAGCGATTTATTTGAATTATCATTGAGTGAATTATTGAAGCAAGATTATTTCTTTGAACATGTGTCCGATGTAAAATATTATTCTTACATGATTGGAGTATTGAAAGGGATATTTTCAGATATTCAAGTTGTGGAGAGAATTGCAAACTCCAAAAAGAGTTTATTTTGTCACAATTATAGAACTACATTACCAATGGGAAAGGGAGTGAGTTCGAGTGCTGCTATTTGTGTTTTAATTGCTCGAATTTTCAATCATTGTTATAATCTAAATTGGAGTATTGAGAAGGAAATTGAAATTGCATTCTTGGGAGAGAGATCGATTGGAAGTGAATGTGGAAAGCTCGACCATGCTTGTGCTTATGGTGACGTGGCTCGATGTCTCTCCGTACGATTTAATTTAGATTCAACCATGAATATTGAGAAAATGATTCCACGAGAAACGAATCAGCCCATGTCTGGTAATCTTCACGTATCCATGTCGGAGGATGTGCCTTCATTTACCACCCAGACAAAAATTTCATGCGATGATGACAAGAACATGTCATACCACGACAACCAATCAAATGGAAAAATTTACATGCTTCTCATCGATCTCAATGCCTCTAAAGACACTGTGAAAATTTTAAAAGATCTCAATCGAGCATTTTCCCTTAATGAATATGCCTTGGACACAACACTTGTCAACAATGCGAGAAAGTATCTTCTCCAAGAAAATGTGAGAATATGTAGTGAAGCTCTTTCATATGTGGAGCAACATAATGCACAAGGTCTGGGAAAGCTGTTTAACACAGCCCAAGATTTATTTGACCGCCATTTGGCACCACTTTGCCCTAGTGAGCTTACTGCTCCAGTTCTTCACTCAGTGTTGTCCGATGAAACAGTGCAAGAATTAGCCTATGGCGGAAAAGGAGTGGGAAGTGGTGGTGATGGCTCGTGTTTAGTGTGTTGCAAAGGTCGTAGGGAGCGAGACATGTTACGTGAATATTTAGAAAACAGTAAGGGAATGACCTGTCTGGATTTGACACTGTGAAATCTTTACTGTGATAAAAAGTATCACTGTATGTGATCGAGTGTCCACTGATGATTGTGTTTTCATGCTTCATTGCTCTATTTCAAATCATTGAATGTGCAATGAAAAGATTTACGCGTCCATGAAAATGGGAGGCTATTGACATCTGCCACATCCTCCAGGTGGACATGAAAAAGGTGTTGATTGAGCAAAACTATCTTCTGATCCACCTTTCATATAGGCAAGATCTCTTTTTTGCAATTTGTCAGGATCGACATTTCTTACATCGACCCACTCGCCATCAATTTTTACATATTTTACAATACCATCATGGGGTTGTTGAGGAGTGGATGCTTGTTTGGATGTTGGTGTTTTTGGTGTAATCATTGTTAAAAATTGGAGAGCTTGCTCTGCTTTTTTAATCCAATCGGATGATGATGAAACTTGAGTGGCATCTTTAAATTCCTTTCTAATTTGTTGTAATATTTGTTTTCGTTTTGCTTGGTTCGGAATGAACGATGCTTTTTTAATTAATTTCCGATACCATTCCATGGCTACCATTGCATTTTCATCATGATGTAATGTAGAACATGTCGAGTAATTACCATAATAAGTGCTTGTCGTGGAATTCACTCCGAATTTACGGAATGCAGAGAGAAGATGATGTGGTAGTTTTGAAATTGTAGACATTATCATCACGTGGGAGAATGTTAGGGATGATGATGATCGAGTCCATTTGGATGAAAGCATTTTTTTTAAAGTTCCGAAACATAAATGGAGACAAGAATGTAAAGATGAAATGTCAGACCTCATTTGTCCTCAATTAGAATTTGTGATAAGCATTCCACAACAACACATGGATATTCCAATAGACAAGATCACAACTCTAGATTTGAATTGTTGGGTGAAGAATTGTCGAGACTTTTCATGGACATTGAAGGTTTTGAATTAATGAGATTGTATACAAAAAGTGAATTTAACATTGAAAATGTGGTTTTCATTACACAACTCTTTTGTGACATGAAAGAAATCAGAGACGAGAGAGTGGTGCTACTCATTCGAATTCTTTGATCAAACCCACTCTCAAACAAAATCTCTCTCGTCAAGTGTAAGACTCCTTGTACCGAACATTGTGTCATGATAGTTACAATCTCTATGTGAGTGATCATATGCAAAACTTTCGGTGTGAATTTTTCAATCCAAAGCGATTTTTCATAAATGGCGTCAACAAGGATCATGTTAAGATGTCTATGTCCAATCGGATGATTTTACAAATGATATTGATTTTATAGCATTAGTAAGAAATTTGAGAGATACCTTTCGAAGATTTCAACTCACTCCATCGTATAAGGATTGGAAAATGCAAGATCGAAAACAACATGCCTTATCGAGGAGTGCACTGAAAATGGAAAAGGTGATGAAGACTACTACTACTAATAATTTGGCTATTGTTATGGACATGGACATTTAACCAGTTGAAGAGAATGGGAATTCACAACAAGTGAGAGTAGTGACAGGAGTAACAAATGGTCATTCCCAAGGTAGGAGACTATTGATGAGCATTCAACAATGATCGAATGGAATGACAAGAATGTCACTGATCACCAGAAAAACAGCGTTTGAACCCAAATGGCATCATCATCAATGATTCACAATTAATTTTTTTGATTCGAATTCTCCGAAATGTAATATTAGAAGGGACTTTCAACACAATTAAGAGAGAAAGCCCAAGATTTCATTCTAATCTCATGCACTCGAACATGTTCATGATTGATTAATCTCTGATGGCGAACACTCTTTCTTGGTCAACACCAGAGCGAACACCAAATAATTGCTCTCTCTCACAAGAAGAAAAAATCAATCATGCTCTTCCATCCTTCTTCCCATCATGATTCACTCAGCTCTTCATCCTCTTCCTCCTCCTCTTCCTCGAGTTCTTCTTTAGTATTGACTGGTTCTCAACGTTTGTTCGCCAGTCATCTCTATGATGCTCTTCAACATGCTACCCAATGAAGAACATGATGAAAAGAAAGTGACACTCGAAGGAGAGAGGAAATTTGATCAATTTCTTGCACAACAAGTAGCTACTCCTAAATCCTTTTCTACTAAGACAGGAATCAAACTCAAAACACTCTACATTCCAAAGTTTAATATTGAATTTGAGGCTTCTTTGAGTGAAATTCTTCAAGAGCCTCCCTTCTTCATGAAGAGTGCTTTCTTGAAAGCCGATTTCTCAAATCTCTCTCGTGAACCACTTCAAATTAGTGATGTCATTCACAAGGCTGTCATTAAGGTCGATGAAAGTGGAACAGAGGCAGCAGCTGCCACTGCGGTGATTATGTCTAGATGCATAAAAGTTTCCAACGAACCCAAGAAAGAACATCAATTTATTGCAAATCGACCATTCGGATTGATCATTATGCATGAACCAACCGAAACAGTTTTATTCATGGGAAAGGTCAATCATTTGTGAATTTTGGCCCTTCAGCCCAGAAAAAATCCTCTTTTCTGATATATAAATATTTTTTCAAACCACAAGTCACCAATTTTATCGAGTGACTGAATATCGCTCCATTCATTCTTCATGAGAGAAAAGTATCACGTTTTATGGTTTCGCTTTGCCTCTTCACGGCTATCTTGTACCGTGTGTTGTACTTGGCGTAGCTTGGCAGTGATTCCTCGATCGAATTGGTTTCGATAAATAAAGTCGGCTGGACGACACTCTCTCAGTTGTTACAGTCTAACCCATTTATCGGTCATCATCCTTCTCTCCATAACTTATGCTCTCAGAAAATTGTTTTGTTTGTTGAATGAAACATGGTCAACTCTTTTGTTATCTTTGTGAATGTTCATCATTTGAATTTCCAGATGGTTTCGAACTTCCAATCACACCCATTCCCATACTAATCATATTCAAGGGATTAAGTGAAAAGGTTTGACTACGTTTTGTTTTTGATGTAATGAGTTGAAAGAGAGAAGCGAATGGCATGGCAGAATGAATCACAACCAAATCATAACTCAATTTATGAGTGGTTTCAATATGAATAATTCCTAATTGACTTTCTGTGGGTTGTTTTTGTTTCACACTGTGAATACTTGTGAATGGAATGACAGTATCTTTGGCTTCTGGTTGGAACAAAATTTCAAAACACAAATATTGTTCAGCCACAAAGGCAATACCATTTGGAATGTTGTTTTGATGATTGCAAATAATAAAGTACGTTACGAGTTTCTCTTTTGAGCTGATCTTGTGTAATTGAAACTTTTGTAAAAAGTATCGATTGGCTTGCTCTTCGGTTAAGTTCAATAAATTTTCCAAACTGAGAGTTTGAGATTTTTTGGTTTGAACATTTTCAGTGAGGGATTTCCACTTGTTGAATTGATTCAAAAACTCCAGATTATTTGCCTTCGGTGTGTTGAAAATCGTCATGTCGCCAAAGTCCTTCAGTGAAAGGAGTAGACTTCCATCGGATGGAGAGCATGTAATTTTCTGAACTCGATTCCAAGCGAATTTTTCACACACACTCACTGCCACAGAATACACACAAAAACTACTTGTGAAAATAAAGATAGAAGCTTGGAAGGTTGCATCTTGTACCATTTTGACACTTGCTGAAAAATCTAACATACATGCTTCATCAATGGCAACATCGAATCTCTTCTTGATGACATCCTCTCTGGATTCTTCAGTTTCATCATCATTTGGCACATTATCATTCATGGAAATGATGGAATCACTCGACTCTGAAGTGATTGATCTCTTTTTTCCAAATAATGGAAATGAAAATGGCTTACTCTTACTGCTTGGAGTAGTATTTTCATTCATAAATTTCACATCATTTCTATTCAGTGTTTTGAATTGATTTTGAAGACATTCCACGAGTGATGCTCTCAATCCTTCCTCAGCAAAATAAAATTTCACACCATTTTTCTGATGATTCGACGTGGAGCCAACGAATATGGCAGAATTTGAGGAATCATTAAAGTGAATGGAAATTCCCTTTCGTGAGAACATTCCTTCTGTCAAGTGAATAGTAGTAATATCATGCAATGAAATTCGATGATAAACATTTGAAGATCTGAACTCGAAAAGAAGAAATGTACCAGCCACATGCAACATTCCAGCTGCATATTTCGTAGAGTCTGAACAAGTGGCACTGAATAGTAATGGAAGTTTGACAGAACCTTCTACAATGGTATATCTTGCATAAATATTGAATTTGGCAATGAGTCGTTGCATTTTGGCCTTATCACTATTCTCATGATAGAGTTTTCGAGCTTTTTGATCATTCTTCTTTCTTGAGAATAGAACATAGACAATGTGATATGCCTTAATGGGATATCTCTCAGCGAATATTGGTTTGCTTGAAAGTTTCTGCAAATGAATTTCAAGTTTTTCGGTCGGTTGATTATAAAGTTTGCACAATTTGGTCAATAACATGCTCTTACTTTTGACAAAAGCCTTTGAAAAGATGCCACAAGAGTCATCATTGTTACTTTGATTCTCTTCATTTCCACAGAAATAAATAATAAATAATTCTAACATGGATTCCAATACATAGACTTGTTGAGGAGTGAGAAATACTCGATCTTGTTGCTTTTTTGTGAAATTGGATGGATCAAATAACATGAGAGACAACTCTTCAACTACAATGGTAAAGAGACGTTCGAGAATTTTCTGGAAGAGTTCAGGTAAGCAATTTTGAGAGAGGACTTCGAGTGCGGGGGTTAATATTGGTGTAAATAAAGTGTTTTCAAGCAAACTATCGGATTTGTGTTGAAAGAGTTTGAGGACTTCTGTTTTTCCCGATGCTTTCTGTAGGTCTTTTTTGGCTTCTTGTAAAATATGTGTAATTGTATTTCGAATAGAAGCTTGAAAAATGTTTGCTGTCATTAATGTCAAATCGAAGAGCATTTCGTTGAATTGCTTTGAGAATTTTTGAATGGTCATGTTTGACTTTTTCTGGAACTCTTCTTCGATCATTTTTGACTTTTCATTGGACCTTTTTTCGAGAGCATCAAAGTCAATGTCACCATCTTCAGTGGCATCCATAACTAAAAGTGCATCTTCGTGTTCTTCATATTCTTGCCATGCAGTACTATCGAAAATGGTTTGAACAACATCTCGTAACATTTGTCTACAGGCTTCAATATCATTGAGGCGAATCACAAACTGTTTGGAAATTCCAATCGGAAGAATATTAATTTGAGAGGAAGAAGATAAACCTTTCGATAATGCTTTTGGTATGAGATTGAAGAGCATTCCAGAGGATCGTTTTTCCGATTCTAACTGATTACTCATGGTTTGGCTTGTGTGGATTTCATTAAGGCACAAATCTGAGAGTTTCTTCGCATATTCGGTAGTTGTGATTTGAATGACCAACTCGGAGAATCTCATAAATAAATCTGAATTTGAGAAATCCAATTGTTTTAACATTTCAAAGACTTGATTCACAGAGGTGAAGTAGTCCACGACAGAGGTGCTATGCATGGTGCTTTCTGTAACGGGATTAAAAGTATCTACGGCAATCGACTGTTTGATCCATTTTGATAACACGTCTCTCAATTCTCCAATGTATCGATCCGCATAACCAGCACTGAGCGCTTGGCAATCGATAAATTTGAATTTCTCGAGATCTTTCTCTGGAAAATCATTTCGAATTTCTTCATGAAGAGCTTTCATGGTACTACACAAGCTGAGCATGTAAAATCCATTAATGGTATTATTCTTTTTACATTCATTGATGAAATATTCAAATTTTGTATAATAGAATTGAAGACAATCCATTTCGAATGTTTCAAATGGAAAAACTCCACAGTAATAGAATATTGAATCAATCACAGTCACGAGTTCTTTGCACAATTCTACCAATACCGGACCATTAATTTGATCAATTCCCAAGCTTGTCATGATATCCTTGAGAATTAAATCCAAATGATCTTGAAGTGCAGTGTTGATAATGTGTTTGAGCTTCTTTTTGTAATCATTTTCGCTAATACGATTGTTATATTCACAGCAGAGAAGGTGGTGAATAAACACAAATGATTTGAGAGCTCCAGATGGCTGATTCTTTGGAAACATGGAAATAAATTTCTTGAGAGCTTTCTCAATCTTTTTCACCAAAATTTCTGTCAAATCAAAATATCTGTTTCTCTCTGACAGCGTCATTTGAAAATGCTTACTCTCAATATTATTATCAAGAAGTTCTAAACATTTTTGTAAGTCTTCTGAGAATGTTATAGCCAATTTGATGTTTGAGGCGAATACCTCCAAATATATCAATCGCTTATACGTCTCAGTGATTCCATATCGCTTCTCAAAGTCATTCAGAATCCATGCTTGGCTAGGGCATAAGAATGCTTCACATAGAGTGTCTTTCAACTTTTCTCTTGCCTTAATGAGGTACTGGAGTACAATTTTGTATTGCTCAATCCAATCAATTCTGCTTTCTTTCGAAAAGTCTGTTTGCACGACAGCGTTTTTAGGGTATCTCCTAAAAGCAACATCACCAGATATTGATAAGCATCCAATGATGTTCTCATTAGAAGGGCTAGAGTCGGTAGAGTAGCAATCTATGATATTTGAAAATTTGGTGCTCCCCCAAATACCCTCCTCGTCATATACTTTTCTCATAATGTTGGATAAACTAATTTTTGCTGTGGAAAAATGTGTTTTTTTCAAACCTTTTAGTTGCGAGTGGTAAAAATCAATGATAATGTCTTGATCTTCGACAGAGGTTGTAATTTGGTGTTGAATAGTGGGGAGAGAAATATCCTTTCTTCCATTTACAATCATTCCATCTTCTTCGATTTTGTCAGACTCGAACACAATTGGTGGAGTATTTACATGTTTTACAAAGCTTAGCTTGTAGAATATTTGACGCTTGTCGGTGGCGTTTTCTAAACAATGTTTCCAAATAAATGGGGTGGTTTGTGGCAAATATTTGAAATTCCATAAGTATGCCACATTATTTACGAAAGAATCAAAAAAGTAATAAAATAAATAATACAAACACCAAGCAATTTTGTACCTACTTTTGAAAGCTTTTTGAATATAAAGTGTGAGCATATTTAGATTCAAATTAAAACTTCCTAAAAATACAGAGGTTCGTTGTTGATCAATGGTGTTGAGTAAAATGGATATTTGATTCAGCTCATCTCTCTTCCAGTTCTGATATTCTGCTTGGTTTGCATACTTCTTCATATTGTACATTGGATTCAAATCATTCTCCGCCAAATATTTCCGAAATAAAATTGCATTTTTCACAAGGTCACTTCCAACACTGTTCTGAGCAATCGTATTTTTCGATCGAAATGGAAAGTATTGATTGTCAATATTTCTCCAAGCCTCATTAAAATCTCTCTCGTTAACAACACCAGAAAAACTGGCCTTGAGAGTGTGCTTTAGCAGATTAAGGTCAATATCATTGGATGTTTCAAGCTTGTCATCTCTACTAAGAGACAATTGAGGAAACAATGGCATGTACACACATTGCAAACACATTCGGAAAGCTTCCATCTTTTCGAATCTTGTGTACTTCTCCATGTCATCATCTTGATCCAAGTCATCTAGTTGTGAAAGCAATTGTGAAAGATTAATACCAATCTCTTCATCCATACTGCTACTCATAGAAGATGTCTTTGACAACTGCCGTACGTTCGACTCTTCCGTTTCATGTTTTGGTTTTCTAAAACTGATCCATTCCGAAAATGAAATTCCAATCTTTTGATTTTTTGTTGTTTGTTTGATTTTCTTCACTACTGTAGAATTAGCTTGTTTCAATTCATTCACTAGAGGAATTTTTACATTCGGAACAACCTTTGGAGTATTGGGATTCGGAAGTGCAGACAATAGAGAAGAAAAGAATTTGTTGGTTTGTTGATTACCTGCCTCGATCTTTTTGCCAACAAATGAAGTGATTGAGTGGAAATGTCGCCTCGGATGCACCACGGGCGAACCCGAACGAGTATTGTCGCTGGCAGTGGTGGTCGTGCTTGGCGTTAGACCATTACCGCTGTTGTTGGGGGTGTTTTTGGGAGGAGACATTTTTTCCAATATTCTCTTTCCCAACTCTTTGTTTACGGACGAATCGATTATTCTAAAATTTGAACGGTTATATGCACTCAACGATTAATGTTTCAATTAGAATGTTCAATTCCTTGTCATCTCATCAAGCTTTATTAGAATTAGGTAACCTTACTGCTGGATCAAGCATCACAGACGAAGCTTTGAATGTTTTTTTCAAACAAAAAAAATGAGTAACAACGAAACAACTTCAGTCTCAGATTTAACAAAGGTTGAATCTATGACCTCTGAGGAAAGAGCAGCGCTGAGAAAGAAGAAATTCACAAACGAAAATGTTTGTTTCATTACTTTATTGATGATGTTCTAATTCGGATTACTTGATTTTTCTTTTGAATACAAACTGAAAATTTGTGGATTTTATTCGATCGTGATGATGACAATGATAAATTTTACGTCAATTTGATCATACAAAATGACGGTGATCTTTATCATGAAACTGTGGCGTCAACCTTCTATCGATAGAAGGGCGATGATACTTCTAATGCTGCAGCCTCCTCATCTTCAAGCGCATCGGATCCAATGACCGATAAGGAGCAGATTAAGAAACGTAAAGAAAGATTTGCTGCTGACGAATTGCAAAAGCAAATCAACTCTGGACTAGGAATGGAACCCCCTGAAAGGAAAAAGAAGGGTTCAAAGAGAGGAATTAAGAAACAATCAAAAACTGGAGGAAATTCCCGTGGTGGATATAGACCTCGTAGAGGTGGTAGAGGACGTGGTGGTAAGAGAAACTAGGAAATTATTTTTTAATTTAAAAATGTCATAAAGCCCTTTGTTTTAAATCACAACGTGTTGGTTGACCTGTTGCATGTCTTGTTGTAATAGTTTTACATTTAAGAGACACTTTTCGAATAGCAGCAATAATATTATTGTTGTGCTGGTTGTTTTGCCTTATCATAAAACTGTTTCTCCTTCTCTAAAACACCAGTTCCAGTAAGGTGACGAAGTTGGGCGATATAAACTGGATAAAGGAAACGGGAAGAAGAATTGTAAAACTTTTCATAAGCGTTAAAGTCTGGTTCATTTTTCATCAATTCCTCAACCTTCTTTAAAAAGGCTCTTCTTTGCAATGTAAAAGCAATATCATGTTCGGCTTGCAGAAAAGGTGTCATTGCCAACTCCAAAACTTCACGTTCCTTCTTTAATTCACTATTTAAGAAGGAACAATCAAGTAATGTCATCATTCGTTTTTTCCCAATGAATGATGAAATGATGGAGCGAATTGAATTGTCATCCACATTGATGATAATTAATTATGATAAAAATCATGACGATGATTAATGTTGTTTGTGTTGTTCAAGAATCAGAACGTTTCCAATGATTTTGTGTTCGACGAAAGACATCACGATGGGTGGGAATATATTGTTTTAAATTTTGGTTTTCATCATGAGAGAGCCATGACCACTTACTCTTTCTTCTTCAACCACTTATAATAACGATACCATCCATAACTCATCACTGCTGTTGTAATAAAGAGGAAGGTTCCTATCGACCAAAACTTATTTGGAGCATTTCTTCTGACTCTCACTGCTGGGAAACCACCTGGTGGAGGAACATCCTGATTCAATTGTTGTGGATTTTCAACGCGAGGTCCCATATCAGCGATTCTGGTGTTGTTGCCACCAATTTGTGCCGTTGCTGAACGTTTTGGGATTAGGCTCGCAACACCTTTCATCACAGCTCGACGATTCATCATCATTTTTATTTGATGACCACAAAATATTTTGCTTTATTACTCTCATCGTGGTGTTTGAATTGATCTTTTATTTAATATTAATATAGCAATTTATGTTGCTTCTAAAGCATTACTAATAATAATTTAAATAAACAAGAACCTTTTGTGCAATAAATTATCCAATACTTTCAATCCTGGCATGCTGTTAGAGTTTTTGAAGAAAAAAATGAGTCAAACAAAGCAATCCGCTGCCTCCACAATCACTCAAGCTCAAAATGTTCAGGTCGACTCGCAAACGGTGGAGTTTGACAAAGACTTCATCAGCAAGATGGAGAATGCTCCTCACGTAAGCGAGGTTAGCATTGATGCCATGGTGTTGCTCAAGATGATGAATCACTGTACCGAAAAGGTTCCTATCCAAGTGGCTGGTCAACTTTTAGGTTTGGATAATGGTGGCGTGTTGGAAATTACCAATTGCTTCCCATTCCCATCTTATAGCGATAGTATGTTTTCAAAGTTGTTTTTATTTTGTTTTGATTTATTTTGCCTATCGATTCAATATTGAATCAAACCATCATTTTATTCCTCCCATTACCACCAAAATTATCATTACCACCATCATGAAATGGTTACACTTGCTCTCTCGGCTTTGTACTTTTTTCATCCACACTACATGAACACATATACAACAGACATGACTGAGGAGGAAAGAAGTGATCAAGATGAAAAATATCAAATTGAAATGTTGCAAGGTCTTTCCGATGTGAATGTTGACAACAATACTGTCGGATGGTATCAATCAACATATATGGATAGTTTTATGAATTCTACAACTATTGCCAACCAATATCAATATCAAAGAACTCTTGGAAATAAGCGATGTATTCACTTGGTATTTGACCCATTAAGAACAAGACGTGGCGAGTTATTCATCAAGGCATATCGTCTTTCTGACAAATTTATTGATGCTGTTAAAATGGCTTACTTGCAACAAAATGAGCTTTCCACAATGAAAAAGAAATACGACACCAAGAATAAGAACAAGAAGGAAGATATTGAAGTATTAACTGAAAAAGCAAACTTACCAGAGTCCATTGAAAACATTCAACTCACACAAGAGATTTTGGCTAAATTGAATCTTTCTGATAAGGATATTTTCGACGAGCTTCCTATTCAAATTCACAATTATGCCTTGGTGCAAGCTTTCTTGTTGGATTTTGAAAATGATGAACCTTCTCATCTCTTGGCTGGTTATGATAGTTTAGATATGGCTAACACTCAATTCTTGACACGCGGATTGGAGAGTCTTATTGAGTATGCCGATGGCTTGTCACACGAAAATCATCGTTATCAGACCTATCAAAAGAAATTGGCTCAACAAAAGCAATATGTAGCCAAGAAGAAGGACAAAACACAAGAAGAACAAGAATTTATGCTCAAGTCTGTCCAGCAACCAAACCAACTTAATTACTTGATGATTGCCAACCAGTTGGGTAATGCTTGCGACCAAATGCGAGCCTTTTCATCTCAATCTCTTAATTTGAGCAAAATTGCTGATATCGCAATGAAAAAAGAATAAATTATCTCCAAAAAACAGAAACAATGCGACGCTTAGGAAGTAATAATGTAAGGCTTGCTTTGTTGGTCTTGAAAATAGCAAAAGATGACATATTAATATTTCCGCTAAACACCAACCTCAAGATGTTGTTGTATTCCATAGCCGAATGATGACTAATCTCAATTACTAATCTCAACAAATATCAGTGATCATTTGAGATCCAGATAGCCACAACTGGTGACACATTCAGATTAGGTGCATGCTACAAAGTAATGTTCATTGTGAAGGACCTTTCTAAACGTTCTTTTGAAACCACTTTGTTAGTTGATGGTTTTAAAAATTTCGAACCCGCCAAATATAAACAATTTTTCAACCACAACTCAAAAAATGCAACAACTCAAAGATCTCCTTCAGGGTGATGCTTCTTCATCAACAATATCGGAACAACAATCTTGTTCGAACAATAATCAAATCGGAGGGACAATGACTTCAATTCCTCTCTCCGTTCAAGATTATTTGAATCAAACAGCTCCCAGGAAAGAGATTGGGTTTATGGATTTATGTTTTTCCGATAAACAAAAGCTGGCCCAAATACTGAGAGCCTTGGACGAAAGTAATCAAGAAGCATCTAAATACAAACAATTATATCAAGAAGAGGTGAAAAAGAATGAAGACCTTGTGCTGAAAAATCAGCAACAACAAGAACTGTTCGAGAAGGAATCGAATGAACTAAAAACAAAATACAACACCAGTGCAGCTAAACTCAAAAGGCTGAAAGAAAAAAGCGATGAAATTATTGAAAAACTAGCAACAGAGAGAGAGCGAGAACAACAAGAACGTGCATCCGAAACTAATTATCTAAGAGAGGAAAACAAGAGAATGCTCGAGAGAATAGGGAATTTACAAAAAGATAAATTGAGGCTTGAGAGACTTGTGGAAGAATTGGAGATTAATAGAATGTCTTTAATTCTTCAAAAGAAGGAAAAGAAGGATTCCTCAGTTCAAACAGAGGAGCCTCCTAAACCAGAACCTATTCAAACATTAACTGTAGCCACAAACACTTCTAACTTGATGTTAAACAATGAACCTCCTCAGATATCACCTGTGCTTAGTAATTCGAGTGGGCCAACCAACACTCAAGAAACGGATCAGCGTTCATTTTCATCCACTTCAAAGAAAGACCAACCATATTTACCGAATATGGATGTAAAAAGGAAACGGTCGAAAAAGTCATCATCATCGAATTATCCTGTGCCAAAAGAAATTGAGGATTATCATGACGTGATGAACCGAGTGAGAGAAATGAGGATCGGCTCGCAAAATTATGTTGACAGTTCTTCTTCAGAGGACAAGAGGCGTTCTCCACTCTTGGACTACTTGGCAACTCCAAAGAAAACCATCAAAAAAACAGAAGAAGCTTCTCCAAGCTCAATAAGCTCACGGCGAATTGATAGAACGATTGACGACTCGGATTTGTTAAACATCGTTCAAAAATCAGAAAAAGCAAAGAAAGACGAGAGTCCTCATAAATCTACAGCCAATAACCTGCGCCATTTACTGGTTTTTGCTGACACCACTTCGTCGAGCACGGATCGGCTTCCAGAGCCATCTCATCCACCCCCTCAACCTGAGAAACTTCCAGAACGAGAAGACAAGCCACACTCTTTCACTGATTCCTTTATTTCTGACACCTCTTTCACCTCAGACTCTGAAGGGGAAGTTTATGATGAGGACTCATTGATGAATGTTGTTAAAATTCTGGAGGAACAGCAAAATATGGTGAATCGCTCGTTATCTTCATCTACCTTGTCATCGTCATATCAATTCACAGACACATCTATGGAAGGCAAATCATGGTTTGAAAAATAACATTTTCACTACAAGTTAAACTTTAGTTTTATTTCATCGATTGGATCCAGGTCAAGATGCTCAACAGCAATATCCTCATGATTGACTTCATCTTCCAAGATGATTTCATCGACAGGAAACGAACAGCCATTGCTCGAAAAATTATTTTCGATGATAAGGTTGTGGACACTTGACTCCAATTCCAACTCTTCCTCATGCTTTTCAGACGCCTTAGAGTCTTCTTCCATGAGTGGAACGGATTGATTGACGTATGAGCTGAGATCATCCAGTTGTGAGTACTGCCCTTTTTCTTTCTTCTTATCTTTTTGAACTAGTTTGGCCACATAAAGACCAATCAAAAAGCTTCCAATGAGAACAATCACAACCACTTGAACCATGTTTGAAATCACTGAAACAATTGAAAATATATGAGCTCCATTGGCATTCTTACCCACGCAACTAGTTTCTCTAGCCACCACCACAATGCCATAAATACTCCATCCAGATCTGAAAAAGCTGTAAAGTATAGATATGACCACCATTCTTGTAAAGGTTGTTGTTTTAAACATTGAAGAATAAAAACCGTATGTGGAGTGAGATTCACCCTTTTGATTCTCAAAGTCTCTTCAACTTACTTTTTTCCTTTCAAAAACAAAACTAAGCATGTGCATACAAAAGACATACAGGTGTTGACCAGTAGCCACGACCATATGGGTTGGTCACAACTTCCACACTCTTGAAAATACACTCCCAATATCACAACGGAAATGATCGAAAGAATCATTTCCCAAATAAATAAAGAAATATTTACACTATGGAGAAGAGTATTGATAAGCACAAGTCAAGACAGATTCAATACTTCGAAAATCCCTACAACAACAATACATACATCCCTGTTTGTATTCGTTTCCGAACTTTATCTTTGAAGGACAGAGGTTTCGGAGGAGAGAGCATCCGAGGATCAAACTCTTTCAGCTCTGGTCGATGGTACTCAATTTCAACTTCAAGAGTTGACGTTGAGTCCGAGTCGGTTTCTCGAGTTGTTGTTTCTTCATCGATTGGTGGTGATGGTCGTGAGGATATCATTGTTATTGTTTTTATTGAGATTTAAATTTTGTACAAATTTTGAGCGGGAGGAATATCTTGAACAGATTAAAAAAAATGCCTTCTCTTATTAGAAGGAGTTCTTCTCTTTTGCACAACATCAAAACATGGACCCACACGTCCGTATTGATGAATTTCTCATCATCCGCTCGTTTTTCATTCATCATCTCCCAGTACTATCATCATCACAATTATCATACCAGATTTAATAATAATATCGACAACAACAACTCTTCTCAAAAAAGGCATCCAAAGAAATCCGAACTTTTCAATAAGTTGAAGGAAATGAATTTATCAGTGGTAGCACCGGACCAGGATGTTTCTACAAAAGGGGAACCAACATCTTTCGAAGAAAAATTACAACGTCTGCAGAAAAGGACAAGACGATTAAAAAACACTGTCCCCAAAAGCATCAAGGGCGACAATCGATTACCTTCCACTTATTGTCTTTATGTTAAAGCAAATTGGGAAAAATCTAAAGAAGAGTATTTTGCAAATCAGGAATATTATGACAATCTCTACAGCGATGTGAAAGGACGGTTCAACTTGATGACAGCTAAAATTCTTTCTGCTCGATGGAAACTATTAAGTGATGAAGAAAAAAACAAGTATCGAGAAGAATTTCAAAAATTACAAGAAATACAAAAGGCTGAAAAAAAAGCAACTACTCCAGAATGGAAGTTAATCAAAAAACCAAGACCACCATTCATACTTTTTAAAATGGATATATTCGCATCTGTGAAGGAACAATTCCCAGACTTGAATGTGCAACAATGGAACCTCATTTCTGCGGAATTGTATAAAAATCTACCAGAAGAAAAGGCAGCTCATTATAGAAATCTCTCTCAAAAGGAGAGGGTTGAATATTATAGAAAGAAGGAAGAAGTGTTGGCACGTACCAATCCAGGTCAGCCAAAACAGCCATCATCTCCGAACAAGATATCAGCAACACCAACAATGGAGGATGCTGAACCATTGGATTATTTTGACGATGATGACACATTCACCAAGCAACATTAAGGTGAAGGATTACCGTGTTAAAGCGTTATTTATTCGAAGAAGTCAGTTGTTCTTGGTTAGTAAAATTGTTCCAAAAATTGCAACAACAGTCATGCAAATGTGTCCTATTTATTGACCTCCTATTGCTAAGCACTAAGATTGAAACAAAGCCACTACCTCAAAACAGGCCATGATCTCTCAATGTCTTTTGAAGGATAATGTCTTTGATGTCATCGAGAACCATTTGTGCAGTATCTTCATTGACCAAGTCGACAAAATGAGTATACAAACATCGCTGTCGAAGTGTTGGGTCTACATTAATAAACTTATCTGTGTGAAGTGTTGCAAACAATTATCGAACGATGTCGAACAAGTCACATATATTTGCGCAACAAGTTGTCACAACGCAACATTCATGTTTTAACAACTTACCTGCAATAAAGCTAGTGTATAAAAATACATGATCTCCAGAATAGTCAAAATCAGGAAAACACACATTCAGTGGCACTCTCTTAATTCTTCTCTTGAAAATATCCAATTTGGTAAAAAGTAAAATGATTGGCATATCATTATAATACATTAAAATCTCTTTAAAGAGAGAAAGAGAATTTTGCATGTTGGAAGAAAGGATGTGCTTGTCCTCTTTTGGTTGAGTGGGTTGAAAATGTAGAGGATCCTGTTGTTCATGGTTTGTTTTTTGTTTGTCATTGTCATGATCTCTCGATGAAGGGTACAATGAAAATGAATATTCACAATACTCTGTCAATGACACGAGAAATACAATGGCTGACACTGAATCCTTATCAAAATGTGAATGAATGAATTTTCTTCTTTCATTTCGTTGTCCCGTAATATCCACAAATTCACACGGAAATGTATAATTCAATTGAACTGTCTCTATGGCATTTGATGCAATATATGTGGTGAGAATATCTTTTGAGGATGGAACATATTTTCTTGATGCAATCGTGTCAATCTTATCAAAAAAGTATTTGGCATTATAAAGTACTGAATTATTCAAACATAATTGCTCAAAATTACTTTTTACACACTTATCTCTCCACAAACTCTTAAACAATTCAACTGCTTCAGGATTCAAAAAGGTATTTGTAATTCTCTGACCTTCATCGATGAATGGCTGTTGTGTTAAAGTACTTGGTGGTGATAATACTCGATGTGAAATTGGAGATGACTCTCCAAGTGAAGAGGAAATTCGACTCAAAGTAGAATCTGTCATCGACATTGATTTTCGTGGTTGTGAAATAGTGAGACCTGGTGAGTTATTCGAAGAAGAGTTGTTGTCATTGTTCGACAGGACATGGCTGCTGCTGCTGCTACTATTACCACTCGCACTCGCTCCAAGAATAGCATGACTCGAAGAAGTAGATGTTGGAGTGAGACTTGTCGAATTTTGGATGTTAGAGCCACCAGCACTGCCATTCATGGTTTGATTATTAAATTTCCACATTTGCAGTAATTGATTCTTTCTCTTGATATTATCTTTCAATTCAGTGTTGGGTGAATTCTTAATCACATATTTGGCATTATTTAACACAAACTTTAAAATTTTAGCTTTAAATTCATTGGCTTGTTCTAACGTGTAGTCACCGTCAATTAATTTCACTTTTCGAATGAGAGTACTCTTTCCAGATTTTCCAGATCCCAACACTAACACTCGTACTCGTTTTGGTTTCTTTGATTCCAATTCAATTTGTCTTTGAATTCTTCGATCATGTTCGATAAGATGTCGATCCATTTGATGTTGACTTGTCGATGATGATGACATTTGATTCACGCGTGGATTCGAAGAAGAGGCCTCTCCTTGTGGCATTGAAATCAAATCAAGAGCAGTCGTACTATTCGTGGTGACACTTGCAACACTTTCAAGATGGTCATAGGATCGGGATCGACTTGGCCTTGTCGAGGAATTTTTCAAATTTTTTCTTCCTTTTTGCTTTTTAGATGTGTCATCACGACGACCATCACCATCACCACTGCCACTTGTCACAATTAATTCTTGACGAGAAGCATTGGATTGTTGGTCTTCGGCGACAATTTCAATTTCTTCGACTGAATGACCGCTACTACTACTTGTGTGGTCTCCACCACCACCACCACTGCCACCACTGGTTGAGGCGGATGAGTATGTTGTTGTTGTTGTTGTTGTTGTTGATGGTTGTTGTTGTTGTAATGGAAAATGACGAGAGGAGGTTGAAGAAGAATTTCCTTGTATTAATTGTTGTTGTTGTTGTTGTTGGTGATGATGAGCACTTAAAGTACTATCATTGTCGATATGAATCATTCCATCTTCAATAAGAGTGGAATGTCCGGAAGGGTTCAACAAGGCGAACATGTGATTGGCTCTGTGTGATTGAGAAGTTCGGGTCGTGTGGCTAGAACCACCCGTATTGTTGCTATTTACGATGGAATTGAGAAAGTTTTTGAAGGGCATTCAGGTTGAGTTTTGTTGAGCGCTATTTTTTTTCTTTGAGAAAATGATGACAAATGACAGCGAGGGATATCTTGTTCGACCTTTGACGTTGTTCGATTTGGAAATTTAAGGACACACGGAATTTATGAGAGAGAATAAGGAAAAAATGCATCCCGAAAGATTACGTTCACACAACTTGGTGCAGAAGAATCAGTCAACTTTCATGATTCACATCTGAGGAGGTAAGGTTGCTCTATTTTACGAATACATTTAACAACCGTGAACAAATTTTGGACACATGAATTATTTATTATGGAACTTGTACCTGTGTCAAACCATTTGTGTTGTGAAGATAATGGTGATGTTCTATTTGACACCATTGGAGAGAATTTAATCATATGGGTTCACAAAAATACAATAGAATACAGATCCTGAATCAGTATTTTCGTTTTGTGGCACTCACTTTGAAAAACAAGTATGAATAGATCATGATCTTCACAAGCTCTCAATATGATTATTATTAAGGTTATCATTATTATTCAACAATAGAATGCACTCTAAGTTTGAATGCATTCTCAGGAGAGTTGTTGATAAACTATCATCGAAACTGAATGAATGTCTTTCCGTAAAGTACTCATGTTCAACGGTCATGGGTCAACTTGTAAATTTTATTATTATTGCATTGTTTTGGGTGAATGTTTGGAGTTGGTTGATGCATCATGAAGGAAACTTTTCAAACCTGTCGATTTCTTGTGAATTTGTCATGATCGCATACTTTCCACTTCCAACGATTCGAATCTGACCGCAAAGATCAATCTCTTACTAGGCATACTTGATCCGATCAACTACATTGACTTGATCTGAAAAGAACACCCAATTCCAACTGGAATCCCATGGAAGGCATCTAATGAGAGCTTCAACGAGTTTATTCCTCTTTTCGCCTGCTGGTTCTTTTTTCCACGTGTCGAATAAGTGGGAAAGATATTCAGGCAAATCACGATTGGTAAACAAGATTTCCAATTCCTTTACGAAAGATTTGGTAATGTTTGCTTTTCCATTGCTACATTTCAAACAGTTGACTGTTACCTCATCTTGTGTTGATGTTTCTTTTTTTTCAAATTTAGTAATTTTGAAATAAGGAGAACTGCCTTCGTCATCTAGTGCAAAATGTTCATAAACCGTTCCATCCAATGAAAATCGAGCAGAGACAAAAGATTTGTAGTCAATGGCACCATATCTCAACTTGATATAACGCACACAAGAATGGAAAGCATATTGGAAAGATTGTCCCTTAAGGACGTAACATGTTTGAAGACCTTCTGAATTGAACAGTCTAATTGAAAAGGAAAGCATTTGAGAAAAATGGAAGAGCAAACGAGGCTGAGAGAATGTAAATCTTCATTCCAACCCAAGAATATTTCGGCATTTGAAGAAGCGACAACATCATCCTCACTTTGGTCGCTTTTACTGTCATCATCAGACTCGTCGGACTCTTCTTTTAGTTTCACAAAAGTCGCCAAATATTGTAAAATTATTTTGAATGCAGAGTCTCTCCTATCCTACAGTTTTCTCAACTGTCCATGTGGAACCGGAGAAGCAAAAATTAATTTGTCTAAGAAAATCAACTTGTCAAAGTGATACCCTAAATTTTCAATTTCATATTTCAAATTAAAATTTGGAAGGACAGATTTGTTTCACCTCAAGCTGTTTCTTTTACTTTTTCAATTTCATTGAGGAAATTTAAATAGATCGGATTTTGGGATTGAATTGGCTGATAGAAAGTTCAAAAATAATCGTTGGATCGGGCCGATCCGATCCGTCGATCCTGGTTAATTAAATTACCTCATTGAGGTAAAAATACTAATTTGAAAACTCTATTGGGCTTGTAGTCCAAAAGTCGAAGATAGTGCCTTTATGACTCTCATGAAAGATGAAATAGAATCATCTATGGAGGGTGCTGTTATGCCTGGTGATTGTGGATATGAATCTATTGTCAACAAGTTCAGTAACGTAAAATCAAAATTGTCACTCAAAAGTCACAACCAAAAGGAAGACCGCCAATAGAAACAAAAAGGAAATGTTCTTGAGTGAAACCTCATAAGATGGACAGCAACAGAAAAAAAATTCAGGGATGGGTTTATTCGATGATAAACGTTGTTCGATGGTTTTATGTACATTATTTACAAGCCGAACTAAGATACGTAGTGACTTCCTAGCAGGCACCACGGAAGTAAAGGTGTTTAAACTGCTCACGATAACAGCAGCAACCCCTGGAATTCGAACGCTGGACCAGTTGGCTGCCACAGTTCCAGAAAAACCACTCGGCCATATGCGGGCAGCTAGCAACAGAAAAAAAATGAGCAAAAGTGTTCAGGTATCATCGGGTCCAAGAAGTATGGAGGAGATTGATAAAGATCCACATTTAATATTTTCTCAGTTTCAATACAGTAAGTATTGATCGGATCGGGCCTCCATGTGATCCGAATGCGTTTTAATCAAATTTTTCATCATCATCATTTTATTATTTAATATTTTACCTTCAATGATCATTTCGTTTGAATATTTAATCACTCAGATGAAAAGCAGTTACAAGAAGCCCCGTTCCGACGATACAATCATAAATTAGACCTTCATGAACCAGTCCGATATTATAAAAAGTCAAATTTAGAACCCGAAAAATTTGTACATTTAATGATGCAATATTATGAAAAAAGGAAAAAACATGAAGGTGATTTGTATGATTTGGCAGAATATGGCTGTGATGCCTACATCAAGAGCAATCCTAATATGAAAGATGAATTCAAATTTTACATAATCTTTTATAGAATATATTCACTTGTAATTTCCATGAAAAAAAACGGCCCTAGACCATCCCATGCAACCATTGAGTCACTGTTTAAGAAAGGAAAGGAATTTCTAACATCAAGTCTTCAACAAGGGCAAATTACTCAAGAGGAAAAGGAACATTATTCCATCATTTTTAAGTTAAATTATGCCACCTATCTGGATGTTGCTGGAAAGTCACCAGAAGAAGCTCTCTATTATTTTCGAAAAGTCATTATGTTTTGCTTGTCTAAGCCATCTATATCCGAAGAAATTTATAACAAAGCAGTCTATAATTTGGCTTTCTTTTTTAACAAGCTGAAGATGGTAGACGAAGCAGCAGCTTGCTATGATTCTCTCTTTTATATTGCCACATGTCAATCTCGAAAAAATATTTATTTAAATAGAAAAACCAAAAACATGGGAAGACTTGCAGTAAATTGTGCCACTTGGCTAATGAATGCTGGCAAATTTGAAAAGGCAAGAGAGGTATTAAGCAAAACTCTTAGAGAGGGCCTTTATTCCCGAGATGATGAACATGACTTGATGAAATTGAAACAGAAAATATAAATACCCTTCGTCAAGATTATTTGTGTAATTTATGTTCAGTAAAATTTTTCAATGTCAAGCTAAATACAATAGCTGTTTAATTTTCTGTCTCCACCAGTGATTAAGGAATTTGGAAAAGACGATGTCCAAGTTATTCCTCCAATGATGTGACTCTGTTTATAAGTGGAAAGCAAAATAGAGGAGATGTTGTTGCTTTGTAATACATGCTTACTAGTATCGTATGAGCTGCTACTTGTTAAACTCCAAATCTTGATTGTGTCAAACGGGTTTGTGGTTGCGAATAGTTCTTGCGTTGGATTATTTGCCCATCTGAATCGTTTGCAAAAACTTGATGAATGCGCGAGCTCAGTATGGACCACAGAGGATGAGGTTCCTCTACAATCAAAAATACAAAAATTAGTTCCAATACTGCATCCAATTAATTCACTTTTCGACGGATGCACATCCGAGTCATGAAGCGTAAAATTTGCAGATGTGTTACCATACTTTAAAGATAGAGAAGGTTTTAAACGGGTGTTATTTTCTCTCAAATCTAAAATATGACATGTAGCAGGAAAGTGTTGACCAATTACAACCTCGTTTGGAGTTCGGATATTCACAGAGGAAAGCGCAGAAAAAGATTCAAGTATCGTTTTGCTAATACATTTGTTGCTCTCAAAAGAGGTGAGAATGCATTTATGGTCTTCACCGACAGTTATTAATTGTAATCGATTCGCATCTCCACTACCGTTCACAAATTTCAATCCATTTAGTGGCAATTTATGTGAGTTAAAATTGGCAATTTTCTTAATTCCGATAGGCTTCGAGGAAAGAGTAGTTCCAGAGTGAACTCTCCTCTCTGATTGATAGATTGAAACAGTGTTTGAAATATCTGCAACGGCAAAAGTCAACAGATAATCTGTTTCAATCATATTTGCAAATGCTAGAAATGTAATTCTTTTGCCATGTGTGGACTCCATAAATATTGGTTTTGAAATATCACTTTCAACAAATTATATTCAATCATCTTTTCATTTTGTTGGTTGTTCGAAATTTAAATAGCCTACCTCACACTCTTGCTGATATGATCCACTTTATAAACACTCAAATAGAAATGATCGTCTCCCCCGAATAATATGAAATTATAATTCTGATGATTTTCAACTGTGTTAAAGGGATAACACTCTACGTTATGAATAATTTCAGTAATAAAATTATTCGGTTGAATGATACTGGCATAACCACCACGTGTTTTGAAATGTCCTTGATGATCATTCGGGTTTAAAAACAATGAACAGCGAGGTGATGATGATACCCCTACTGAGGTTAGCATTTTTTCTATAAATGTTTTCAGACGTTCGGAGCAAAAAGTCTCATCCCCACATCATAGTGAAAGAAATTACTGATAATTATGTAATGATAATAACAACCATCACCTCGTTCAACACACGTCCACCGACACTAAAAAAACATTAATGTTCAATGAAATACCCAGATTTAATTCAAAAATTTTATTCAAAAAAAAATGAAAAAAGTAGTCTCTCGTTTCCTTCAAAATTATCATCATACGCCTCTGGTCTCATCACATCAAGCCAATTTGGCTCCGTTGATGAAAGCCTTTTATTCTACCTCAGCAATGGGAGATCAAGAGAAGAAGAATGAAATGAGAAAGGTTACCTTGCTACCAGGTAAGATCATTGGTGAAGAATTAATGGTTGATGTATGATGATGATGCTTTTTAATATCACCTTTTGTTTTATTAATGATGAATGTCTTGGATGTTGAAAAACACTCAACTCTTTATCTTACTGAATATCAAATAATAATAATAATATTATATCCGTGCTATGAATTTCAATACCACCTCTTTCATATTAATCATATTCACTACGTAGGTGATGGTATTGGAGTTGAAATTTGTAGCTGTGTATGTGAATTGTTCCACTATGCTGGAATTCCAATTCAATGGGATACTCACCTTGTCACTGGTTCATTCTTTGGTGTTGGTTCTGATAGTAATTTAAACCCAACAAGAAGTATTGTTCAAGAAGATAAACGTCGTCGTGAAATCACAAATCCAACCGGAGGAACAGCTTACTCATATTTAAGAAAGGAAAAGTGGTCTCAAATTGATCCAGAAATTCACTATCCGGATTTACATCAGTCCATTATTAATAACAAAGTTGTATTGAAGGGACCATTTATGACGAGAGATGTTAGCAAGTCAATTGACAGAATGTTGGCTCTAAAATATGGATTGTATGCACACGTTGTTCCAATTAAGATACCACAAAATTTACCCGATAGCGTATTCACACCATTCCGAGGAGTTGATTTGGTTGTCGTAAGAGAAAATACTGAAGGCGAATATTCAGGCCTTGAACATGAGGTGCAACCTGGAGTTGTTGAAAGTTTGAAAATTATTACTCGTGAAGCATCATTGAAAATTGCAAAATGGGCTTTTGAATATGCTAAATTGTCACGAAGAAACAAAGTTGTAGCAATTCATAAGGCCAATATTATGAAAAAGTCGGACGGTCTTTTCATTGAATGTTGTAAGGAAGTATCAAAGTTATATCCAGATGTTGAATATGGTGAATTAATTATTGATAATGCTGCCATGCAACTGGTAAAGCATCCCAACTCTTTCACGAACAGTGTTGTTGTCACACCTAATCTCTATGGATCTATTATCAGTAACACTGCGTCGGCTCTTGTTGGTGGACCTGGATGTATTGCAGGATTTAATGCTGCCGATATTGATGATATGAACAGTGTTAGAGTGTTCGAACAAGGTAATAGACACGTTGCCATGGACATTTCTGGTAGATTGATTGCCAATCCAATTGGTCTTATTCTCTCTTCGGTTCAAATGTTAGAATATATGGGAATGAAGAACCATGCATTAAGAATTAAATATGCTCTCAGCGAAACACTCAAGAATGCCTCTACAAAGATTTTGACTCCAGATCTTGGTGGCAGTGGTTCTTCTGTTACATTTATTGAGGCCATGATGAAGAACATCCCACGAGAAGGCGATCCTCGTATTCATGAAATGTAAAAATCATGAAAGAAATAATTGGGTAGCTATCATTTGTGTGTGAAAGTTTAGTAAGAATACACTCTAATATTTATTAATATTTAATCTTTTATTCATTTTCCAAAACCTATTACCATCTCTGCTTGTACAACAATTTTTTCACTCTTTTGTCACAGGTGACGTTCAGAAAATTGGAGAATTTCTGACAGATCAATAATAAGATGACAAGATTTTAAAAAGAAACGATAGCACTTGAATCATTCAAGCAACATGTTCCAAATAAATAGTGACTAAAATTGAAATTTAATGGGTTTTGTGGTGTGTTCCTCTTCCTCTTCCACCGTGATGCTGACCACTAGTCGATGACCTAGAAGACTGATCGCCTCTGCCCGAGCCTCTTCCAGCTCCGGAGGTTTGACTTCGTGTTCTTTGAGGAGCTGATGTTGTAGCTGAAGTACCACTGCTTGTATTAGCAGCACCACTCGTTTGATGTTGTTGTTGTTGTTGCTGTTGTGGCTTACTTCTACTCTTCTTTTGTTCCTCCTTCACTTTGTTAATAATTTCATCTAAAATTCGAATATATTTCAATGTGTATCCTCTGATATATACTTTATCCATTTTCCAAAACCTAGTACCATCTCGGCTTGTACATGTAACATCCTCTAAATTCATATTCATAAATTGATCACAATTCGTGAGCGTTCCGTTAAAAGTTTCACCGTTTTTTAATTCCACCAACATGTTGGTACCAATGGCACCCCTTAAAAGTGTTAATGGCAGCTATATGTGTTATTCATCATCATGATTTATGTTG
Organism: Naegleria fowleri; assembly: GCF_008403515.1. Lineage (NCBI taxonomy): Eukaryota > Heterolobosea > Eutetramitea > Acrasida > Naegleriidae > Naegleria > Naegleria fowleri. The sequence goes on from NW_025407936.1 coordinate 319,542, forward strand.
TAAAATAATTATTATTATTTAAATTGGTTTCATCACTTGATGATCCGATGATGCACTCGCACAACATACCATTTTTTAAAAAGGTTCGAAATTTAAAATAAATTTCAACAACCACACTCATTGAACATGCACGATTTGCTTGGGTACAATGACATACAAAAACATGCAAACAAGCATTCATTATTATCAAATAGAATCAATCATCAAGTATTGAGCGAGTCATCTTCAAAAGAAAAAAATGATGAAAATTGCGTTGGCTCAACTCCGATCGACCAATAATCAAGCCTTTAATTTTTCAGTGTGCGAGAAATTGATCAGAGAGGCTTCTCAGTACCATCAGGCTTCTTTGATTTGTTTTCCTGAATGTTTTGCATTTATGGGAAATAATGCATATGAAACTCTTGCTCATGCTAGTTCATTAGATTCGGAACTATTTAAAAATTATAAAAATTTGGCAAGAAAATATGACATTAATATTAGTTATGGTGGTTGGCATGAGACTTCTCCACTCAATCAAAACAAAATCTTTAATTCTCATGTGTTGGTGAATACTCAGGGAGAAATTGTTAATGTTTATAGAAAAGTTCATCTTTTTGACTTGAATACTGAGAAGGTGAAATTGAAAGAATCTGAAATTACTGAGTCTGGACAAGAATTATTGGTGGATGACAATGGGTCCTTATTTTCTAAAGATTTAATAGTTGGGCTGAGTATTTGCTACGACTTGCGATTTCCAGAGTTGTTTATTTTGCAAAGAAAATTGAGAGATGTTAAAATTATGTTGATACCTGCCGCTTTTACCAAATATACAGGAGAGCTGGGTCATTGGAAGATTTTACTTCAGGCGAGAGCAATTGAAAATCAATGCTTTGTAGTTGCCGCTGCTCAGGTGGGAAAACATAACTCTAGAAGAGAGTCTTATGGACATTCGTTGATTATTGACCCATTAGGTAAGTGTGAAGATGCAACACCACACATAACGTATTGATGTTTTTGCTACTGAAACTGGAATGATAAATCAACTCGATGATCATTACACCTTATTATAGGCAACATATTGTTAGATTTGGGCCAACAAGAAACAGCGTTTGACTTGGAAAAGCAAGAGAGCCAACCTTTTGAGGGAGTTTTGGGAGTAGTTGACATGTCAACATGGCCTTCTCAGTTATGTACAGTAAGAGAGGGAATGCCTGTGTTTGAACATAAGCGAAATGACTTGTATCATCTTGATGTCACAAAAAAGCAGTAGTCTTTTTTTTAATTAGAATTGAAGTTTTTTTAACTTAGATGACATCTCCCATTTCTAATTGCTGATTTAGTAATTCTTCATCCAGATATGATGCATGCTGATCATTCTCAAGCGGTTCATCGCTTTGAATATTACTGTCGTTTAGTTCTGCGATTTGACTGGATTCAACACTAGAGGCTTCCTGAATTTTTGATCGGTTTTTGGTGTGGTCTGTGATTGGTGCGGAAGCGACAAAGGTCTTATCAGAAAATAGTTTGATTAATTCTTCCGATTTGAACGGTGATACAATTCTAGATATCGAGTCTTTAAGCTTGATTTCATAATCAACTGTAGCCATTTGTGTTTTGTTTGCTTTTCCGTACAGAGTGATAGTTCCTTTTAACGTGTTATTAAATCCATCCTTGATGAAGCTCGACAGATAAATCTCTCCTTGTCCAATTACTTCACAATTGTCAATGGAGTGAACCAGAGTTAATTGTACAACAATTGATCCATTGGCTACATAGTACAGAAATAATGGATTATTTTCGAATTCGAAAACTCGCTCAAATGCCAGCTCATTAGAAACACCATTAGTCATATTTGATAGTTGAGTTTCATGTTTGAAAAAGTCGACAGACAAAAAGAAGGGAAGATTCCCCCATTCCTTAAAGAAGTATGTTAGATTCGGTATGACATTGAATAAGCGTACAGTGCACCTATTATCAGAGTGTGGTTCAGTGAATGAAACTTTGATCTCCTTAGGTTGAGGCATATCCTCCTCAGAGGTCTCTAGGGTTTTCTGTTTGGGTTGAACAGTTGTTGTTACAACAGGAGGTGCCTCTTTGGATTTTTCATTACGTGGAGCTTTTTGAGGCAGTATTGACATTGCCACTTGTTCTATGGGTGGTGGCATTTTGGGAGATTCCTCCTTGCGTACAACCTCGGCTGGCTTGATTCTGGGAGGTGTATGTGCTATTTGTTGACTGCCGGCAGATATTAATGTTGGTTTTTCAATTATAATTACCTCAGGCTTGTAGGTGCTTTTTACGACATCTATTACAGGCTCTTCATCCTTAATGATTTGAACAGGAGGCCTCCAATCAATTACGGGCGGTTTGTACTCTTTTTTTGGAGGTTCAGGTTGTATAATATTCACTTGCGCTGATTGATGATACGTGAGAGGTTTTGATACTGCAATTGTTTGAACATCTGCGTCTAATGTTTGTATTGTCGTTGTCTGTGTTGGAATAGTTCGTTTTTCCTTCTTTTCCATTAATGACTCTAATTGAGCTTCTTGAATTTTGTATTTTGAAACAATTTTTGTGTACTTGGTGTGCTGTTCTGAAAACTTGTCATTCCACTGTTTGATTTCTTGCTTTAATTGCTCAATAATAGTCTCATATTTTTTGTTTTGTTTCTTTTCTTTTAACTTCTCTGTGTCTAATAATGTGTCCTGTAAATTCTTGTTAACTTTTTTGAGAGATTCAATTTCTTGCCTTAGTTTTTTGTTTTTTTCTTCACTGTCCGATAACTTTGCAATTTCTATTTGTTGAAGTTGAATTTTGTTTTGTAACTCCGAGTTCCTATCTCGTTCTTCTTTTAAATCTCGTTCAATTTCTGCTAGTCGGTTAATCAACTCTTTGTGATTGTTCAAAATATATTTAAAATTGTTTTCTGTTTGGTCGTATTTCGATTGGAGCTGTTTGATCTTTGCATTTTTGCTTCTCAGCTCATGTTGAAGGGAGAGCATCTCCATTTCATGCTCTTGCTTTGATTTGAGATCCGAAGTTGCAAGAGCCATCATTGCTGTTGGAGGTGGTACTAGGTTGTTCGGTGTTGGCATTTTTTTTGTAAATATTTTGGCGCCTTTTTTGGCTTTTTACTTTCAGATAAAATTACAGATTAATCATGAAAACTTCAAAAAATGTCCAATAAATAGCGACATTCTTTGGAGCTAGAAATTTAAACCATTATCTAGAACCTCTTTTTGCGATCACATGAATGGAACTGTTCAAAAAGTGTTGGAAAATTAAAGTTTTATTGTCTATTTCCGATCCTTTCTTTTAGCTCCTGTATGGCATTGTGCTCAGGTAAAGATTCATCCACAGTAGCTCCGAGATTACGTAAAAAGGTGGTGAAAACCAAAAACTTTTTGTCCATCTCATCATCGGGCTGCAGTGTGCTGCTCATTTTGCAGCTTTTGTTTAATCCTAGATACGAAATATTCAGCCTGCTCTTTGTCTTCAGCTGATAATGAATCGTAGTCTATTATTTCTTGATACATGTCCAACAAAAATTCTGATAAACTCTTCCCGTTCTCTCATACGGGTGTGGTTGATGTTTTTGTAAGTGGTGCTGTTGTGCTCATTTTTGGTTGTGGGTTGAATTTTTTTTAATTTTTTTTTAAAATTGGTTGACTTTGCAAAACAATATGGTGTCGACGTCAATTGCTCTAAAGTTGTTGGATACCTTTGTATTCTGAATTGAAGTGATGAGAAAGGAGTGAACTTTGGCAGACAAGTGTTTTTATTAATCACGGGATAATCTTTGCATCATCGTCTGTTGTTCTGTGTCACACACATTGATAAAAACAACATTCATTGTTACCCATCTGCTGATCAGTAGAAGCAGTTATAGGTTCCCCAATTACTCACTGCTAAACAAGACACAATTCTCCATGCACAAGAATGGAAGACAAGGATATTTCAACCAGTCATTGGTATCTTCGTTGGCAGAACCATTTCTCTTCTCTAAAATGAATTGTTCCATTTCCTTCCAGAGTTTCCATTTGTCTTGTCCTCTGAAAAACATGAACAATTCTTCAGAGTGTTTCAACAAAAAGTGATAATTCACAGTGATTCTATCAAAGACAGCAAATTGAGTGGTCGTCGTGTGAACCACTTTGAATTCATCACAGAAAATGTCTCTATTCTTATTAGTGGATGGAAATATGGAACATGTATGACCATCAGGTCCCATTCCCAAAGTAGATACAGTGACTTTCTGATTAGGTTGTTTTTCTAATTCACGTTGTAATCTCTCTTGATAATCTTTAACACATTCATCAATGGGTAATTTGTTGTTTGGAAATATGAGAGTTACTTGTTCTTGAGTAACATTGAGAGAATCTAATACTAATTTTTGATTACTGTCGGAATGATCCATCGGGACATAACGATCATCCATTAAAAAGAAAATAATATTCTTGTTGGGAAGAATGGGTTTTAAAAGCTCGGAAAGGATTTTATAGATTGGAATTGGAGTAGAGCCACCACTTAACCCAATCATGGCACGGGAATGTTTGTTGAGTGCATTTTGAATTCTTTCCATGATGGATTGAGCACAGAGAGTGTTGAATTCTTGTGGAGAGGTGAGAGAGTGATGTTGATAGGCAAGTTTGGACATTTTTTGTGTGAATTACCTGTCGAATTGGGACTAAATAAAAATATGCGTGAATTTTGATGATTTTCAGTGTTAGGATTTCTGACACTTAAAATTGTTTTGAAGCAACTTGCAGCTATTGTGATTTTTCAAGTTAAACCACTGTGTCACTCTTAATTTTGTAAAGACTCTTAATTTTGTAAAGGTTGAAATTTATTAAAGCACAGCATCGTGTTGGAATGGGGCTACAACATGTGAGAATCGTTGATCGTTCCATTCTTTTTGTAATTTTCAAAAATAGGCTCGAACTTGCTTGGTGTCCATGCAACTTCTGGTAGATTAAAGAGATTAAATACAACTTCAGGTTTAAGCCTTGTGCGATAGACATATTCTCTTAATTTCGCTTGTTTTGCAAGATCTAATTGATTCGTATAAATAACCTGTTGACAAACATCCACAAATGCATCTCGACTTGTTCCAGCATAGGGTCTTATTTGATAAATCAAATTAGTGATCAGTAAACGATCAGTTTCTTGCTTAAGAATGAAGGTTGCAGTAAAAGAGAAGGAATCTTTGATTCCTTGTGGCTTGAAATGAGTGCCATGTCCATGAACCGTCAGCATCCAATGGGATACCACAGTTTGATTTTGAGGACTTATAACATTACAATCGACAACCAAGTATCGCTTATCTACATTGTGCTTGGATTTTGGAAAAAGTTTGAATGCACTATCTCTTGCAATTTTTGTCTTAAAAACCGTGCTGATTAAATGTTGAGGATCTATTGCCTGGTTGCTTGGTTGTAGATTACGTTTTTTCTCATGAAGCGGGGCATATTGAGGTTCCAATAACATGTTGTCTCCAATTGAAAGGCTAACAGATCCCTCTTCATCAAATAGTGTACTCAGGGCCTGTTTGTTATCATCGAGGCTACCGAAAAATAGTACAACAAAATTTTCGACTACATCACGGTTAATTTCCAAATATACATTTTCGATATTAATAGGGGGTATAATACTTCCTCTACGCTTAAAAGTGTCGGGAATTAATACACCATCAATCACATCGAGGCAAGGAAAATATTGCAATAGTGTGATGACATCTTGCTCACTTGGGCCTTCGGAATAGCATTTGTTTCCATTTAAATAAAGCTGCTTCAAAGATTGTAAGCCTGCCAGAGGTTGAAGATCAGCTACAGTACTAAAATTGTTGTTTGATAGGCATATACCAGTTAAATGTTGTAATTCAGTCAACTTGGAAAAGTTTTGCAAAGAGTCCAAATTATTATTTCGCAAATCCAGCAGATTGACTTCCGGAAGTGTTTGCACAATACGTTCACACAGTTTACGGTATATCCTAGTTGGATCAAAATTACGAACATTACCAATCAAATATTGTGATCCTGCAATATTGGTGAGTTCTAGCATCGTTTCACCGGTATCTATTGTTTTTTTGTAATTCTCCGTTAGATAAGTATCAATGATATCATCCAATGGTGAATGGGCTGGTCTCTGTCCATCACCACCAAATTTTGATTTTCCTCCTCTTCCTCTGTCTGGACGATTTCCTTGATGAGTTCCAGAGAATGACGATAAATTATCACCTTGATGAACGTTTTTTCCGCCCCTACCTCGGGTTCCTCCTCTGGATCGGAATGATGGTCTTCCAGTATTTCCTCTGTAACTTGTGTTTCCTCGTCCACGACCACCATCATAACTAGAGCTTCCTCGTCCACGACCTCTTCCTCTTCCTCTAGGTTTTGAAGTAGGAGAAGGATAGGGATCAGACATATTTTTTTTTTGAAAAATTTAAATTTAATCTCATCACGTATTGAACATGGACCAACCCAATGATCGTTTTTGTTGAATTCCCAAGTTCAACTTTAAAGTTGGACATCCAACCATAAATTCAAGTCTTTGCTGTGATCAGTTCAAGGCTGAACCTGAAGATAAAAGTTCAAAGCTGAAATTGAATGAACGGTTGTTTAAATTGGCCAAACGCTTGTGTGAACCTTCCAACAAGGGAGTCAGTCCTCCACCCAAAAAAATGTCCTCAAAGAAGAAAAGCTCCAAATCATCCTCTTCCTCCTCATCGGATCAAGACAATGAAATGACTCAAGTGATTGATATCATTAAATTTCCTCGTACTCCTCATCTATTCTCAACGAACAAGGACGTTTCTCGTGATGATCTCGTGTTGGATGAGAGAGATGTGGCCTCGAGTTTTTATTCTGCAGCCAGTGCTCCGTTCATTACTCTGGAAGAGAAGATTGATGGATCTAATTTGGGAATTTCACTCGATGTTGAGTCCTATAAACTGAGATGTCAAAATAGATCACACTATGTTACATGCCAATCGCATTCCCAATTCAAAACATTGCAGTCGTGGTTGGATGAACATTGCGGAGAACTCTATGCTCTTCTTTCCGACAACAACAATGGATATATTCTTTATGGAGAATGGGTTTATGCCAAACACTCAATATTGTATGACAAATTACCAGACACATTTATTGCATTTGATATTTATGACAAGCATGCAGAAAAGTTTGTCTCTGTGCAGAAAAGAAATCAGTTATTGAGCTTGCATGCCCCCACTTTGTGCATTATTGAACAAATTCCAAATAATAACAACAATGGAGGATGCCTCACTAAGGAATATCTCATGCATTTACTGAATACGTACAAGTCACACTACTCCTCGACGAATGAACCTATTGAGGGTGTCTATATTCGAATTGATGAGGGTGACTATTTAAAGCAAAGGGCAAAAGTTGTGAGAAGCGATTTTATTCAAGCCATTGACACTCATTGGTCTACCATGGAATTAGTGAAGAACAGAGTTGACTTTTCATTAAAAAAGTACTAAGGGTTGACCCATTTTTTGAACTGGCTTTAGTTTTTTGTAAATCATGAAAATACAGTGCTTTGGGGACCTACTAGTCTCGAACTCCTATTCAATGAGTTTGTTTTAGTAATAACAATTATTTTTGATCGGATTCAAAGAGGTATGATTGTTGTTGAGTGGCATATGCACATTTATTCTACCTTCGTTCTGAACGATTCGACAGGTTTGTACAACTTCTTTTTGAAAAGTTCATTTCTGTGTGTTTGTGCAGCCTCATAACTGACCTTATCAAAGTAGTAGGCATAACCTCTCAAAATTGCTGGTATGACCATCACTCCACCCACAATGACATCCAATAAAGGATAGTTGTAAATGTTGACACAAGGACCAACGCCCAAAGTTCCACCCACAATTTGCAAATAAGTATCAAAGGAGGAAGTCACATAGAATTGAATGCCACTCTTCATCAAATTTCTAACCAGTGAAGATCCTGATTCTATATAAGTTTGTAAACCAGACAAGCTTGACAATGTGGCACATTCTTTTGGTTTTGTTTCATTTTCCTTTTTGAATCCCTCTGTATCAGTATCCACAGGCAATGCCAAATGAATACGAATGTTTGTTCCAAGTAATTCACTTCTCAATGCCTCTGCATAACCTTTGATAGCATACTTGGTTGGAGCATATGATCCATATCCAACAAATGATGTGATTGAACATGCACTTCCAACGAAAATAATATGTGATGAAGAAGAGTCATCCATTTTCTCGTCAAGCATGGTTGGAATAAATTTCTTTGAAACCAGTACATGACTAAAATAATTTAAATCCATTTGATATTTAAAATCACTCATGGGCTGAAGTGTAGCATAACCTGGAATGGACAATCCTTGATTGATAAATAAATAATCTACTTTTCTTTTCAAAATTTTCGAGTAAATTTCTTCCAACATGGAATCCACTTGTTTTTCATCAGTCACATCGCATGGATAAATGAAAATTGATTGTTTCTCTTCGGAATATGTTGCTAATTCTTTTTTAGCTTGTTCTAATTTGTCTCTATTTCTAGCAACAATGATTAAATTGGAACATCCTTGTTTTAAACATTCAATTGCAATACCGAGTCCAATACCTGTAGATCCTCCCGATATCAATACATTCTTTCCTCTCATGGAATGTTTCATCCGTTTTCTTTGGAAAAGAAAATAATGAAGCACATGAAGAGAACTGAGAGCCACAGAGGTATAAAAGAGACCTTGTAGAAGTGCCAACAGAATCATCTTGTTCCAATAATAATAATAATAAATAAAATTTTGATGGGGTGATGATGATCGTCCGGGATGTCTTTTCACAAATTTTTTTTTCTCAAATCCAAAAAAATGCGAAGAAAAGAAGAGCCGTATGCTGCTGACATCACTGCCTCAGACAGAGATCAGCACAACAATGGATCAACTCTGAGCAATCAAAGTCATACGGAAGGCATCGGATCCAACTCGTCCCATCAAGATCTACAAAAGAAAACTCCCATTACCCGATATGTTCTGTATTTTATAATTTACTCAGCGATCTTTTGGGCGGTGTATTGTGTGTACTTGTACAAGACGGATGAAGCTTTTAAACAAAGTTTTGTAAGGTGGTACTTGAAAACATTCCATCATAAGAAATCCACATCAATTACTGAAGCTTCTTTGATGCCACAAGCATCGCATTGTGTAGATTTTACAACTTTTGGATCCAAGTTACCTTTTAAAAAGAGTGGGGGCAAGTCCAGTACTGATTATTTTGTGTTCACTGAAGAAGATTTATCTCATTATAATGGAGTGGGTGAGAACAAGAAATTACCATTGTTACTTGCCATTGCTGGAAGAGTGTATGATGTTAGCGAAGGAAAAGGTTCGTAGTAGTATTACCAGTTGCAACATTGTGATGATTATTCAACCCCAATCTCTCTTTTTAGATTACTATGGACCTGGAAGTGGCTATAGCTTTTTTGCAGGTAGAGATGGCACCAGATCATTTGTGACAGGGTATGTTACGCTTTTCCTTAGGCTTGCTTAATTGTCAAAATCTTGATTTTTTCTCTCACATTTTCACAGATGCTTTGATGAAAAGAAAGAAGAGTGTACCAGTGTGCAATCGAAATATTCTGATTTGAATGAAGAACAAATTCAATCCATCAAAGATTGGATTAAATTCTATGACGAACATGAAAAATACAAGTTCGTGGGGTTTGTCGAGCTGAAAGACAAATAATCACACCAAAGTTTAGTTCTTGAATAAATTATTTAATACCAGTCCTCCAGTTACTGTCGTATATTTGTGATTAATTTTGTTCTTGTGGTGCTTCATCATCATTTCTGTTGCTGGTCTCTTGTTCCCCTGCTGGACTCGACAAAAATATCAAAGAAGGATTTTGTTGATGAGTATTCACATTGTGTTGTATAATTTCCACGGTCTTTCTTAATTCTTTAATATTATGATACAAATTTCTCATCTGTTTCAACTCTTGATTCAAATCATTTAATCGATTCATGAAAGATTCCATGCTATCAATTGATTCGTGAACATCTGTACAAAATTTATCAACGGTGTTTCTGTATAATTCAATGTGTTGTAATGTAATTGCACTCTTCGCATACATGGACGTTTGAAGAGATCCGATTAAATGATTGAAACTTTCTGATAATAAATTGGCTCTATTTTCCAAGAGTTGGAGAGTTTTCGGATTCAAAAGACCATTTCTAATATTATTTAATGGTTGAGATTGTTGTTCCGATGATGATTGTGATGATGGTTCCGAAGACTCGACAGAATCATGAGCTGTGATGCTTTCCTCGTTGTGATTTTGCATTTTTTGTTTTTGAGATAAAAGTCACTCTTTATCTGTTTATTCGATAATAATTTTCACAAAAATTCCCAATCAAGAGCGAGAGTTCAACAACAAAATCTCAATCAAGATCTAGAATATATCTTTTGTCAAGAGTTATGCTGCGATTTGTGTGTTATGTATTAAAAATCAAAAGCTTTTTTGGAATAACTCTTTCCATAGTTCAATTATGCTTGTCCACAACATTCCTTAGCATATCTTTCAGCTCGTTCGTATAGTTGGCATTGACACATTCAATGTCGTTGGTTATGTATTCTTTGAGGATGACAAATGTTCGGCCTTCTTCTGGCTCATGACTGTTTGCAGTTGACGTTGTTGTAGTGGTATTTTTGCCAATACCTTTCCACTTATTGTGAATCAATGAACCAACACTTGATTGGTCTTGCATTGTAGCGCATTTATCATCATCATCGTCATCATTATTAAGATTTAAGCTTAATAAATTTTGTTGTTGTGGTGACAGCTGAAGTGGTGGTTTTTGGTAGAACTTGAATTTTTCGCATTCTCTGAAGCGAATATCCAACAATAGGATATAACGATCCTCATTTGTAAAGTTATAGGCCTCATGTGTAATGTAGTCATCAAAGGCAAAAACAACACCCTCTTTCCAGCAATGTCTAATATTTCCCACACGTATGGCACATCCATGGTGATTGCTGGTGGGTACTCTCAATCCCATATGCACTCTCAAGCAATGATTACTGTATCCACAATAACCTTTGTGAGGGGAAATGTAACAATATGAGGATAAGCAGCTGAATCCAGCAGTGGTTATATGTACATTGCACTCCTTGTTCAATTTGGAAAGTAATTGCACTGATCTTGGACATTTTGTTGGTTCATTGGTTAAATCTCGTCCAAATGCAAAGCCCTTGTTTACAATATATGATAAAAATAAAATAATTAACAAATTTGCATTGGAAAATGTTGCCATAAACAAAACAACAAACAAGATCATTACAAATGATATTTGCATTTGAGGTCACTACTTACCAATGGATACACTTTCCATTTTCCTTTTGTTTTACAGATAGTCTCTGGCCATGCTTGAAAATCCTGTCCTTCTTCTTTCAATATATTGTCCAATTCATCTCTGATTATTTGAAAATTACTTTCTAGAGCATCAAAAAACTGTCCAATATTTGAATATTCTTCCCTGTTGAAAGGATCATTTCTGTAATAGAAACATTTCTTTCCCATGTCATCCATTCCTAACCAATCCCAGTATGCTCCTCTGTTTGTGTTATAAACTTTTTTCATAGTTTCATCACTTTCATGTAAATTCGAAGTGGTAATGATGATATTATCAAAGGACCTGGAACAGCATGTGCAATCATTTCCATCGTGCCAGTCGTGATGAATTTCCGTTAGTTTTTTGATTTTCTTTTTAATTACCGTTTGATCGGTGATGGGATTGTTGTCTGGATTGTTTTTCTTTTCCTGTTCCGTTGGTTCATTCATCAGTATGGCGGAAGAGGTTTGATCAGCATTATTCTCGGTTGTTCCATCATTCTCATTCGTGTTGTTGTTTGTGTGATGTGGTTGTTGCGGATGGGTGGACATTTTCCGATGATGATGATTTTGTTAGGTGATGGGATTAGAAAGTGGAAGCAATTTTTTACAGAAAAGCGATGAGATCAACATGATAAAAAAGGCAAAAATCAATGCAGTCCCGCTCAACAAAAAACACAAGTGAAAATTTGTGTGTTAAAAACTCGCGCCAAAAAATGAATGAACAAACCGTTACATATTTTGAAATCGATGGAAATCCATTCGTCGTGTACAGCGACCTCTGTGTCGTTTCAACCACAACAAGCCTTGCTTTGTCCTCTTCGAGTAGTAGTAGTAGTAGTAGTAGTAGTATTACTGGTAGCATCAACAGCCTTGCTCTTCCCACCGTGCCCATTCAGAATTCATCCTTGGTCTCCGATATGGCCATATCCTCCTCCTCCTTATCCACAACAACATTGTACACTAATACGAATAATAATAATATCCCCAACAATAATAATAACACCTCTAACTATCACTCCCATTCTACAACAAGTAAAAAGATTATTAAACTGACCATCTCTGATGGCGAGAATATTTACTACAATCATCATAGTATTTCCTATGCAGGACATGCTTCTTCCGGTGAAGAGTTTAACATGTTCCACATTATCCACACCTCCGTCATTAAACAAGACAACTCCAAATTCAAATATAGAGTCAGCTATTTGAGCAATGGAAATCTCAATTTCATCATTAGCATGATTGTGAATCCATCTGGCGATTACATTATTTCCAATATTGAATTGAAAAAGTCATCCAACACTAAGGCAGGTCACATCTCGCTCTTCCGATATCTCATCATTAGTAAGGAGAATGATGAAAAAACCATTAACAAACTCAGCCAGCAAGCTAAACACTACAATGAATGTATTGAACAATCAAAACTTGTTGTTGAAGAGAAAGATCGAATGGAGAAGGAATTATATGGTCAATTCTTAATATTAATCAATTCAAAGAAGAAGATTATTCAAAAATATCATGAAGCCAAGAAGCAATCCGATGACCTGCTGGACAAGGAAAAGGAAAAGAACAAACTCCTTCACGATGAAAAGAAGCAACTCCAACAACAAATTGAACAACTGAAACAACAATTGCAGGCTGCGAAATCAATGGTTGCAAAGCATCATTCCGGTACCAACAACAACAACAACATGTTATTTCGGGCTAACCTTGTGGATTCACCCCAACTTTCACCTTCATGCTCTGCTCAAGCTCTCGTAGAGGGTTATCAGACACCAAGAAAACCCTCTCGAAATACCAAATGTGTCGATCCAGAAGATTTGTTAGAGGACTTGACGTTTGAGTAGAGCTTGGAGGAATAAATGCCTTTAACGATCTCAGGCTGCTGTGACCTTAGTATGCATGTACTTGTCTCAATCTGACCAAGACTGTGAACACAAATACCAAATGTACCGATGCAGAAGATTTGTTAGAGTCAAATAAATGACATGGTTCATTTTGAATTCATATTCTACAGCTGAGATCTATTTTCTATCTATCAAATATGAGACCAAGCGATTTTCGTGGTACCAAAGCAAAGCATTCAGATTGAACCCGAAGAATAAAAAAAATGAGTCGAACGATTGCCTCATCGGTGTCCAAGTCGACCCTTGTTTCATCATCGGGAGGCTCATCAAGCACACCTATAGAATTTCCAATCATCCGAAAAGAATGTTTAGGAGATGGAAAATTTATTAAAATGCGTAGATATACTCTCGGAGCTGAATGTAAATTATGTGGAAAAGTATATACATCCTTTTCATGGAAAAAACATCCCAAAGATGTAAATTATCAACGAACAGTGATATGTCCTGTTTGTGCAATTACAAAGAATTTATGTCAAGTCACTGTCGTGGATTTGGATTATGATATTCCTGCCTATGTGCGAGATTCACAATATTCTCTCACTGATCATCAAGCATCGGTTGAAGGTAATACAGCAAGTGCATTCAGTGGTCAAAAAAGTTCAGTAACAAATGTATATTTTGCCTCACAGGCTGAAAAATTGTTAAGCGAGGGAGGAACCAATAGGCACTTATTAAGAAATGAATTGGCCAATAGAAATGTTTTGAACGAATTGAGAGATGAGGAGGGTCTTGATGACACTGCTTCAAATTCTACTGTAGTTACCACTCTCAATGGAAATTTAGGATTGACATCAGCAGCGTCACTAGAAGAATCTATGGAGACTACATCACCTCCCATTGATTTGAAAACGATCCAAATTGGCTCAGTCAATCGAAATGTTGTGGAAACCTCAGACGACTATATTGATGAAAAGACTCTACTAGAATTTGTCTCAATCTATGCAACCACTGGGCAGAATACGAAAGGTGTTGGTACTGTTGACCTGAGAGACCTGATCGAAAAGTGTCGCCATGTACCCAGTCATCACTGTTACTTGATCACTTTTGTTCATCAAGGTGATGCCGAGTTATGCATGCAAAAGCTAGGAAAAAAGAATGGTGGAAAATTCAAGTTAAATGGACAGACTTTGACAATTAAATGGGCAAGAAAGAAGAAGAGATTCGAACCATACGAACCAATCAGTCTGCAAAAATCTTCAACAACTCAACCATTGTCGTTGGCAATTATTGGTGTGAATGATGAGCAATAAATCCAACGTAGTGTTTGAAACCCAATTCGAAATTTTACACATTTTGAATTGGTTCCCATCTCAAGTCTGATGGTTTTGCAAAGCACAAGTTCTTCTCTTTTAGTGACATACTTGGATAAACTTGTCAGTTACTGATGGGTGATGGTTCGTTTTTCAACACAATAATTTATTAATCATCATCATTTTCATAATAATGAAATTGCAAAAAGAAGCATGTTCGTCATCAGCTGAGTTTTGTACATTATCGTTATCATGTGGTTACTCATCCACACGATGATGTGAAATGGTGTAATTGTTGGATACCCATTTAACTCACTTCTCCTATTGATCGGAGGATGGTGAAGTGGCATTTCCATCTCCCATTGCAGATAAACTCGTATCACTACTACTGTCAACTCCCGATGATGACTTGCCAAGTAAATCAGCAATCACACCTTTGAGTGGTTCGAGTTCCTTCTTATCAATCAAATCAAATTCATTGACAAAACACATGAAATGTTTAAAAGCAGTATTTAAATGTCTGTCCAAGTTCAATTGTTTAGCATCCTTGTAGTGATTGTAATACATGTGAGCATAGACTCTAAACATTCTCTTAAATATGGTCTTTACAATGGTCAAGAAGGATTTTGGAAATTTGTTTGGATCACTGGGGAATGCATTCTCATCATTGACGAGTTGACAAATCCAGTCCATCAACAAGGAAACATAATCGGGAGCGGAGACTTTGGTGGCTTTCTTGTAATCTTTACCATCCATCCATTGATATTCATATTTATCACCTGCACACATGACAGGACATAAATCTCTTGTACAATATTCACCCAAACTTCCATACAATAAATTTGTTGTATTATAGAAATCAACGGTATTGATGGCGAGCCATTCATTTAAATTTTCATCTTCGGGTAACTTGACTGCTGCTGTTAGATCACCACTTCCAAGCGTTTCCTTCTTGTATTTGTGGAGTGTGTGTTGAGAGGAGCCTTTGATGAATTTATGTTTAGGACGGAATGTCTTGTTGGGATTCAAGGCTTGTTTCAGATTTTCAACAATGTTGGACATTTTTTTTCTCTTTTCGTCTCTAAAATGCCGTTTTTTCTCCTTCTTCAAAATCTTCCCATGCTGTAGGTTCAAGGGAGTGAGTGAATCAAAACACATCAATTTGATGAGTGAGGGTCACCTTGAAGACAGATTAGTCATCATTACAGAAAGACATTCCAATGGAGTGAGTGAGGAGATTTCGAATCCTTCAGAAGAGCATTTGCAACAGTTGTTGTCAATGATGATGATGACGAGTTGTTGTTTTGTAAAGCTGATTAAATAGTTATTAATTGAACCGATCAAAGTTGTTTGATGACGACTATTGGAAAAATAAGGGAACGAATTCAAGTGATTATCAGGCTTCCAAATTCACTTGAGATTACCAGAAGAAATTGACTTTAAACTGTTCTGTGAAGTGTTGGGGTTGAGTAAAGTGCTGCTTTGATTTCTGCATCTCATTAGGAAAGTGTGTGGACAATATTTGCATGCACTGTATTGGACTTCTCATATTTGCATCAGTTCGAACTGAAACAAGTAGCAATTCCAAAATCAATTAGGTAGAAATGTGATTCATATTTTACAATATTGTTTGGCTTAATGTCGTTGTGTATGACTTTTTGATGTTCAAACTTCATCAACTGCATTATTAAGTCACATAGTGCTGTGATCACTTCATCCATTGTTGTCAATTGTTCAACACAAGTTCCTGCTAAAGTAATGACCGTGTTTTTCTCGTTGTCACAATAATCAACAAAAAGGGTCAGCATTGAAGATAATCGTGAGAGAATTCTATGCTCATTCCCATGATTACATGTCTTGTGATATATTTTCCATAAATATTGGCCGTTGTTGCTGCGAAGCGACTGTAATTCCTCGTGAGTGGGCGTTCTTATATATGAATCCTAATGAGTGTTAGTATGTCACTAATCTGTCAGTCAGCATATTCGTTGGAGGAGTGTTGTCTTGTCAGACTGTTTTTTTTTGAAATGGAATGATTCCTTTTCACAAACTCCACTGCCAAGGAGCCAATGAATGATTGTGATAGGAAATTGTGGAAGTGGTTGGAGTGGCAGTAGGAGCACCACCACCACCACCACCATACGATCGTGCACGAAAAGTGTCTTCTCTTCCTCTTCGAATGTTTGCTCTCAAATATGGATTGATCAATACGAGTTGTTTTAAAATTCGTTTGAATAGGGTCGCATCATTGAAGGAAGACGACTTGAAGAAGTAATGGATGAGAAAGGAAAACCAGGATGAGATTTGTTTCATCAACCAATGATGATCATCATTCGGTGGTGGTGGTGTGGATGTCAATCCAATTGGTGTGTTCCGAGTGTTTGAGGAAGAGTCATGGTCTTTCATGATGGAAGTAAGCTTAGTTGGTGTTGAGAAAGTTTGTGGGGTGGATAAAACAGAGGAGTCATGATGGATCTCATGATTAAGGGAAGGAGGAGATTCCATCTCTTTCTGAAGAAGGGAATGACTTGATTCATGAGGAGCTCGTGGAAAGAGAGGAGTGGATGGGCGTGTCGAGAGAGGAGGAGGAGAGCGAAGGTCATTTCTACTCGTCATCAATGAGAAGGAGGAAGATGACAGTAATTTGTCATCCATTAAATGATCGTCATCGCTCAGCTGTCTGTTGTTTGTAGTATCATCATCAACATCTAAAGAAGGTTGGAGATGGCTGTGAAAGATGGCTGCCAGTGGATCTTGGGAAGGTTGATTGTTGTGAGGGTGGTTATTCTTGTGTGGATGATGATTCGGAGGAAAGATGGATTCTTTCGGAGTGGTGGTGGTAATTCCGAGCAGCGGTGATGCACCATGAACATGTCGTCGTGGTGATGGTGGTGTGAATGGATCTTGTTGATTCGAGAAGGTGGTGGTCAAGTCCGTCATGAATGATGATCGGTTCGGATTCTGCTGTTTTCGAGAAGTGTTGTTGATGGCAGCACCATCCTCTTGACCATCGGATGGAATTTTCATAGATTTCATCTTTTCAGTTTTGGGATGCAACGCATTGGTCAAGGATTGAATGTGATAATTCCTCGTTTTATGATACAATCGTAATTGAGTGGACTTGAATGAATTTTCCGTTGTTGGTGGAACAAGTGCTGATGAATCATCATTGTTGAAGGCGGCGATGTTTGGGTGAAATGTTGTCGTGAAAGAGGTAAAAGACGGAGATATGAGCAGTGGAGGCATTTTCTAGAATTGTGATCATCCATTCTTACAAACCGTTCTTAGATCATCACCCAGCTTCGAGACATCAATCATAAGCAAGAGGAAGAAATCAAGACACTCAAAATTGAAGTTAGATGTTCGCTCAACACAAGGAATAGAAACAAAAACCTCCACTTGTCGATCGTTAGACTCTACTCCATTTTCATTATCAGATGGCATCTTGGCTGAGTGGTCAAAAGCGTTAGACTTAAGATCTAATCCCGTATGGGTTCGTGGGTTCAAACCCCACAGATGCCAAAATTGAATTTTTATATTCCAAATTACTTTTCATCATCACGGCCACCAAAGAGTCTTCTCTTAATTTCTGGGATCAAATGGAATCTTGATTGTAAATTGAACATTTCTTCCACCTTCTCCCTATCTTCGGTGTGCTCTTCCTTGCTCAAAACCAATCTCGCATTCTTTTCCATGTGTACCATTTGATGACAGAAAGCACACAAACATTGATACAATTCGAGTGACTGCTTTCCTTCCAGTGCAAGAGTATATTCATTCACATGTGCAGCAATTTCGTCTCTATCCTCAAGCTCGAGAATGTGTGTTGCACTGCGTCTCTGATCAGCACCATCGGTTTTGATGTGATGGACATGAGCGAGAATGAAAAAAGCAAGACCCAACTTTTCAAAATCCATTTCACACTTGGCACATTTAGCTCCCAACAATCGAACCTTCTTGATGTGAACTTGGACCCATTCCTTAAAGTCATCAAGAACTTTTTCCTCACCCTCCGTTTGGGTTCCTTGCTTCTCCATCAAGTACACTGCATGCAGCAAGTGATGACATGCCGTGCAGAGAATTTCCAACGGTTGGATGAAACAGTTGGTACAACAGAAGCCCCTGAAGGGAGTAAGATTGACTGAATCATGATTGGAGGTTGATCTTGATGAGAGGAAGATGACCCAACCTGATCAACCGAGAATGAATGTTGGCCAACTAATGAAGAGGAACCACCGAAAGTTAGTCTGGATTGTACGAGCCTTGTCTTCTTTGGAGTTGGTTGAGCAAATTGAGGCTCATTTGAAGAAGAAGAGGCTTCATTCTGGGCTCTCTTATTATCAGACTTGGATGGTTTTGGAATGACTATTTTTTTAAACTCTTCCCTTAATGAAATTGTTATTTTCAACATGTAATTGTAATTTTTAGAAGGAAACATCGCTAGAAAAATTACATCAACAACACAGTATGTAGTGTCAACTATGTCCATCAACCAAACAGCTTCCTCTCAGCAAGAAGAAGAACATTACAAGAAAAGACTTGAACAATCCCAAAATTCGAAATTTTTATTTCATGTCCTTGTTGCTGCTGGAATAGTCTCCTTTTAATTAAGGGAATCAAATAAATTCGAAATTTTTTTATATACAAGTCTTCCTCCTCCTCATTTGGCCGAAATTCCTTCAGAGGATCGGTAATTGCTGCTGAGGTTGTGCAATCCTCTGATCAGATTCAGTCTCCATCTGCTCTCCCTCGCCAACAACCTTGGATGAAAATAATGATCCACAACATCCTCAACGAGCAACAAGACAAGTACTCCTCAAAAGAAGAATGTTGTTCAACCGAAGGACCTTCCTCAAAAGAAGAACCTCTCTAAAAGAAAGAAGAAAACCTCTGAAACTATAGACTTACCAAGAGCTAAAATGTTGGGTTACGAAAGAACCGCTTAGATTGACAAGTTCTTGCCCGACTCTCCTTATGGATTTCAATATCCACCCAAACAGGATCGCCATGTTGAGAGTGCATTTCACGAGAAAATGAACAATAGTTCGATTGGCTTTTTATCCTCAAGAATTTTTTTCGGAAAGATTAGGGCCTCTAAAATTGGGACAAGTTGGTGGAGGAAGATAAATGTTCCGAGTATAGTCATGACATGGATAATTTATCTTTGAATTTGGTTGATAAGGAATTCCTAAATAAACAAGATGACATGCTTGGCGATGAGTGTTTCGAAGACGTAAACAACAAGAATCGTTTGGTTAATTAAGAGGAACAAATGGGTTTGTGGTCTCTCCAAACAACCGACCTTAATAAAGGTCCGGTGTTTGTGGGATTTTCTGCATATTTTGTCAATTGACTTTATTCAGCAGAGTCCGGAGCATTAATTAAGATTTGAGAAGGTAAAAACTCCAAAAACCGCTCAGCGAAAAAAAGGAGAAAACCAAAGAAACACAAGGAAGTATGAAGGAGGAAGGCAGAGACAAAGATTCTAAGATGTGAAGCGCAAGAAGTCACATTAAGCAATTGCTTGATAAATCCATGAAAATAAGATAACATGATGAATTAGATACATGAAATTAAAATAATAAAATAAATGGTTAGCTCAATAAAAATCCTTGTCGAAAAGATTCGATCAAGATAGACCTGCGTTGTCTCAACTATTCGCGAATTCAAAAAAATGCCGTAACTGGTCCTGTGGTGGCTGAAGAAAGTTAGTTTCTACGCCTTTATCTCGAGGTGCCTGCGAGAGATACCCAAGTCTCCTACGGGAACACTTGAACGTGTTGTATTCCAAGAATACAATATGTTGTTACAATTTTTGACAAAGCCAAGTTGCACAATGTAGACAGGGTGATCGATATTATGGCAAGCCTGCAACTGTCTTGCAAATGAATCGAGTCGAGATACTATTAAAGAAACCATCAATGATGGTGGTCATAGGCTCGACAGCCTTCCTGCGGGGTAAAGGTAGATTCTCGGTATCGACGATGTACGGGCTATGGTGGGGGTGGCGAGTAATGAGCAATCGCCGGGGAGCCTGAATGAACTAGCAGCGTCATGATACACATATAAGATTCGGAGATGTTTCTAGATTCAACGAAGGTCTATGGGACCTGTGATTTGAATCTATATAGCTTAGGGATTTGCGTGCCTACTCTATGAAATCAGTGTTGAGATGAACCTGTTATGGGAATTCTGGGGGTGGTCCATGCTATTCACTGAAATACGGCAGGGCAATAACTCCACCCTACATCATAGATCTCATTAACGAACCTACGACACCGGTTGGAGGGTATCTATCATAAGCCTACAAAGGGCAGGTGGGAGTCTTACGACGCTAATGTGAAACCACTACCAATGTAATGCTGTGACAAGAAAGGATCGCAACCATGATCCGGTTTCCGAAGGTGAATAATAAATTTTTGGGTTCAATTTTTTTCAACTATTCGCAGCAGGTTTGATAAAACTTTCATCAAAACATATCCTTTATTATATTCAAAACATATCAAATTCAATCAAACTCTTTAATTGTTTACAATTAAAACATTCATGCCCTTCATTTCATTCAAAACATATCAAGGCCGAATATTTAATGAATTACATACCCATAGATGCTTTTTTTAATTAACGAATGATTTTTAATATTTATTTTTTCAAAACATTCTTTTATCATTTTTAAAAAAAATAATTTAATTTCATTTATATCATGACATTCAATAATATTTTTTTCTTTCCGATAAAATATTTGGCATATCAATCCTATATTCATTTTTTTATTCATCAATTTACGACAATAATGATGAATGAATGGTTAATAATAGAAGTTACATGTTTTTATTACACAGAAAATATTTTTTCTTTTTTTGAAAAAATTGATTTTTTATATTTCGAAAATTTAAACAATATTTATTTGATTAATTTTAAGGAACAAATGGCTCAAAAATTTTTTGCTTTTTCGTGCGTTTTGATTTGCTTAGTGACTTCTAGCTCTCCCTTAATATATCTCGCTCTCTCGCTCTCTCATTCCCACGCTCATCATGCCCAAAGTAAAACCTTCGACTCCTAAAAACTCTCAAGACAATGAGTCAAAATAGACTCAATCCCTTCTTGGAGTTATTATTAGTGATGATAGTTCCCTCTCAAGCTCACCAAACCATCCACTCCAAAGAAAAGAAATAATTGTCGCTCAGTTTCTCTTAAGAAGAACATTCAGAAGCAAATTAGAGAAACTGAATGTCCATCATCAATTATAAACGGGTCCAAAGGAGAATCTTCACATTCAATTCCTCTAATGGTTCCTTCAAACAACATTTCTCAACCGTCATCCAATTCCATTCCTACAAATGAACCTCAGCATGACTATTGGAGAGAAATTCTCCTTGAATCTCATTTCGAGAGATTTGGTTTGTTGGGCGAAATTTACAGCAATGACAAGCTTTATGACTTGTTAGTAACCCATTCCAACGTTGCAATAACCTCTGCTTCAGATTGGAAGCAAAGAATCAACGTATTATTGCAAAAGTTCGTTCCTTTTATCAGCCCAATGGATTCTGCATATGGTGCAGATAAAATCAAATCTAAAAGATATAAACGCGTGATGGAAATCCTCCACAAATTGTGTTGTGTTTGTAGAGCAGGTAGAAGTTAAAAAGACTTCAGTTTGATCTTCAATATTGAAGCTCTTGAATTCTCTGAATTACTGATGAGACTGGTGATGGTATTCATTAACGAAGGAACAGAGAACAGCTTTTTTGAAGCAGTGGATAACTTTATCTCAAGTTATATATCCGCTGATAACTTTTTGGATTTGACTGCCAAAGAAAGAGAGAAAAGCAGAAAGAGAGTTCAACAAAAACATCAAGAAGATGTTATTAAGAATATGAACCAATTTATGAATAGATCATCCAGACGTCGTGACGGATATGACAGAAATCGTGGATATTATCAGAGATACCAATCATACAACATGTTTCGAAAGAGTAAACAATAAAATTCGTTTGTTAATTAAAGGAAGAACTAATGGGTTTGTGGTCTCTTCAAACACCCGACCTTAAGGTCGACAGCATATTTTGTCAATTAACTTTATTCAGCAACATTCCACAACCAGCATCAAGTGGAAATCCTCATTCTGGGAACAAACCACCGTTTCAAAGACGAGGTTACAACTCCAACACCAACCCCAACTCCCAATAAACTCCTTCTTCTAATACCCTCTGACGAGAAAGTAATGGGTGGACGCCTTTTAAACTTTTTAGACAATTGGAAGGAATGGGGAACCTCGCAATATGTTTGGAACATGATCAACCAAGATGTTCGTCTTTCATCAAACCCCTCATTTTGGAAGAAGTTTCATCAACGTCAGTTCAATAAGCAAGAATCAGAATGGATCAGAGCAGAACTTCTGAAAATGTTGCAACTCAAAATTATAGGTCCAGAATCGTCACAAATAGTCTTAAATCCAATCAATGTTGTCCCGAAGAAAGGAAAGGATATTTTTCGATTCATCTTAGATCTACGAATGATCAATGGAGGTATAGAAGTAACGTCATTCAAAATGGACACTTTACTCAAATGCATCAAGTTTTTCAAGAAAGGAATGTGGGTTGCAAAGATAGATCTGAAGAAAGGTTATTTCCACATTCCAATACACCCAGAATCCCAACACTTACTAAGATTCCAATTCGAAGGGATGGTATTCGAATTCCATTGTCTTCCATTCGGTCTTGCCCCAGCTCCAATTATATTCACCAAGATTTTCAATGAAATTATTATTGTTTGGAGAAGCAATGGTATAATGGTTTACATTTACATAGACGACATGTTAATCCTAGCTTTCTCATTGGAAGAACTATGGGATCATATAATGACCATCGTCCTCGATTTATTATTCCTAGGTTAGCTGTTGCAATTAGAAAAATGTATATTGGTCCCAACTCAATCAATCGACTTCTGGAGTTTCTTTAGACTTTGTATCAGGCGGCATTCTTATTCCATTAGAGAAGATAAGCACAACATTAGAACTCTCAAACGTGCTTATTCGAGCAGAAAAATCAAGAAAATTTATCAGATGCTGACACGTGGCCAAATTCATAGGCAAATTGGAATTCCTTTCAGTAGCCAATCATTACATTCCTCCCTTTCTCCACAGACTAAGGAGAGACATGTTAATTGTGGTTCAAAAGAAAGGTTGGAATTCAAGCATGTTGATCAACCGAGGAGCAAAGAAAGATCTATTAATCCTTCAGCACATAGTTCAGGAGAACATTGGTGTACCTTTCGAGCTGGAATGGCCAACTCCGATCACAGTCAACTCAGATGCTTCCCCACAGGGATACGGCATCCACGCTTGTTCAAATATTCTGGTGGGCAAATTCGACTCGATGGAGGAATTACATATCAATCAGAAAGAACTTCTGGCAATCCTCTATTTTTTTCGTCAAGCAGACCAACTCAACAGCTATCCTTCTCACACCAATTTCGAAATTCGGGGAGACAATACCACAGCCCTCAGTTATCTAAGGAAAGGTTATGGAACGTATGATCATCTCACATCGATCTCAAAGGACATTTGGTCGATTCTGCTAAAACGAAAATGGTGGATTTCAAAGATGGTATTCATTCCATCCCATCAAAACGTGATCGCAGATCGGTTAAGTCGATTAGGAGATTGGCGTTCTTCCGAAGATCTACTCGACCATATTCACAGAGAATTCGGTTACCATACGGTCGACAGGTTCGCGACATCAAATTCAGCAGTCCACATTCAATTCAACTCTTGGCACGACAACGACGCTTTTCAGTCTCTTTGGGAAACAGACTCAATCAATTATTGCGTTCCTCCTCTTTGTCTAATTCCTCAAACAATCATCCACATCATCAAATCGAGGGCTCGTGGGACATTAGTAGTTCCCAATTGGCCCTCCTCTCCCTGGTTCTCAGTACTGCTGAAAATATCAGAAAGCAGTATAAGTGTTCCAAGAAGTTTGCTCATTATCGAGCCATACACAGAATTGTTCAACAAATTCGAGAATCTGGAGATGATTGCCTTCAAAGTGAATGGCACTCTATTTCACAACTAACTAATTTTAGTATAATTGTGTCCCTCTCTCCATCTACTCTAAAAGAATATGCGAAAATCTATGGTCTTTTCTCTTGGTTTATTACTGCTTTCGATTTTCACAAAGAGTCTGACAGAGTAATCCTTAATCAATCACCGGACGGAATGTTTTGTATTTGCCCTTACGACTGCAATCCTAGTAATAGGTTTTAGATTGTTCGCTCGCCCTGGTGAATTATGTGAATTGAAATGGTCAGATGTTGAGATTGATAAACCGAAGAAAAATTGGATCAATATCAATCTATCTGGTCACAAAACTGACTTTTTCTTCAATGATCGACTCCATCCAATCGATCCAGTGATCAGTGCAAATGGTTTTTGTCCTGTTCAAATTCTTAAGATGTATATGAACCTTGTTAAGGAATTTTAATCTCCTGATTCACCTCTATTCTCATTTCGAGATAATCAATTCCTCACAACCACACAAATTTCTGCTGAATAAAGTTAATTGACAAAATATGGAGAAAATCCCACAAACACCGGACCTTTATTAAGTCAATTCAAAGATTTCACGTTATTCCATTCATAATCTTTCTTCCTGGTCCACCATGTGTGAGCTTGTGAGTGGACCGGTATAAAAGCTGCTAAACCAATTCTGTTGGTTGTCATGACCCTAATTATGAAAATTGACCAACTGGAATGAACCCTTTCAGCTTGCATGTTGTTGATCCAATTTAATAGTTCATTCATTGGCCAACTGGAATGAACCCTTGCAGCTTCATAAATTGGATCAACGACATGCAACATTGCAGGAATTTCATCCGCCTCTTTGCATTAATTTGTGTTCATGTATTCTAGTTCTGTCAGATCCCTCCGAAGGAAAATCCACTGAGCTCACTTTGAGTGAGTGGCCAGAATTCGAGGCTTTGTGAAGGTTTATCTTGATGGAATAATCAATCACAGCAAATTGAAATATCACTCAGCAAATGAATACACTTGTCACCATCATAACAAGTACTCTCGTGTTGCAGAATTGCAATACTTAAATTGTCAAACATGCATTTTACAGATCTTGCTTTTGGAGATAATTTAACTTTCATCCATTGGTTATCAACACAACATGACATCACGGAATGCAATTTCAAGTCAGAAGAAATGGGTGAATTTTCCATTCCACACGCCATACACACTCTCAATATTGGTTCCCTATGAAACACAAATGTGGGATGAACGACTTGCTTGTAAAATGTAATTTCTGGTATTTTACATTTCGAACACAAAAGAAACTCTGCAACAAATTGTTCCAAAAATTCTTCAATCATTTCAACAGTGTACCGTCCTGTTAGAAAGGATTGACTTGATTGAAACACTGCAAGAGCTCCCAATTTTAGACCCAAATACTTCACGACAACTTTTAATGATGTTCGATCCGAGTGTGATCTTGTTGATTGTCCTTACCTTTTTCTGGAACTTTTAACGACTGTGCAAGGTCAGAAATATTTGTAAGCACTGTTTTAACAGCATTGCCATTCGAGTGAATGGTTATGGTCACTTTTGGTCGCCAGTATGCCCAGAAAACTTGTCGATTGTTCGGAACGGGAACTCTTTGTGGCATGGTTCAGCTGATGACAATTATATTTTTTTTAATATCATTTAAGATGGAATGATCACACTCAGCATCATGATTTTACTAAAGTGAAATGAAATTAATTCAATTTTGAAATGTCCAAAATTGTAATTTTCCATAATGCAAAAACTGTGTCGAATTTAAAACTACAAAACTCGTTCCAATAGTTATATATTATTATTATAATATTATTATTGTTATATTAAATAATTATTTTCCACCATTTGTTCGTTTCAATTCCTCCAATAAAGCATTTCTCTCCATTTCCAATCTCTTCTTTTCAGATATTAATTCGTATTTTCTTCTTTTCAACATGTATCGATCCAATTCTGTTCTCTCCTTTGCACACTTTTGAGAAGTGAACCAAAAATCGGTAGCTCCTCCAATCACTGGCAAAATATATAATGGTTTCATTGTTTTAAATAATAAGGTCATGGGAACAGCACCCGCTAGAGATAACGTTGTATAGAGAAACGAGTGTGCTTTTTTGGAACACTCATCAAGCTGTTGTTGAAGTTGTTGTAATTTTATATCATCTTTTGTAAAGATAGTGGGCTGATTTGTATCGTTCAAGACTGATTTTAGTTGTTGTAATAATTTAGCTTCATTGTTTTGAGCATTATCATAGGTGGGTGATGAACCTGTGTTAGAATGATCCAAGCTCCGATGATGGGAAGGTTCTTCCGATTGTAGTTGCTGTGAGGATTGCTGTGGCAGTGTTGATGTGGAAGAGGATTCCGAAGACGAATTCATTTTTTTCAAATTTTCAAAATTCATTATTAATTGGAAACATTTAAAATTTCTGGAAATTTCAGTCGACATGATGTTTTTGACCTTTTCTTGTTATTTCACATTCCTTCAAAAAGAACCTCTCACAAAGGAATTGGATCTCTTCCTTAATCAAGATGAACAAAAGTCCTTTGTCATATTTTGTCAACTGTCATCATAAAAAAAATGAAAGGTCTGTTCCGCAGAGGCAAGTCCACCACCAATAACAACAACAAATCGTCAGCGAGCACTTCATCACTCTCTACGAGTGGTCAAATCGAAATTTCTGCTCCCTTCAACGTTCGTCTCGAACATCACGTCGATTTCGATCGCGAATTTGGTCTAAGTGGTGTTCCCAAAGATTGGGATTTGTCAAGTCTTCAAGGCATTCATTTCACAGTGGATGATGTCCACAGTGTCAGTACCCCTGATTTGAACGGAGACCTCACCTCTCACCACGAAGGAGTTGTTGTTAATGACCAATCATTGACTCTGCAAAACAACAACAATACCATCACCACTCGTTCCGGTTCATTCATTCACAACAACACTAACAACAACAACAATGGTGGTGATTCCTCTCCTTCCTTGTCGGTTGAATCCGTTCACTCTCAACAACAATTACCACCACCTGCGCTCAACACATCGAACATGATGATGATGGTGAACAACAACAATAACAACAACACGATCAATAGCACCACAAGTTCTCCTTCTCTTTCGAGTGGTGGTGGTGGTGCTCCTTTGACACCTTTAGGTGCTACCAATGTTGTCCTCCATGATCACCTCATCATCAACAACAACAACAAACACGCTTCTTTGGCCTCTTCCACCTCTTCCTTTTTCAGCAAATGGAGAAGTGGAAATCATTCGAGTACTAGTAGTAGTAGTGGTGGTGGTGGTGGTGGTGGTGGTGGTAGTTTTATCGGAAAGAACAACAACAACTACTCCTCCAAATTAACCATTCTCCACTCTTCATCATTCGACGTGAACACCACAGCCAACTCATCTGAAAGCTCATCCGCTATTCCGACAAGTAGCGCACCACCTACTTTGATGATAGTATCGTCTTCTTCTCTTCCATCCGTGGCGACGACAGGTTCTTCTTCTCAACCACATGAACCACATTCGAAATCAGCCTCTCAGGGTTTCTTTGCCAAGATTTTCACAAAAACCAGTTCAAAATCTGTCACGACACCAATCGACTCGTCGTCGTCGTCGACGGTGGCAGATCATGTGACTAGTAATGGACAATTTGTGATGAATTTCACTAATGTGAGGAGAACAGAAGCTGGATATTACGTCGAAGTTGGAAGTAATGATGTCAACAACTCCATGACATTGAACATGACTCCAAAATTCAAAAAAGACAAACTTCTCATTGATTTGATTAGTCACGAGAATCCATTTCGTCTCTTCACTAAAATGAAAAAGATTGGTACTGGTAGCACTGCAGATGTGTATAAAGCCATTCATGTTCCTAGTGGTAAAAAAGTTGCCATCAAAGTCATGTCACTCACCACTTCAAAGAATACAAACTTTGACATGATTGAGAATGAAATTTTCATGATGAAACATGCATGTAAGGCATATTCCTCAATTTTTGATTACGATGCAGCATTGGATAAGACCTTGATGGTTCAATATTTTGGAACTTATTCGACTGTGAATTGTCAAGTTCATGAACATATTGGAAGATATTTATCTGATTCGAAAAGAAGAAAATTACAACAACCACAATCCACTTCTCAACAACAACAACAACCACAATCGAATTCAACCATCCTTTCACCAAATTCTTCAAATTCCATTTCAACCACCATTGATATGGACACCATGTTGGAATATAAAGAAAAGAGTCATGATGAATTATGGGTCACAATGGAATATGTCTCTGGAGGAAAATTAACAGATTTGATTGGAGATAACAATGTGATACATCACAGATTTTTAGAGAGTGAAATTGCTGCCATTCTTATACCCATTCTTAAATGTTTGCATCTTCTTCACACAAAATATGGTGTGATTCACAGGTAAGTGTTGAATAGTTGATTTGCTATGTTTTACATAGATCATACATGTGAATGTTGACCACCATGTGGCATGCCATTCCATTTTCACATGGAATTTATAAACAAATTATCATCATCATTTCGATTGGAATTCTGTATGATACAGAGATATCAAATCCGATAATGTACTCATCACTCGAGACGGTAAAATCAAATTAGCAGACTATGGCTTTTGTGCTGAGAATACTGGACGAAGACGTTCTGTGGTGGGCACACCCTACTGGATGTCTCCCGAAGTGGTCTCAGGTGCCGAATACAATGAAAAGACCGATGTGTGGTCTCTGGGAATTTTAATCTTAGAGTTGGCGAATGGAACAGTCCCTCTGATGGAACATCCACCGATTCGTGCCTTGTTTTTGATTCGTTCTCAACCTCCTCCAACCTTTACTTCATCTTCAGAGTGGTCCGATGTCTTTCATGATTTCCTTTCGAGATGTCTCGAAAAAGATCCTCAAAAGAGAGCAAGTGTCGAAGAATTGTTGGAACATGAGTTTTTGAAGGGTGCATGCAATTTGGATTTCCTTCCACCTCTATTGAATCGAATTCGAGCTGAAAAGAAACGAAATATTAAGGAAAGTGAAATTGGATTGCAAGTGGTGAAATTACGAAATTCACAAGAAGACGAAGAAAAGAATGCGTACGATCCTGACGATGAATACGAAGCGAGTAAACGAAAGAAGAAGGGAATTGGAATTATGGGTGTGGTGATGCATGAACAACAACAAATCACTCAAAATGAAGGAGACTATAATGGTGATGGAGAAGAGAATTTTGATGATGGGGAATATGGTGGTGACCATAATAGTGAAACATTCGATCATGATGGAACAGGTGGAGGAGGAATGGATCCTCAAGAGTTAGATGTGGATGATTATGATGAAATGTTGGTGTGAAAACTTCAAGTGCCATCATTTATCTACTCATTATGTACTATAAATTCATCATCATTCTAAGACTCTCCATGTACCTAATAGAACGTTATAATCAATTATACTTCCAAGTGTTCATCTGTGTGTGTGTGTGCGTTTTAAGGAAACCTTTGAAGAAGGAATCTTTTTCACACCACTGTCGCAGTGAGTTTCTGAACTCAATGTTCAACAATTTGAATGAAAAAAAAATTCTCAAAAATATTTTATTATTTGGAACTCTATCATCACCCGACGATCATCATCGTATCTCGAGAGGAAGGAATAATAACCAATAATAACAATACTAATAACAAGAACAACATATCATCATACGGAACAAAACCAAATAACAACCACCATGGTAAAAATTACAACCATCTCCCGAGATGATGATGCTCATACACGAAGAACCTCCTATGAAACGACCCGACACTTTTCCGATCCCAATCCCGAACTCATTCATCGTTTTGAAAAGCCTAGAGAATATATAAGAGCCATTAATGCTGCAAAAATTGATAATATTTATGCAAAGCCTTTTCTTGCTGATTTATCGGGACATGCCGATACACCTACATGTATATGTACAGATCCTAACTCTCTCATTCATATCATTAGTGGAAGTTGTGATGGGCAAATTAGAGTTTGGGATTTAACGGAGAGAAAGACAATCTATGCCATTGATAGAGCTCATAACGGGTTTGTCAATGGAATTGTCATTCCTCCTTATAGACATTCATCGGATTCGAGTGAGAACTCGTTTTACTTTACAGTAGGAACAGATAAACATTTAAAAAGATGGGAATTAAATTTAAAAGTTGCCAATGTAAATCCGAATATGGCAAGTACAAAGTTTGGAAGTATTGGATACACATTAGCGGATTATGTGGGTGGAGGAAGAGCATCCAATAATAATACAAATGTGAAGCTACCATCGTATGCCACTCCTATTCAAGATGTCGTTTCACATAATGCATTACTCTGTATTGATCATCATTATAGTGATCCAATTTTGGTGACAAGTGGTCACGAATATGTTCAAATTTGGGATTGTTCAGGAAATAGTTCCTCTTCCCTAATTCCTGGCAGCTCATCAAGATTGGTCTGTAAACAAGAATATGAGCTTGCAACATCCACTGAAACTATTTATAGTGTTAAATTTAATAAGGTGGAGAAGAATTTGATTGCTTACTGTGCTCGTGACAGAACTGTTGGCTTGTATGACATGAAAACAAACCAAATGATTCGTGCTGTGACCATGCAAACAAAATCCAACAAGGTGTGTTGGAGCCCAATGAATCCATTTCACTTCTCAGCAGCAAACGAAGACGGCAATGTATATACTTTTGACATGAGAATATTGGAAAAGGGTCCACTCATGATGCACACAGGCCATATTAATGCAGTGCTGGATGTTGACTATAATCCAAGTGGAACAGAAATTGTGACAGCTGGTTATGACAAGACTATTCGTATTTTCAGAACCGATTCAACCTCTTATAAGGCACGTGAGGTTTATCATACCAAGAGAATGCAACGAGTATTTTGTGTGAAATATTCGGGTGATGGACGATATATTTATAGTGGTAGTGATGATCAAGCAATTAGAATTTGGAAGAATGAACGAAGTGCTCCGTTGAGAGGAGGTGGAATGACCAAGAAGGAACAACAACAAATTGAATACAACCAAAAGTTAATAGAGAGATATAGAAGCGTTGATGAGGTGAGAAAGATTGCAAATCATAGACACTTACCACACCGAGTAAAGACTCAATCAAAGGAAATGCAAAAGGAGAGAGAGGCAGAAGAAAGAAGAGAAAAAGTTAGAGAACGATTCACAAAGAAGAAGGACACAAATAAGAACACCCTTACTGCCAAGATTGAAAAAGTCAAAGCCATGCGAAAGAGATTCTTGAAAGTTAACGAATAGGATGGCACAATGACAATAAATTCCTTGGCAATTCAATTTGTCCATCGACAAACAACCGCTTTTTGAACAACTGACACCGAAAAAATCAATTTCTACAAAACTTTTTTTCAAACAATTCAACAAGCAGAGAGAACGAAGTAGATTGTGTGAATACCAAAATTGTTTATTTAATCAGTCTCTAATAATTCTCGCAATTCTTCGTCATCAATACCACCTCTGGTTGAATTTAAAAGATCTGAATTTTCTTCAGTAGTAATAATCTTGGCCGACGGTAATATTATTGCACATAGTTCTCCCGTCATACCACCACTGATATCAATTAAGGCTCGCTTCGAACTCACTTTTGCTTTTTTAACCTGAACATGGCCGCTCACAATTCTTCTATGAGTGTCTTTGTGACCATCCATATCAATGTATCCTCTTTCAGAAAGAGGTTTTACTCTTGCTTGATAAATATCTCTCTTTAGCAATGGTATTAATTGCTCTTTCAAATTTGTGTAAGAGTGGAAACCACCATGTACAAATATATTATCCTCATTAAACAAAACCCATGGTAAGTTTCGAAAGAAGTTCTTATGCTCAAAGGGAACACTCGCTTGGAATTTTTCATAGTCACCCACAACGTCCATATCTTTTTGGGAGCTTGATTCACAACAATAGCTGTAGAATGTATTGAAACTGGAATAAACAAACCCACTACCCCATCGTCGACCCTGAAGGTGCATATTATTTGCAACTTCTTGTATTCCTTTCCATAGCTCAAATTCGCGAGGATAATTTTGGCAAGTGACACCAAGCGATTTCCCACTCTCCACCGCATCATCAAATAAACGTAAGAACATTGAACATGCATGATCATGATTTCCCATTAGAAAATGAGTGGTATTTGGCTTTCGTTGTTTTTTTAATCCAATCATGAAATCTATAGTTTCTTTAATTTGTGGACCTCTATCCACATAATCCCCCAAGAAAACTGTGCACACGTGAAATAAAAGATTCTAAATGTTGAATGGATATAATGTTTTTACACACCTAAATGATATTTTTCAAATAAATCCTTTCCCAAATGCTGTTCCAATTTTGATAACAATTTCTGAAGGGCTTTCAAATGGCCATGAACATCTCCGATAGCAATTACATATCGGGATGGAATATAGTGTCGTTCTTGTAATTCTCGTTCTTCATCTGTTGTTGCTGGAAATAATAACCGAATGGGCTGTTGTCGTTGTTTATTCGATGTTACAGAGGTCCGAGAGGATGATGGAAAGGATTGAAGGGAAGAAGATCGATGTCGTGAGATCATTTTTTAAGAGTTGTTGGGTCGAGAAAAGAGATTAAGATGTTTTACTGATTGGTTTGTTGTGTGTCTTCAATCACCTCATGTTCAGTCTTGTCTTGTTCAGATTTTGGATTTTCCAAATCTAAGGTTTCATTTTCCTTTTGAATTGGCTGCTCTTGGAGTTCAAAGTCCAATTTTCCTTCATGTGACAAAGAAATTGGATCACACTGAGGTTGACAATTTCCAGTGGCCTTTTGTTCAGGTGTTAATTTCATTTGTTCCTTCGAAACGGATTTTTTCTTTAGTTTTAGCTTCTTTAAGGCGCTAACTCTTTGTTTAAGGTTGGGAGCGTTAATCCACGTCAAAAGAATCAAAGTTCCAATTAACAAGGGCGCAACTAAGATTCCCAAAAATCCCCAGCTCAGTCCCGAAAGGATTTTCCATACAAGCTTTTCATTATTGTTCACTGTGTACGACACAAAATTGCTCGCTCCTCCATTGCTCACAAAACAGGTAGTGTTGGTTCCCGAGGTCAAATTATAAAACTTGGTGTTTTGGGGAAATTTGAGGACAGTCTTAATTTGTGAAGGGGGACAATCTTTATAATTCGAAACTGCAACAGTATTTGATTGTTGCAAACATACCAAGGCCATGCACGTTTGACCTTGGTTCACTTCTTCGGAACAAGCAATTCGGGGGTACATGACCAAACATTGAGCCTCTTGGTTGTATTGAAACTCATATTTATCTCTAATGAGTCAAATAAAATCATAATCATGAAGATAATATAAGTAAGGACAATATTATCCTTCTTGATGAAAACTTGAAGACCATCACTACAATAACCTACAGCGAGATGAGCACGGAAAAGAAAACTCCACAAAATATCAACAAACAAACCATTCCCGACAAGACCAACAGACAAGGCTTAATGAAATGCACGACAAGAGCTGGAATATTGGTTTTTACTGTGGTCTTGTTCGTTGGCTTCTCCTCCTTTGAAGATGTTTGTTGGACAGAGTTTATCATTTTTTCTTCCTTTTGAATCACAGCAGCTTCAGAGACTGAAAGCATCAACGAATAAGGAAACCAAATGACGAACAAACTTCTATCATCTGATGAAAGCCACTCCATTCATTCAAATTCAAATTCAAAACTTGATGATGTAAAGTGTCAACCCAAATGGGGCGATCGATTTTTTCGAAGATAAAAATGAAAAGAACTCTCGGACAGGAGGATAAAGGTTCCCCCAAACATTGCAAATTCGTTCATCATTCCAAAGATGATGATGCTGCTGATGCTGCATGTGTACAGAGTAGCTGCCCTTCTTCTCTTAACTCATTACCAGACTCTGCATTCAAAATAATTTTACAATATTTGGCGACTTTTGTGAAACTAAAAGAAGAGTCCGACGAGTCTGATGATGACAGTAAAAGCGACCAAAGTGAGGATGATGTTGTCGCTTCTTCAAATGCCGAAATATTCTTGGGTTGGAATGAAGATTTACATTCTCTCAGCCTCGTTTGCTCTTCCATTTTTCTCAAATGCTTTCCTTTTCAATTAGACTATTCAATTCAGAAGGTCTTCAAACATGTTACGTCCTTAAGGGACAAAATTGAAATATTCAGACAAGCTGAATCGTGTGCTCACTACTACAAATATACACAACATCTTGCCCAAAAGAGGTTGAATGAACGGAAAGCATATTGGAAAGAATGGTTTTCCAGCTCAAAAGACTACCCCCAAGAATATCAATCTGAACTGCAAAAGAAACTTTTAGATCGTGTGAAATATAATTTTCGGGAAATAATATCTCCCATCT
Organism: Naegleria fowleri; assembly: GCF_008403515.1. Classification (NCBI taxonomy): domain Eukaryota; phylum Heterolobosea; class Eutetramitea; order Acrasida; family Naegleriidae; genus Naegleria; species Naegleria fowleri. The sequence goes on from NW_025407936.1 coordinate 354,516, forward strand.
ATGATGACCATACATTTGAGGCCTATTTTAGCGTTGACGGAAATGACATCATTCATTTCTATGCTGAAGGAACTTGTATGGATAATGGGAGAGAGGAAGGCTCTAATTTCAGTATTTCTGTCAAATTTGGAGGTTGTATAAAAGAGGACGTTTTAAGTAGCATTGAAAACCACTTGCAACTTCCTCTAGATAGATCATGCTACGATGATGACGGATTCAGTGATGAAGAAATCGAAGAGGAAGGTGAGACTAATATTACTCAAGAATTTCAACATCTCATGGGCAATACGGAAGACGTCACAGAGTTAAAGATAAGCTCAAAAACTCTCCAAAAACTCAGAAATTGCTTAGAGATTGGTGAGGAAATTAGTAATAACTCGTTAGTTCAGGCCATTCTACACCTTTTACCATTGAAAAGAAACGATTATAGCTTATTTGTTTATTATGAATCTATGAGTTTTATTGATTCTGAGAGCAGTGCTTCTGAATCCGATTCCACATCTTCCGAATGCAATGCAAAAAAGAAGTGGACCAAGTCACAACACAAAACTAAGAAGGATTACATCAAATCAACAACAAATCTATTACCTTTATTGAATTCAATGGGTACCGATATGATTATTCACATCATGAAATTCTTAAAGAAGAAGCATATGAAAAACTTTGCCTTAACTTGCAGAGATTTCCACAGATATTACATGATGAGTGGATGGTCATTTGCCACTCGATTTATTTCAACAGTGAGTACAATCTTCAGTTTCAAAGCTCTCTCATTGATGGAATCACAAACAAAATATGATATCATCCAAAAAATCATCACACAACTCCGAGACAATGCCACATATCGTGTTTATGCTTCTTCACCCTCAAACTCCAACCCTTGTGTGCGTTATATCAAGTTGAGATATGGTGCCATTGACTACAAATCTTTTGTCTCTGCTCGATTTTCATTGGATGGAACGGTTTATGAACATTTTGCACTAGATGACGAAGGCAGTTCTCCTTATTTCAAAATTACTAAATTTGAAAAAAAAGAAACATCAACACAAGATGAGGTAACAGTCAACTGTTTGAAATGTAGCAATGGAAAAGCAAACATTACCAAATCTTTCGTAAAGGAATTGGAAATCTTGTTTGCCAATAGTAAGATGCCGCAACGAGAGTCCTGCATTTTCAACAGGTCAAAAAAAGAAGACGAAGAAAGCAAAAAGAAGAGAAATCTTGTTGAAGCTCTCATTAGATGCCTTCCATGGGATTCCAGTTGGAATTGGGTATTCTTTTCAGGTCAAGTCAATGTAGTTGATCGGATCAAGTATGCCTAGTAAGAGATTGATCTTTGCAGTTTTGCTCTTTGTTCGAACATTGTCAACACATAGAGGGTTTTTGATGTCGGTTTATTGAATCTTTCAACCATCCTCAGTTGCAAGTGGAGAGCACGCAATCATGACAAATTTACATAAAATCGACAGGTTTGAAAAGTTTCCTTAAAAGTCCCTCAAGTGATGCATCAACCAACTCCAAACAGCTCCTATTCCTGACTTCCATCTCTTTTTGGCTTTTTCTTGTGGACCGTTCAAACAAAATGAAACAACCTTTCACAACCATGGTATCTCCTCCAACTTCAACAACACACTGCAGTGAATTTCCGAAATCAAGATTGGGCCACATCAAACACTCAACAACAATGGTTGATCAATGTCAACACAACAAGACGATCCAATCATCCCACAGTCAAGGCAGGGATGGTGATCATCATCATAGGCTATTCAAAATCAACAAAAACGAAAAAAATGATGTTGGAAACCGTTCCGAGCAGCAATCTTCCAAGAAAGAGACCTTGTTGATAGAGTTGCCTTCATCATTTACAACCACTTCAACAACATTGAGTCTTACAGAACAAACAAAGATTAATTTATCTTGTGATGGAGATCAATTCAGTGATGATAATATTAGCGACAGAAGAACACATTTTGCTTGTTCATCACCTCCGAGAGATTTTATTTCTTCATCACCGAATGATGAAGAAATGGAGGATGAATTTCCGAAGAAATCACACACCTCAATCACCAAAGAACACGTGGAAAAGGAACAACTTTCACTTCACCCAAAGAAGAATGCAAAATCTGGTAGCACCAATGAGCCACCACCTTCTTCTCACATCCAAGAATTAGATTTAAAACGAACACTCAAAGACTCTAAATTATTTCAATCATGTCCAACAAATATGATACGTAAAAACACGCCACCAACCACATCGACTCTCACTCAAATGATCAAACAAACACATTCACTGGGAAACATGCAGACCATGAACAAAGACTTAACTGGAGAATTACATCACACGTTGAATGCTTCATCCTCCACTCCCACCTTTGAAAAATTGGACCAAGAAAAAACCAACACGCCATGCACCAATGTTGCTTTTCAACAAGAATCCTTCAAATTTGATTTACCAAGTGAAACGAGAAAAGCATTTCTTGAAAATAATCATATTTGGATGGAAATTCTTTCCTTCCTGGAAGAATATGACGTTTTATGGGGAATCAGACTAACATGTAATTTATTATGTAGATATAGTTGTGAATATGAAAGAAACTTTAAAACCTCATTCGTGATGAAGCATGATATTTCAAATAGAGAAGAGCTTAAACGATTTACCACTCACAACCTGGTAAAATTGCCCAACTTAAAAAGAGTCATAATTTCAGATGTGTATTCAGCAGCTATTACCTATGACGATATTCTAAATTGTTGCTTGAGAGAATTATTTGAGAGTGATATAAAACTTGAGGAAATTCAAATTGACAAGCATGTCGACTTGCGATTATTTGAGCTTATGAACCAAGCGAAATGCATCAATAAGCTCAAATCATTGACCGCGAAAAGTCTAACAAAATTCAACGTTACTCCAAATATTGCAGAAAGTAACAAATTCAGAAAAGCATTGACGCATTATCTATCTTTCTGTACGTCACTGGAATCTTTAAATTTAACCTACATCTCAATTATTGAAGACGACATTATGCCCATATTTTTGGATTTATGCTCGTCACAATCAGGTAAATCCTTAATGTGGACTCCAAGGCAATTGAAAGAGTTTTCGTTTGTTGTTTCCACAATTTCAGCTGAAACCATGCAATTAATTGTGCGTTGCTGCCCCAATTTACAGAGATTAAAGATCGTATGCACACTTACACACCACCATGTCAGCCCTGGAAGCGTGACAAGTAGTGCACATATTCCCTCTTATGTTTCCTCACAGAGGACAAGTGACAATACGAAAGAAATACATGCTCTGGAATATATTTCAAGTTTACACAAATTGAAGCATCTCGAACTCGTGAATCCAATTCTCACTAACAAGACCTTGAACACTTGGCGACAGGAAGAAAATTTTACAAGTAATTTACAAATTTTAAGATTAAGAGGCAATCCCTTTCTTGAATTACACAGATATGCTGTGATTAATGGAGATGTATTCACTGGAAAGCTACTTCCTCATGGTGTCTCTAAAGAGCAAAGTGAATTGATTGACCGCCATCAGAGAGAAAATACTTGCTCATTTGAAGAGATGGAGCTATTTGTCAGAAGATTGCACAATCTACGTGAAATTGAACTAGATTTATCTGTACTGCTTTCTAATTTGGATATAGGGTCACCTTCTACGAAATTGAATTTGTCCTTTCTAGGAGATGATCTTTTATTTCCTCACCTTAAGAAGTTGAGTATTGCAGGATTTACTTCAACCATGAAACATGTTTTGCCGTTAACAAGAAGGTGGGTTCATTCCGCACTTCCTCAACAACACCCCTCGTCTTCGTTTAGTACTGTCAGTCCAAAGAAGTGCTCCCCACCTCCACCACATCTTGAACCATATTCAGCTACGAAGATCTTGTACTTGCAAGGTCAAATGCTTAGCCAACAACAAATAGAAAACCTATCGAAAATGCACAATTTGGAACAATTGAAACTTAGTTTATCTATTTTCAATGCAACCATTAGATTTCCATTCCAAAACCTTACAAGCTTGTGTATTTATTTCCAAGAGTTCACATATATGAATTTATCAAGTTTATTGGAGCAAGCTTTAGAACCATTAGTCAAGTTGAAACAATTAGTGATTGGATCAATCTCGCTACACCCTCATATCCGTACGTCTACACATACCACAAGGTCTATACAGAATTTTAATACTAATTATTTGGAAGAGCTTGTAAAGGCAGTTCGTATACGGAGTGACACATTAGAAACATTGGAAATTGAAAATCAACAACTCACAGAGATTGAAGTGGAGCACTTGAAATTTTTTAAAAAGTTGAAAGTATTGAAGATTCCCTATGACTTGAATGGTTTATATTTACTTGGGCTCATTAAGGAATTACCCAAACTACGATGTATCATCATCCAATGTTGTTGTTCATTTTTGCAAAATGAGTCGCTGGTGAATGATTTTCATGTCAAAATGAAGAGAGAAAAAGAAGTGGTGATAAAGTCAGCTCCTCATGTCAAACTGACGTTTGAGGAAATTAAATTAGAATGACTCGAGTAGTGACCAAAAAGCGTTTTTGGAATGCAAATAGAGTGGTAAAAAATCCATCAATAATTATTTGCAAGTTACAAACAACATATAACAACAAGTGAGATCAGTATTACATATGTTTTATAGAGAATATTTCACAATTGGATTCTTGTTTGTTTTGTTAACCATTTTGTTTGGTTTTGTAATTTTAGATGTCACATAGGACGGCGATTGAGAGTTGTTGAGGTTGTTGGAAAATGTGACTATTGGCTTGAAAGTTTCTCTCGTTGCATCAGCAGGAAAAGAAAACATCAAATCAGAAGCTTTTTGGTTAGACCTCATCGAATTCATATTCGAATGCAGGGATGGGTCATCATGTTGTTGTGGTTGTTGCTGTTTCTGTGCTGAATTCAACATGGACGGTGTGACGACTTGTCTTCGATTCACTAAATTGGCATATAAAATTTCCAAAGTTGGTGAATGTCCAAGCACAACTCAGAAACGAGTATGGTGGTCGTTGCATGGTCTGAAGAAGAAGCAACAACAAGGCTATTCTGTTCTTCTTCTTTGCTCATCCATTCCTTCAAATAATACCGCATGAGGGAGGTTTTTTGTTGTGTTATTTGAGCGTTTTGAGGATTCGAGAGGAAAGGAAAAGAAGAAGTTTGGTTGTTGACATTTGCTGGATAATGTCGTGCATCGTTCGCCACCACTCCCATGCAGGGTGACGAGGATGGAGGGCTAATGCCATCGCATGACATGTTTCCATTCATTGAACATTGAACAACATTTCCCTCTTTGATGACCGTTCGCTTTTCGTTTTGGTTGGTCGATGGGTCGTTCTTTGCATTATTATTTTCAAAAAAGGATGATGAAAGATGTCTTCTCTGTTGATGTTTATGAATAATGGAACCCACCATGGCTGCTGCTTGATCAATTTCTTTGTCATCATGTTGAAAATGAGTGGAAGAGGCAGGAATAGATCCCTGAGTTGAATTGAATTGACTTTTCTGTTGCAGCAACAACAACTCGAGATAATGTTTCAGGGTGTTCGTTGGCATGTTTTTTCAGGGTGTTGTTGTTGCGGGAGGAATAGTGTGCGCCGACAAAACTAATTCTCTACTACAACTCGATGTATTTGGTTCAAATGTTTTTAGTAACGAGCCCTAACTGGGATTCTATGCCAAATCAGTTCTCCATGATCAATTCCATTGAATGGGGAAACCTCTCCTCATTGGTCAAACATCATCATCAATTCATCATTAGATAATTTCTTGGATTGTGTCACTCAGAGGAAGGACACTTAATTCAGAATTTTGGATTTTCTTCGAGAAGATTTTTATGTCTCAATGTCGATCTTTCAGAAACAAAAAAAATGTTCAATTCATTGTCCTATGGAACAACTTTAATCAATCACACCACCACCCAACAACAAAACCCAAAATTACCCAATGTTCTGGTCATTGGTATTGGGGAATACGTAACAGGATACGTTCATGAGTCTGCTTCTCAATCCGATAAGCCTATCGGAGTGGTATTATTAACTCTTTTTGATTTACGTCGGAGAGGAAAAATACATCACATTTATCTTGCAGGAACACAAGGTACTAAATTTACGGGTATTAGAAATCATTTAAAGAGAGGGTTGAGTCGATACAATTTTGAAGGAAATACTATTATTTCTGGTTCGAGAAGAGATGAACACTCTGAAGAAGCTCTGTCTGTTGTGGATGAATATCTTACAGAAACGTTTCCTGCAGATTCTGTTGAAAAAGATATTCATGCCTACAGAGAAGGATTGAAAAGGTTAAACAAGGGAGATGTTGTGTTCATATTCACGCCTGATCATACACATTATGAGATTGCATTGGAATGCATTAATAGTGGAATGCATGTTCTTGTGGCAAAACCACTCGTCCAAAAATTAGAACATCACTATGAGTTGATTAATGCAATTCGTAAAGAGAATGTACTCGTTGGCGTTGAGGTTCACAAGAGATGGGATCCAATCTATTCGGATGCAAGAGATCGAATTTTGAATCAAGATGAAATTGGTGATTTTTCTTATTTTTCAAGTTACATGTCTCAACCTAGTTCACAACTCATTACTTTCAAGAATTGGGCATCTCATAGTGACATTTCATATTACTTAAATTCTCATCATATTGATTTCCATTGTTGGGCATTAAATGGAATGGAAACGAGAAGTTCAGAAAAACAACAACGATTTTGGAGACCATACAGGGTATTTGCAAGTGGATCCTATGGTGTTGCTAACAGTGAGCCATTTAATATTAACACTGAAGACTCGATTACTCTCACGGTTCAATGGGTTGACTTGTCATCCAAAATTTGCGAAAATCCATCGAAAGATAATTCTGCAGAAAACTTTTCAAAATGTCTCAAAGGCACTGCTGTCTACACAAGTTCTTGGGTAGCACCAAAGAAATCAGATGTCCACTCCCAGCAACGATTCATGTATCAAGGAAGTAAGGGAGAGATTACCGTTGATCAAGCTCATCGTGGATACACAGTAGCATCAGATGCTCCCACAAGTCTTGGACTTCGTTCAATCAACCCTCTATTTATGAAATACTCACCTGATGTGTTTGGAAGATTCTCAGGCCAAAATGGTTATGGCTATTTGAGCCTCTCAAGTTTTGTAGAGTGTGTTTATTTGTATGAGAATTCACTTGTCACCGATTTGAATCTCCTCAAGCAACAGTTACCATCCGTCGATGTCATTCAACACAGCAACACAACAGAGAACGATTGCCGTCCAGCAATGTTGTCTGCCTCTATATTGACGACAGCAATTTTAGAGGCTGGCCGTATTTCCTTAAATAAGCAACTCGAAGGAAAATTTTCGTCTGGCGACGTTGTGATTCATTACAACATGAAAACTCTGTTGCCCACTCATTTTGAATAAACACAGTTCTTTCCATTTAAAAATCAATATTCATCAAGTTGAGCTTCTAAATGCAAAATGAATCGTAGAGATAATATAGGTATTGAAACGAATGCATCAAACATAGCTTGTTTTACTGAATGCTTCCACTTGAACCCTAGTTTTATCATCACGAAAAGAACATGTAAGTAACCTCGAGAAGAAAAATATCTCCATACAGGATGGTCAAAATGTTCACAAAACACGAGCATGTTGTTCTCATCCATCATGTGTCCGTACTTTTGCATCAGGATAAAGCAGCAATAATCCGGATCATTAAACAATTCAAGTTCTGAGGTAAATGCGATGAGAGGAGAAACACACAAATCATCTTGTTGGTTTTTGCAATTGAATGAAGTATTCAGATTCAGCTTGCTTGTACGATTTGGATGCAAGATCATCAAACAAAAAGAAGCCAATGGCAAGATCAACATTCTTCCTTCAATATCCTTCAAGTTCTTTGGATCTCCATATTGGGGCGCTTTTACTTTCAGAACCACTCGATCCCTCCAATAATTAAAATCCTCAGCTTTGACATACAAGATTGACAACATCACACACAACATGAGATGATTTGACATTCGTTTCGACCTCAGAAAGAATTGAAAAGAATCTACCAAAGCCATATCCTCCACCTCTACATGGTCTTTCAATTGAAAAATAATTTTACGAAGTTCATGCACATTGGAAATGAGGGAAATCTGTTGTTCGAAAGAGCTTTTCGTTGTATGATGATGAGTCGATTAATTTTGGCATATTCGCGATTCATGAGAGGTAGCATTGAAAAATGATTTTTGAAAAGATGATACCAATAATAATAGTATTCGTCTTGTTGTTCATGTTGTGGCTCTTCTTTTGAATGGTTTTCCATTAGTTCTTGGATGACTTTTTGTTTCTTTGGATGCTTGTTGTTGTCCAACCATTGGTTTTTGTTGTTGGTGGAGTTGGTCGCCTTTCGTTTTTTACTGACGGAGGAGTTGGAGTCCTCCAAGTGCTTTTCATCATCATTTTCATCATCTAGTGGAACATTCCACTCAAATATTGAATTGCCAAAGACTTGATCAAACAAACGTTTCCACAACAAGTTACTCGTTGCACATTGGTGCCACTTGCGAGAAACCACCATACAGTTTTGAACCACCTCGGGACCTTCGAGAAATTGAAGAATGTGGAGGAGGGTGTCGTGGCACCACAAGTTGGACTTGGGCATTTTTTTAAGGAAATTTACGAACCTTATTGTTCAAGATATTTTGTAAGGGCATTTGCACTAATTTAATGATGTTACTAATATTACTGACAATAACTGCTACTTTATAATTTAAATAAAATAGAATCAAGGAATGCGTAAAAACCACCATATATGGTACCCTGAGGGAAATATTAAGGGTAAAGTAGATCTAACAAATGACCAACTAGGGAACGTTTGAACAATGAACAATAATATTCATATATATTACTGCTTTATTTTCTTGGAAACTTGTTCGTTACGATGATGGTTCTTGTTTTTTCGTTTGTGTTTTTCTTGGTTGATCGTTGTCAACGATGGTCGTATTGGAAAAGTGTATGGAATTTGTTTTTTACTTTTCCATGTCAAGGGAATGTAATCCATCTTGCTCAAATCATTCACTCCTCCATGTTTCTCATAATCCATGTGAAGATCGTAATAAAACTTTTGAGATCTTGGTATCAAGGAATCAATTGAAGATGATTTTCGATGTTCCACCAACAAGTGAATATAGGGTTCATTGGCCATCTTTTGAATTAAAAATCGATAATCGAGTAAATTGTGTTCTTGAAAAGTGGAAATGAGATTCATCAATTCTGTCAATACTCCATAAACAGTCTGAATGGATAATTGAGGTTGAAATCCAGAATTTGCACCTCCTCCAGCTACTCCAGGATTCAATGATAAATTTGATGTCAACACGTTAGACCAATATCTTTCATTTTCTTCCTCTTCATCCTCTACTTCTGGAAGCACATCTTTCACTCGTTTGAATTCAGTTCTACAAACTCGATTTTGTGCAACATCGATTCGGTTCACAATAATGGCAGAAGCAGGTCTCAAAAAGACATTGGTCCACCATTTTGCCAATTCGCTTTGTGTTGAAAGTTCGAGTCCTTTTTCTGTTTGATATTCTAGTTTTGTGATCAATTTCACAACCGTTGCTCGATCTGTCTTGACATCATTATAGGCTCCATCTATTTTTGTTCGAAATAATATTTTCAAATTTCCAAGAGTGAATAAATTATATGAAATTGGTTCTCCATCACGATGCATTAATTCAAATTGTGTGTAATTTTCTGCTGGTTGTTCATCTATCTTTAGAGTAGGAATTGCAGTCTTTGAGGGTACATGAATGAGAGGTCCTCTGAGAGAGACCGTTTTGACAGTGTACTTGTAATACAATTGATTCACATCTCTTTGGGTCCACACTTTTTTGATTAAGGGTTTCTCCAAAAATATGGTGAATTTCTTTTGTTTTGTTTTGTCACTACTTTCCGTTAAACTATTGTTAGATGTACGGCCTGAATAAGGTTTTGCTATTACTGGAATACACCACTCTTCTGAGAAGGTTGGACCTAAAGTGTTCAAAAGTGCAGACATGGCACTACTGGCACAAACAAAGTCAATTTCTGGGAACTGAGGTAAAATAACGTCGTTAATAATAGTGTCATCCGTCACTTGAGGTAAATTGCGGTGTAAATACACATTCATGGAAGATTTAGATTTGTGTAAATGCTTGAGAGGGTCATAGACTGAAGCTGTAGATTGATCTATGACTTGTTCGGATGAGGTGTCACCTGCAATGGGATTCAAAGATGGATCATCCACTTTGTAAATGTTAGTGCTGATTGGAAGTTTTGGTAACCTGACAATCTTCGCAGTTGTTGTAGATGTAGATGCTTCATCAGAGGCTGTAGAGTCAACTTCTATTTGCTCTGCACTTTCCTGTTGATAAATAAGAGTATTTCTGTGATAGGTGAAGTATTTGTCAGTAGTTTGATAGATACTCTTGGAAAATTTCAGAATTGGATCCGCAACGTTTGGCATCGTGCTTCCTCCAAGGGTAGGAGAAACTAACATCTTAGTTTTTTGCAAATTAAAGAGGTTCATGGATTTCATAAGTTCGAAATGTCTTGGAAGAATATGTTTCATATCATGAAAATTGGAAGTGGCGCTTGTAGGAACTAATCGATCAAGCTTCTTCCTTTGTTTCATTTTCTCAACTTGTTCCATGATGTATGGGTCAGTGTGAAAATATCTTACAAGTCTATTATTCCATGCATCGTCAAATAAATATTTTCGATAGATTGCTTGTTCTTCTTCAATCATCTTTTTAAGTTTGAAAAACAATGGGGGTGGAGGAGGAAGAGCATTTGACAGAGCTGTTTGCTTTTGAAATGCTTTAAATTGCTTCAAGCCCTTCAAATAGAAGGCAACATCCTCTTGAGTTAAGCAGGAGTATTTTCCAAGATGATCTAATGGATTGGGTGTTGGTTTTGAACTGGCTTGTCTCTTCAGTTGAGTTTCATCTGTTTTCTTCTTCTTAGACCTTTTACATTTTTTCTTTGTTTCTACAACTTGTGTCACAGGAGTGTTGCCGCTTGAGGTTGATAGAGCAATTGTCGATGTTGTTGATGGACTTACGGACTGAACAGAAGCAAGAGAGGAGATTGATTTTGTGCTTTCTTCGTTTCTCTCTGAACCATGAGCATCAATTTGGGGCATTTTGACTTGTTGAAGAGGTGTCTGAACGTGTTCTATAGGCTCTGTTTCATGTGACATTGGCTGATCAAAACCTCCCATTTCTAAATGATCATCTTCCATAATATACATTTTTGTTTCTTCCTCACTTTCAGATCCTTCACTTTGTTCATCTATTCGAGAAAAACTCGTGACGGTATTCATCATTGGTTTCTGAGGTTGATGCATTGTTGGAGAGGTAAGAGCTGCTATTGATGGCTGCACGGGTTCATCTTTTTGCAAAATGGGCCCTTGAGGTAATGTAGGAATTCTAGAATTTTGAAAAGGTTCCTCATGACTTTTAGATTTCTCCACAAATTCTTTTCTTTTTTCAACTAGAAGTTTAAGCAATTTTGATGATGGATCTTTGTTACTACTAAATATTAGTGGAACATTTAAATCTCGTAAAACGTCCACATCCATCACAGAATTCATTAATGGTATTTGATTATGTTCCTCTCTAAAGTCCATCCAATGAAATAGATACTCTGAATTAGATCCGCTAGAAGCATTGGGATAATGCTTTGTCAATCTTTTGATTGGTTCAATGTTTGGCATTTCCGACAATGCATTCAAATAATCAAAATCCACTGAAATTTGTTTTAAATTTTCATTTTCTCCCTTTTTATACATGCTGACTGTACTTCCAAATTTGTTAATCTCTTTTTCGAATATTTCTGAAGGAGGTTTGAGTTTATTCCATGCCAGAGGAAGCATTAATTTCGGTCTCTTAAATTCATTGTCAATATTTCCTCTTAATATTTCATAGTATTCAAATGGTGAAGAAGCTTCCTCTTTGGATGTATTTTTCAATTCCGATGATGAATCATTGTTGTTACCTTCGTTCTTGTTCATCATTTTTTTTAAATGCAAATTATTGAACCTGGAGGTTGAATTCAAATATGTCTCTGTTTATTCAGATCGATGATGGTTGTTCAATGGTGACGTTGAAAGTGACAATTGTTGTTTGAGTGTCCATATCCGGAGATAGTGCTGATTGTTTTACAGACAATGCAAGAATCAATTCTATGTTCAACATGGTAATTGTTCAATGGTACAAGAGAAGCTTATCAATACCTTGCACAAACATCCATTTGTCGGAATATTGATTGTTTTGTCAACACATAGAGGGTTTTTGATGTCGGTTTATTGAATCTTTCAACCATCCTCAATCAACACTTGAAATAATTCAGACATCATCAGTGTCATCGTTGGACAATACGTCATCCATTCCTTCTTCATGTGCATCTTCATCAGACTCAAAATTTGGAGTTCCTCCCTGCTGTGGAGAGAGTCTGGAATTCGTTAGAAGAGATTGAAGACCCTCCTCATCATGAAAATAAATGGATAGCAATTCGTCATTGGCCTCTAGATTTGAAGTGTGATTGGGATTTGAAGTGTTAATAGCTTTCACACCTGGCATTGTAAAACATTGACTCTTTGTGAAAGGACACACATATTTCTTATCGATATAGTCAGCATATTTGTTTTCCTTACTTTGAACTGCCTTGGTTTCATCATCGAGATCACTATTTTCACCACCACCTCCACCACTTGTACTGCTCGTCACGCTTCGTGTTCCTGCTTCCTTCTTTCTATTGAACAATGTATATTCATTGTAGGGTCCAGGAGCATTCAGGAAGATAATAGTCTCGCGTTTTCCCAAGACATCACTCCACATGACAAGATATTTTCGTGATTTAAGTTTAAAGTGCTCTTCTTGAATTCTTCGAATTTCACTACCAACAGATTTGCAACGCTTATTTTGATCCTTTGAGACTTGTCGTTTTCCTTGCTTTTTTCGAGTCACGTATTTGTGAAATGTCTTGTGAAGAGAGGAGGGAACCATCTGATCCAATTTTCTACTCTTTTCAAAAACACAACAACTAAAAGTTCCACCATGACAAAACAGAGTACAAAACCCGTGTTGTGCAAAATGATCCTTCAATGTGTAAAGGAAAAATTGATAATCATGATGATGATTAAATAATAGTATCATTTTCATTCTCTCAGTCGAGTGTTGAATGAGCTCTGTAATAGCAGGATCTATTCTATATTCATTGCTTGAGTCTGTTGCCTTTCTTTCTTTTAATATTCTGCTAAGATCATTCAACTCCCGGAGATATACAAAAATTTCGAAAAAAATTTTGTAAAATGAAATGTAAATGGGTATTTGAGTGTCTAATTTGAGAACAATTTTTGTTTGATTGACACCTGAAATTGAATGAAACTGAAATGGAATTTTCAATAGATGACTGGGAACAGAAAGTAGTGGAGTTTTTCCAAAAAACAACGAAGATTGAGAATGTAATTTTGAATCATTGATGGGACCTGGTGAGCAAGAAGATCGAAACGACTCATTCATCCAATAGTGTGCATGAACCAATTCAGACCATAATTTGTTCACCAATATTAAATTCATCAAATCATCGGAGATAATATGTTGAGTTTTCTTGCTCTTCTTCTTTTTCTTTTTTCCATGATCATGGTTCGTTTCTGCGTCATTGTAAATAGAAAAATCCATCAAGAAGATCAAGATATGATTCACCACACGTCTATGGGAGGAAAGGATAAAAGCTCCTTCTTTCCGAATTTCATAATCGAGCAGTTTTCTTTGTGTTGGAGAAGAAATTAAATCATCCATAATAGTATCATCTTCATCATTTAAATATTTTGTTCGTTCTCGAAGACGGTTCAATTGATTTCTTTCATGCTTCTTGTTGACCGAGTCCACGAAAGAGGAGAGATTTTGAAACATTTTTTTTCAAAAGTTATTTTTGAAATTGCTGAATTTTGCATCTTGGCACTGAAATCCATATTGAACTCATATTGAACCATTAAAGAATATTTTCATTATGAAAAAGAGCTTCTCTGTAGTGAAAAACAACTCCCTCATTGTCAGATTTACAAATTAAAAGAGTCTCTTGTCTCAATAATTTATTTCTTTTCCTTAGGCTTTAATGAGGACAAAACGTCGTCAATACGAAGAATCAAACAAGCTGCCTCAACAGCGGTCTTAATGGTTTGAACCTTCACTTCGTAAGGTTCCCAAATCTTCAATTCTGCAGTGTCAGCAATAACACCCTTTTGGCCATCAATTCCCAAAGTAAGATTTTGTTCATTGGCGTGTTTAGCTCTCAATTCAGTGATGAGACGAATTGTATTAGCTCCACAGTTTTCTGCCAACGTTCTAGGAATAACCTCTAATGCAGAAGCAACAGCTTGGTATGGAAGTTGTTCAATTCCCTTGATACTTTTTGATTTTTGCATCAAATGTTGAGAAACGCTCATTTCAACAGCACCACCTCCAGGAACAATACGAGGATCAATAAAGATATTCTTTACAACATGCAAAGCATCCTCCAGATTTCTTTCAATTTCATTCAAAATATCCTTGCTTCCACCTCTCAAAAGAATTGTGCATGCCTTAGGATCTTTGCAATTTTCAATGAATGAAAAGTATTCGTCACCAATCTTTCTAACTTCAAATAAACCAGCTCCTGTTCCGATATCAGATTCTCTGATTTCAGATGTTCTCGAAACGATTGTGGCTCCTGTAGCACGAGCAATACGGTTGTTGTCCGTCTTTCTGACGCGACGGAGAGCAGAAATATTATGTTTCAGAAGATAATATTGGGCCAAATCCGAGCATCCCTTTTCAGTAATGACAAGATCTGGTTTGAATTTGATAATGTCGCCACAAGTCTTCTTAATCCACTCGTCTTCCATCTTGAGTAGGGTTTCGAAATCTTCTTCCTTTTCCAAAACAACATTGGTTTCGCTTTCACCCTTCTTGTATTCGAGAGGACAGTCCAAAAGTAAAATTCTTGGATTTTCAATTCTTCTTCTCATCTTTGGATGAAGAATATCCTTGTTAATCATGACACCGCTCAATACTCGAGATTCAGATAATAATCCACCTGGAATCTTTTCGATACGTGCATATCTTTTAACATCGATATCTTTCTTTCCATTCTCCAAATCGATAGCAACTGTTCGCACAGCATCAATTGCCAATTTACACATCAAATCGCTGTAACGATGAGTGAATTTAGTACCAATACTAGTATTCACAATTTCTGCTACTTGTTCATAATTGTTAGTATCGATAGTTCTTGACATCTTTTCAGAAATAAAGTTAACAGCATCCTCAAGAGCTTTCAAAAAGCCTTTCACAATACGAGTTGGGTGAATCTTTCTTTCCAACAATGGCTCGGCCACTGTAAGAATTTCACCGGCAAGGATGATGACTGAAGTGGTACCATCACCAACTTCTTCATCTTGTGTTCTACTCAATTCAATCATACTCTTAGCTGCTGGATGAGTAACGTCGCATTCTCTGAGGATGGCATTACCATCACTGGTCAGTTGAACAGTACCCATCTGATCGAGAATCATTTTGAGCATGGCCTTTGGTCCGAGAGTGGTTCTCACAATGGAGGCAATGGCTTTAGCAGCTTGGATATTGGCAAGTTGAGCCTTTGAACCTTGCTCTCTCTTCGAGTTACCCTCTATGAGTTGTTGTTGTTGTTGTTGTTGTAGTGAAGTAAATTGAAGAAAAGGTCAAGTGTAGTGGGATTGGTGTTGTTGTTGGTGGTAATTATGCATACAAGATGATGTTATTCATCATTATATTGTTTGTGGTTGTGTTATTATTGAGTGTGAATACAATTTAATGAAATGAATGATTCAATAGTATCGGGCATGAAACATCATCAATGTAGGGTAGATAGGACATCCATCAGAGTGTATACAATATACACAAAAAGATGAGCATAGTGGGATTACGGAGAACGGAACATGGCATTAAAACGGTATACATCAAATAATAATAATCATAGACAACGGCGATGATGAGTTATACAAAACAACAGCTAATCATGACCGATAATACATACTGAGTACAAAGATTTGAGGTCTAGCTTGTGCGAACATTTTGTATTTTTTTTCTTGAAAGAAAATTCTATCGGAAGCCTTCCGATGGTTGAAAATATTGTCTTGACATGATAGCAATCTTTAAATATTTGTGATAGTCATTCTGTTAAGAATGATAATTCCGTCTCTCCTTCGAGAGACATGTTTGTATTCGGAGCACTCAATAACACCAGATTCATGTCAATGATGTGTGTGGTGTCCTCCCAGAAAAAGTAGTTCTTTTCTTGAAATACAAACCAGAATCAGAAACCAAACCATTATTAAATCCGCTCAGTCTGAATAGCTTTAATTCAAGACAAAATCTGGAAGAAATGAATACATGTTCGATTGGACACCTTTTGTAAAATTGAGGAAAGTCAATTTACCATGTGGCATTTGATGATGAAGTTTTGAAAGAATTTCTTCAGGCTTCAATAAGAACTCTCTTGGATCGATAGGAGTCACTCCATCCTTCTTAAAGGCGGTATGAGCAATGATTTGATTTAAGGCATGTTCTGCATGCAATAAATTACATCTCAATGTACAAACAAGTGAATAACAGAAGGAGCATTTTGGTGGAATTTTCCAAATAATCATGCAAGATTCATTATTGATCGTTCTTAAAAAACATCCAGAAGAAGAGAGACCTGTCAAAGTCGTTACAGAGCTCTGTCCACTCCCACTATTACCAGCATTGGAATCTTGTAGAATTTTTGGTATTGTGAAAGTATTGTGTGATTTCCAATCTTCATTCACACCATTCATAATTTGTGAAATTATTTGCTTGTTGTGAGAGGATGGAATTTGATTGGTCATGTCCAAGTAGCTACTACTTGATGAATGTTGTGTCATATTCGGTATTTCTACTTTTTCATACGACTGACTAAACCAACAAGTGCCTTTCTCAATTGAATGTATCACAAAGTACAAAATTTCATGAGTAACAGCTGCATTCATACCACCATCATGATGATGATGATGATTACTATTTTCTTTATGATTGTTTTGTTCCGATGAGGACGACAAGGCGTATGATGAATGGTATTGATTGGTATTTTGTACTTTCATTAATTGTAAATATTGTTGAATATGAGGATGATTGTGATGGTCATCCATGTGTGATGGGATGTTTTGTTGACTCCGAGGACTTGTCATCATGAATGCTCCTGTTGTTGATGTTGTGGAAGTTTTTGACAAAGATCGTTGTCGTACGGTAATGTTACTGTTGTGGTGATGAGATGATTCGGAAGGAGTGGCAGAGTTGAAAGCAGTGTCTGATTCTGTATCGTGGAGATCTGTGGGAGTGTTGTTGGTGGGCGTGAGAGAAGAGGTGGTCGACGAAGAGGTTTTTGCTTTGGGCGTGAGGGGTGAATGCAGCAGCTGATCTTGCATTTTTGTATGTTATGTTTTTATTATTCACACAAAATCAAAACATGTTCCGAAATTGAGAATCAAACGCAATGCTAATCAACAACCAAATAAATATATTCGCCTTGAAACAAACGATACAGGTGAATGTTCTTTTTAATTGTCACCGAATTCTTCTACTCACCCTCAATTTTGTAAGTTCTTGGTTGGGGGGGTTTGTTTGTTTGAGTACCTTTGCAACAAGGATGTGAAGAAGTGCTCTGCAACTTCGACTTGGTCAGTACTTGGGGGAGTGGATGACGCACTAATTGCCGAGTTCAGGGTTCTCGGCGTTGTTAACCCCTTTTGAGTCAGCATGCTATGCTCATTAAAGTATTCAGAAGCGATTGGGGTTGGAAGTATTAATGGGCTCTGCAATTCATTAAGTTTGGAAGTTCTTGGAGTGAGAGGTATCGAATTCTTTTGTCTCATATGACGTCCCGGAGAGCTCAAGTTGGATGATAAGGGAGATTGCAAGGATCCAGGTTCATTATCAAGTGGTCTGGATTGAATCATGTTTCTAATTTTTTGCTGCTTTTTCAGAAAAGTTTCCAAATCTTCAACAGGTTCTTTATCACTGGGTGCCGTTTGTTGTGAGCTTTCTTTAGCAAAGAATAAGTCATTGAATGTGGAATCAAAATCTGTTTTTTCAGGATCTGATGGAAAAGTGGAGCAATCTATGGATTTAATCTTTGGCGAAGAATCGCATCCACTTGGTATTAAAATGCAACTGTGATCCTTGTATTCAATGCTGTCTTTAAAAGAGAAGGCTGTATTGAAAAACACGTTCAAAAGATAACTCTTCAGGGTGAGACAATTGATGTTAGAAGTGGCGGATGTATAGAAAAGAGAGGCACCATCTTCAAATCGCGAATAGGTTTTCGGAAAATCAGTATTTCATCTAAAAACTTACATCTCAAAGCAATACTTCGAAGTTTGTATAAAACAAAATTAAGGAAATGGTCTGGTCTTGAAGTAACGACGGCACGTCGACCACAAAAGGAATCTGCCACTTGTTCAACCAGATCACATTTTGTGATTGCAATTACGATTGGAACTCCAATATTTGTGTCAATGACAACTGGTACATCTACTGACTCTTTCACGATTTGTGAGTAACCTTTCTTATAAACGTCCTTAACTGAGTGATTATCAATATGAGTGATGTGTGTCAAATTATTATTGATCATATCTCAAAAGAAATTAATCGTGACGCAAAAATACAATACCTCTTTGAAAGCAACGTTGTGAGTCCTCTGATGACATTGCTGGTATTAGTTTGTTTGCAATATGATCTTGAACAATTTTGACCCATCTTTTTGTCCTTGAAATGACGTCCTTTACGTTGGAGATGTCTACAGTAATGACCACGATGGACTTTTCAAGATTTGAGACCGTCAATGCAAAATCCAACAAATATGAAAAGTGTTGATTTTCCATTTGATAAATATTCACATATTTGTCCTCTTTGTCGAGTGAACTTTGGTTTTCTGAATTGCTATCCGATTCTCCACTGATGTCGGTCACTCTAAAAAACGTATACTCTATCGAAAGTGTATCATGATACACCTGATGAGGTGTTGGGCTATTGCAAATCCTTTCAATCTGGAATTAAATGATCTTACCTCACCAGAAATATCCTTCCCCTGTATTCTTCGAATTAAACTCCGTTGGCCGTTCTTTTCATCTCCCAGAAATATTAAATTACAACTCTCTCGAACTCCTTCCTGCAATTTGGAATCTCGTCTTTGATGTTTCAATAAAGTACTCCATATATTAATGTGTTGCTTCTCCCGAACAGATGCTGAAATTCTCGATTTATTATGCTGCCTCTCTTGATCAGCATTTAGAAGACTTTCTGTGCCCGTTAATGACGAGAGGTTTGTCGATGCAGTTGAAGTATTCAATAAGGTGGTGCCACTTAATTCAACATTCATTTTTTTCGTTTCTGTAATTGGTTTTTAGAGGGAGAACAATCGAGAGACAGGATGAAAAGGCTTCCAATCAATCTCATCATCATGTTATAATAAATTGAACTAGAAAATTATTTATTGTTGTGATAATAATTATTCTTGTTGTTGAGCACTCGACACAACCTTGTTTGCCTTCTTATAATATTTGTATAATTTGCTTTCTTTTGGTGGCTCGGCAACCATGATGGCACAGGCAGGTCTCTTTGTGAGAGTTGCCTTTCCCAGTTCAACTTTTGATTCCACAAAAACAAACTCCACTCCTTCAGTGGCTTTGATGAGTTCTGGGAAGTGAGAAATGATGTCCATTGGGTAGCTATCTCCAGCGAGAACAACAAATCCTTTGACTTTCTTTCTGATGGCTCGGTTCACATTCTTTATTCCTCTATGCAAAACATTCTTCTCCTTTGATTGTACAGCTTTAGAGATTACTTTGAAAAGTTTGCTCACGTCCTTCTCGGATGTAACAAGAGGTTGAGCAAAGGGCAGCAAAGGAAGTCTAATTTGTTGTTCGTTTGTTGATGTGGTTGTCGTCTCCATTTCGTTGTCGCTCATTTTTTTTCTTGAACTTTTTTCTCTTCTCGTCAGCTGATGAAGATGGAGAAGAATCACATCTTTTTGTCAACCCTAGAAAAACGCAAAGTCAAATTCCTCGTCAGACTGTTGGCTTGGTATTCCATACTTTTCCTCATGGATAACAATGTCATTGGAGTTGGAGCTTCCTGATTGCGCTACTTGTCCAAAACTGCCAGAATTCAATTCTAACACTTTTTTTAAGAGAGTCTGGTTGTCTTTTCCTAAATAGGTAGAAACAATCGTTGCATAGACTCCAGGTATTTCAATATTTGCTGCCTTAAGGATTGAGAGTATAGATTCTGCTTCAATCTTCATTTCCAAATCATGCAAAATGAAACATGCATAGATGCAAGCCATGATCGATTCGCTTTGAGACAAGACTTTAGACGATGCAGGTTTGAGGTTACTGCTACCACAAGAAGTTTGTTGTTCAAGTTCTCCTTGAGTTGGAAGAGGCACTCCATAGAGCATTGAATGTTGAATGAATTGCACAATTCTGTGTCGAAGACCTTTCTCTAATAAAAGACAAGCTCGTTGGGTTGAGACTAATGGATTTTCTTGCGAGTTTTGGACATGACTCACTGTACAAGATGAATCAAAAGAACCGACCTGAATGGCAACTAAACACGTATATTCTGCAGAGGCTTTCTTCGTGGATTTGAATAGTTCATTTAACTGTTGTCTCAAAAGCTTTGCATTTCTCGTTGTGGTTGTTGTTTGGAGATGAATGTCTTGAAATCGGTTCAATAATTCATTCCATGTGTTGCTCCAATGATGATCCAACGTTGAGTGAACATTACAGTGGTTATCATTGTCGTTTTCGGATGATGAAATAGCTCCGAGAAATTTCATGCATTGATTCAAAAGAGTTCGATAATATTCCACAGTTGTGTTGTCGAATGTCGTATCATCACATTCCAAGTATTCCACAATTTCTGTCTGAATTTGAATGGCTTGAAGGAGGTTGTCCCACAAGAATTTGGTGGGCTGAATCATGTGTTCACACGACTTTTTTTTGTGGTTGAACTTATTGTGAACTCTTTTATCGAGAGAAAGCTTTTATTTGTTTTCGGGAACTCATCTCGCAAGAAAAATGTCAAAGAGAGATCACAACCACATTCACTCTGAGATCGAGTTGAATCATTCTTGTTTTTTCGAATTTCTTTTCTGTTGATGAACTCAATGATCTTCATCGAACAGAAAGAAGCAATGGTTATTGAATCGAGAATTGAAATATCCAATATTTCAGTCCTGTGGAGTTTATGAATGATAGAGAATTTGTTTTGAATCACATTAAAAAGTATGGTTAAGGATTGGAATATGCAGCCAAATATTTGCAAGAAGATCGAGAAAGTTTGTGTTGACATGAATTTCAATTTGCAAGTCCAAATATTTGGGAAGATAAAGAAGTGATATCGATAGCTGTAAAACACTTCCCAGGTGTATGGAAATATATCTCATCAATACTTGACAAGATATTTGCTTTGGAGTTAGCTCAACAGAATGGATTGGCTTTGTTATATGCACCCAATAATTTTAACGGATAGAGAATTGGTTTTAATTGCTGTCAAGCAAAGTGGTGAAGTACTTCAGTTAACCAATTATGTTTTTGTAGAGAGCAATTTGAGATTGGACAAGGAAATTGTTTTGGAAGCAATCAAGGAAAACAAGAAGGCGCTTCTGTTCATACCAAAGGAGTTACTTTTCGATTATGAACTCATGTTAACAGTTCTCAAAGCAATATTTCCAGAGTTTTCTCATTTAAATTCTTTTAATTATTCACAAAAAGACATCATGATGAAACTCATTCAAGAAAATGGATTGTTTCTTGAATTTGCAAGTGATGCCTTGAAAAATGATGGAGAGTTTGCGTTACTGGCTGTTCCACAGAATGGAGAAGCATTGGAATATGTTTCTGATGAATTGAAGAGAGGCCAACAAGTTGTGTTAAAAGCTGTCAATCAATGTGGATATTCTCTTATATTTGCTGCCTCTGAATTGAAGAATAACAAAGAGGTTGTATTAAAAGTTGTAAGACAAAATGGTATTGCTCTTGCCAATGCATCCAATGAGTTGAAAAACGACAGAGAAGTGGTCCTCTGTGCTGTAAGACAAAATGGTTATGCATTAGAGTTTGCAGGTGATAGGATGAGACGAGACTAAGAAATTGTATTAGAAGCTTTCAAACGAGTACCTTTTTCAATTCAATATGCATCTCGAGATATTTTGTGTGACAAACAATTCTGGTTGAAAGTTGTTGTTGACTTTGACCATTGTTGTACGCTCGATTTCATACCAACAAAATTCACTTCTTATCATGACGCTTATTTGGGAAGATATCATTAAAACGCATTCTGAACTATTGACAAAGATTTTGGTCATTGAATTAGAAGTTCAATAAGGCGTGCCTTTGTTTCAATATGATTGAACAATACATTTTATGCCATCAAAAAAGTTTCACCTCTCTCTGTCATCTGTCACTTCAAATTAAAAAAATGAGCAAGGACAGTGGTGATGATTTATCATTCCTGAACGAGGATGATGATGGCTACGATGATCAACAACCAGTGCTTCGAACAAGTGCCACCACTGCCACTTCCAGTAGTAGCAACAACAACAACAATCGAACCTCCACCACACCCACACTCATTCCAGAAGACGATACCAAAAACATCCGAAGAATTTCACGAGGTAACGTCAAGATCAGAGTGGGAAGTGGTAGTGTCGGTGGTGGCGTCGGTGGTGGTGGCACTGCTACTCCAAAAGCCAACATTGAAAATAGAGCAACGAATACCACCATCAGCAACAGCAACAGCAGACTCTCTGTCGGTACACCTTCATCATCGAGTGCTTCCTCACCTCCTTTGAGTACCATCAGTAGTAGCATTAGTTCTCCCTCTTCATCGATGAACACTCCTTCTTTGATCACAACCTCTTCTCTTCAAATGGTTCAAGAATCATCATCCAACATGACACGAGCCATGGGTGTTGCTTCATTGAGTGCTCAGCCGACACCCTTGCCGACGACAAAAGCAACATCAAGTGTGGGATCTCCATCTTCACCAAGTGGTGGTGGATTCAAAGTGATTAAAAACGTTCAGTCTTCCACTACAAAACAACAAGCAGCATCACTCTTGACTGAAAGTCAAGGAAAGATTCTCTCCAAGAAACTGATCAGTGGTTTGATGAAGAATATTGGTGCAAACAACAACACAAGTACTGGACAAGGTGCAAGTGGTGTCTCTCAAGAGAGTCCTTCCAATGATGGCTCTTCCCAACAACAACCATTCACTTTCTTGGATGGAAGCAACGATGAGAGTCAAGACAATAGTAATCCTCAAATGAGAAAACGAGTGTTGAAATCTTCAAGAGACGATGATGACGATGAGGATGGAAAGAAAGTGAAACATATTACTTTGGATAAATTACAAATATTGATGCAAACCTTGGATAGACACGATAAGGTTCCATTGTTAGATGAAAATATTAATATTCGTGACTTGTTTGATGATCCCAATTCACAATTGGATGAAAAGAAAGGTCTCATTTTCTCAAAACCTGCTGCTTTTGAAAGAAATGATCAACCCATTGATATTGAACTTTTTGAAGATCTCACAAGTTACAGTACCATTCAGAGACGATATGTTTCTCAGAGAGATGAAGGTCTAAATCATGAATTTCAATTGAAACCCACCAATTTGGCGAGTGCTGTTCAAGAAGTGAGAAATTTTGTGAAAAAAGAAAAAGAAAGACATCAGAAAATGATGGAAGGAAGCTCTGAGACTACTGCTTCCTCCTCAAAGGATCAACAAGATTCTAACTCTCAACAATCGTCCTTTGTGGATTTGTCTTCAATTGCTCAAAGTGGTGATTCCAGTCAAAAATCACAACTTCAAAAACAAGTGGAACATGAAAGTCACATGCAACGAGCAAGAAAAGTATTCCGTCAAATTGAATATCGACATGTCTTTAAAGATTTGGCAAACAAAATTGTCATGGAAAAAATTGGTCTTCCTTCCATCATTCGTGTGAACAGCAAATATATTGCAGTCGGTACTACAAACGGTCTCATTGCTCTCTATCACAGAAAAACAGAGAGTCGTTTAGCAATTATGGGTTCTATTCAAATGGAAGAAATTATCAATACTAATGGATCCAAAGTGGAACGACCTGTTCAAATTACTACCATGGATTTTGGTTCCAAAATGAATTTACCCTATGAGGAATATGGAGCAAAATCAGAGCAAGATCTTCTCTTGTTGTATTATAAAATTTCAAGTGATCAAGAGGATTTCACTGTGAATGCAGCAACAGGAACTGCTACTACTAATGTGAAAGATTCATTTGCTCTCGATTCGATGAATCATGAACAGAAAGAAGGAGAGGAAAATATTGAAGTACTTTCACAGACATCACGTGTACTTGTGAGTGGACATTCCGATGGTTCCATCAATATTTGGAATTTATCAACCTTTAAACCTGTGAAACCTTTGAAAGGATATTTTAAGAGACCTATTCACAAAATTGTGAATTTTCACAAAACAAGCAAACAGTACAACTCGATTGAATTTTTGGCAGTTGATACAAGTGGAAGAATGAAAGTGTTCAATGTGAGAAAAATCATGTTTGCCTATTATGTAGATGTTCAACCCATTCACTGGGCGAATATTCCAAAAGAAGTTCCATCTTCACCAAGTAGTTCACAATTATTGAAAACGGACGACGAAGGACAAATCATCACTGAAACTCTAACATCAGAACAACAACGAAGCATGCAAGAATATGAAAGAAAACAACAACAAGAAATGATTCTCTCTCGATTCTCCGATATTCATTTACTTCCAAAATCAGAGGGAAGACATCCTCTCGACCGATTTGTTCTTGTGGCTGTCACAACGGATTCTGAAGTGATTATTCATTCAGTGAAACCAACTTCAAGACAATTGGCAACCCTCTTCAACAATAGCGTTTTGGATGCCTCAAGTGGATCTTCTACTTCGAGTGGATCTTTCATGGCTCGAAAGAAAATTTCACCCAAAATTGCATGGAAAGGAAGTCAAATGGTGGATGGCGAACACAAAGGTCTCACTGTTTCTTTGAACGATCAAAGTAATCCCTATTTGGCTGTTGCATGGGGAAATAGAATTGCATTCTATCATGTTGAGATTCAACAATCATCTGGTTTCTTTAGTATGATGTTTGGCTTTGGAACTAGTACTTCAAATAGTACGAGTGCATTGAATTCTCCAAATACTGGAAAAAACAATGATTCCTCTCGTGGAGATATTTCTTCACATCAAAGCTCAAGTGATTTACCTAACGTTTACTTTGCTTCTGAAGTATTTGTTCCATTTCCTGTGGAGCAAATTCATTGGCTCACGGATGATATATTCATTGTTTTTGACTCTAAACTTGGAAAAATGCTGTTAATTGATCGAAAACTTGAATCTTCTACTAATTGGATTGAAGAAGTGAATTGTAAAGATCTCATGTTGGACTATGTTTCTGATCCAATGATGAACGTTCCAATTAATCTCAAGAAGAAATATGGAATTCATTATGGAGGTGCTTTCGTTCGAGGCGTTTATGATGTTTCATCCTTCCAATATATTGACATTCTTCGTCACTCCTCCATTAACACGCAAAGTTTACTACGATCCATCTACACTGGAGGTTCTATTGATGACGACACGATCAGTTTACCAAGTACAACTCACAGTGCTGCTTCTGAAATGTATCGTGCCTATTATGGTGGTACATCTGTGACAGTGAAACACAAGAGTCCAACCATTTATTTATTGGGAGCATCAGAGTTGAGAGCCATGCGTTGTTTATCTTGGGATGAAAGAGTTGTAGCTTTACAATCCATTGGAGAGTATGAAGAAGCATTGAACATGTCTGTTGAAATGTTTAATGATCCAAGTGGAATTGGTGCATTGATCGGTCTTCCAACAAAGGATGAAAATCAAAGACATGAAGCAGTAAGCACTTTGATTTCCTCAATTCTTGTGGATTACAGAGATACAAAACTTCATCAACTGGAACTTGACAGTGGATTGACACATTCTAAAGTGGAAATGTTGGTTCAAGTTGCAAGAAATTGTCTTCAAAGAGCGATTGAAATTAACAACATTGAACTCATTGAAGGAACCTTCTTGTCCTTTGAACATCATGGTTATGATCACATCTTCCTTCAATTACTCGTTGAAGAATTAATTTTGAATGGAGCTCTCTCAAGAATGATGACCATTGATTCCAAGAAAGCATCGTATGCATTTATCAAATCTCAATTTATGAAAATCAAAGATCTTTACACATCAAGTGCAGATTCAGAGAGTGGAGAAAAAGGTCTCATTGATCTTTCTCGATATATTAAATATCATGGTGGAATCGATTCTGATCAGTCCTCACTCAAATCAGAAACTCCAACCATCACACATCTCTCTCAAAAAGCAAGATTGAGCAAACTGGAAAACATTATTCTCAACTTGGATATTAGCAAGTTAGACATTCCATTTGATACGATTCGAGATTTGTGTAGCTACAAGGATCACACCATGTGTAGAATGAATATTTATGCCCACTGCATTTTAAAGAAGGACTTTATTGGACCTGCTCGAACCTATTTGGAAGAAGTGAGTCTTTCAGATTTGGGTTCTCCAGAGTCCCAAGAGAAAGCAGATGCTATTCTCAAATACTTTAAAAATATTATTACCAATGGAACAATTTTCACAGATGCCTATCAAATTACTGATTTTGATATTTTGAGAAAGGTCAAACGGTTGATTATTGATTTCATTTTCGAACAAACTCGAGTGTCACATTCCAAGACATCTCAAGAATCTGGAACCTCTCAAAGAAAACTTCCTCGTACTGGAGTTGCTCTTCTGAATCTCGAGAAATTGATCAAATTCAATCCAAAGGACACTTTTGAAGTTCTCAAAATATACTTTGAAGAGGTTCAACTTGAAAGAGGAATTAACACCTCTCCATTCTATGTCAACTTCCCAAAGCCAATCAAATGCCCTTTACAAGATCAAGAGGATAGAGATAACATTCTTGAAGATTTTGTCATTACTTCATTTACCGATTGTATCCATGAAGGAAGTAACACCATCAAGAAATGGGTTCCAAAATTGCAAAAGGAAGAGTTGATTGAAGCTATGAAAACCTTTGTTTTGGATCCTCCACAAGGTGAACTCGATATTGAATTAGATGGTCCATTCTTCTCACTGAAAGAAAAGAAATACCTCTATGAATTTTTAGGTGAAATGATCGCAAGAAATATTCTTTCTGAAGACAAGGGCCAAATTAAGAGAATTTACACTCACCTTTGTCACGACACTGTTTTCACAAGTTATGAAACAAAAGAATTACTCAAACAGTTCAAAGAGCATGAAAAGGCTACCAATGATCTCAAAAAGAGCAAAGAAGGTACAAAAGTTTCATTTTTTGGAATGGAGAGTCGCCAGGATAGTCTTGACAAGCTTATGAAACAGTCGGCCTATTTTGAAGAACGAAAGCAATATTTAGTGAAAGAATATGATTTCAAAGAGCATCGACAACAAATTGTGATTCGAATTTTGGAAAAACTTGAAAGTTCTAATGAGCAAACAATTAATGCTATTTTGGTTCGATTGATTGATTTTGCACAAGAAAATAATTGTTATGATGTTGCTGTTTTTTTGAATAAGAAGAAGAAAGATTACAAGGCAGTCATTAAGAACTATATTGATGACTTGAAATTGAAGAAATCTATTGGACATAACAAGCCACAGGTTCCTGTTTTTGAATACATTTCAGAATTGGCAAATGACAGTGAAGTTGTCAGCATTTATATTCATGATGCTATTCTTGATCATTTACTTGATTTAATGAGATCTGACAGTGAGGAAATGACACTTCTCATTGTGAAATATTTCCCAACCATCCATCCACAAGTTCTAAATGCACTCATAACGTCAAGCATCAAGAATGTCGAAGATGAAAGATTATTATTCAACTATCTTTCTAAAATTATTAACATTTATGAAGGAAATAATTCTGATTTCTTAGATAGCAACTCCAAAACTGGTGAATCTGCTACTGCCTATTATTCGAACATGTCACGAGCTAAAATTGAAGTTGATATGGAGCTTCAATATCAATATATTCGACTTTTGTGTAAATTTGAACCACATCGAGTGTGTGACTGGCTTCAAACTCATCAATTCCCAGGAGAAAAGGCCGAGGACATTCTTGAATATTGCAGAAACATTCCAGATGCAGTCAGTTTCTTGTTGGAAAGAAATGGTGAAGTGATGGAAGCTCTAAATATTGTCCTGAAGAACATTGTGCGTGAGACTAGCATTTTAGAAGAGTGTCTTTCTCAAGTGGCACAAATTCTTGATCCCAATAATTATCGTTTCAGCAAATATCGACACATTCGTGACGTGAAAGAACGAGAACGATTACAAGGAGCCGACATGTCCTCTAAAAAATTTGATGGACTTTCAGAAAAGGATGCAAAATTCTTTAATGTGGAAAGTGTTCTAGGTTTGGTCGATTTGGATGACATTCCTCTCGATCAATATCTCGAAATTCGAAAGAATGTACTCATCCAAAAG
Source organism: Naegleria fowleri (assembly GCF_008403515.1). Taxonomy (NCBI): domain Eukaryota; phylum Heterolobosea; class Eutetramitea; order Acrasida; family Naegleriidae; genus Naegleria; species Naegleria fowleri. Next base: position 383,203 of record NW_025407936.1, read on the forward strand.
GGTCTCATTCCACCCTCAATTTTAACACCTTCTTCTGAAAATGAAAAGGATGGTGGTAATGGTAGTGGTGAACTTCAAACAACCAATCAACCATTGTATTATGGTTTAGATGATGAATTTATTGGACGTGGACCAGTAGCTCTCAAAGTTGAAGATTTACCAGAATCTAAAAAGATTCGAAAAGAACTCGCCGTTGCCATTTCCATGTGTCGACGAAATACACAAAGAAAAACAGTCGATGAAAAGCAAGTGAAACAACTTTGGTTTAAATTGATGGATCAATTCAATGTTCCATTGAGTGAACATTACAAATCGTATCGATTGAGTAATGTGGATTCTTCAGGACTTAATTCTTCCAAGAAGGATTTATTGGATGATGGAGATGTTTCTTCATCTGAACAGTCACGACTTCAAGCGACACAAGAGAGTGACATTGAAAAGATCAAAAAGAAAATTGAACAATCAAAGAATTTGAGAAAAACCAAAGAACAAGAATTACTCGAAAAAGAAAAAGAGTTGAAAGATCAACAAGATGAAGAAGAAAAGAAGGAAATTTCCAAAGAAATTGAACGAATGAAGAAATACATTTCAGTTCAAGTAAAAAAAGAAAAAGAACTCCAAAGACAAATTCAAGAAATTATTGAACGAAGCAAATTAGAACAAGAAAAATCGAATCAAATGCATAATTTGGCCAAATTGTGGCTTCAACTCATTCAACTCAAATTCTTGCGTGTGGTGGTGCTTTCTGCCATTGGAAGTATGCCAATTCCAGAAATTTTGAAAAAACTCACAAGAGAAAATGCTAAAACTGACTTTTCCATGTATCGACAAATTTTACTTCATTTACTTGACAAGTACAGATATGATTTGAAATTATTACAAAATGCTTACAATGTGGTCGAGGAAGATACTTTCACATTGAGCAAAAAGTTTAGTGATCGACTCATGAGAGGTCTCTGTCCAATCGTTCCAAAATGTATGCTCACAGATACTGTGTTGACCCCTGAAGTTGATGAAGATGAGGACGATGAAAAACCAGAATCAAAGAAGGGTAAAAAGGAAAAGAAGTTTGATGTGATTCGATTATTTGACACTGGTTATGCTTATCGATTGTCAGCCCTTGGAAATGTCACTCGTTGTCCAACCACAACGACCTCTGTCAGAAAGAAGAAATTTGAGTATGAGAAGAGCAAATCCATTACAGAGGTTAAGAAAATTACCAATGAATTGTCGAGACTTTCCTCTGTGGAGACGATGGTAAAAAAGAAGCCAGCAATCAAGCTCTACAAGACAGTACTCAAAGAATCTCAAATGGTTCGTGCCGCAAAGAAGACTGGAACAGAAATTGTGTTCAGTGGAGTTGAAAAGTCCTTGTTGCCACCAGTGTATGAAGAGACAACAGTACTCATTCCAACTCTCTTCTCTGCAACGACTTCGAGAGATGTCACAACCTCAGGTTCAATGGAAACAAGTGTGGACACCTCTGTCGTTTTGGAAGACTTGAGAAGTATTTCACAGGAACAGATTGTGGATACTCTTCTCGAAAATGCCATTCAATTTTAATTGTAGAATTTTCATGTTAAATCTTAATAAATTTACACATCAATATCCATTTTAAATCTAAATAAATTAATATTCAAAGTTGCACTTTCAGCGTTGCTTGTTCATTTTGGCTTTCTCCATGACTTGCAACACTTCTGTTTTCATAAATCTAAACAAGGCCAACGCAAATGGATGCAAGAATTCATCCTTGTCAGAGCCATTCACTGAAAGTTTAAGAAGTCCATTTTCGTGATAGTATTTCGATGAGTGAACATAAATTCTGTGTATCAAATCGTCGGCATCAATCCAAGAAAGTCTTAGTTTTTCGATTTTCGCAGTATTACTATCTACCAGTGTCGAGTTTGCAAAATCTTCTTCCAGATCAACAAATGGCAACTCGATCATGAACACGTAATACTTTCCATTGGCGTAGTATTTTCCTGGTAATGGGGCAATTTTTTCATGAATGTCTCCAAATAATCCTCTTGTTTCCTCGAAAAACTCTCTGGATGCTGTATGAAAAGGATTAGCATCGAATTTCTCACGTTTTCCACCAAATTCAGACCATGTCAGAATTTTCTTGGCAACATTGTATGGGCTTTCTTTCTCTGTGGTTGTTGGTGGTGACATGCCTGAATTCGACACAAAGTCACCTTTACCTCCTCTATTTTCCTTTCCTAATAAAAAGTAAACCTTTCCATTATGTAAGGAATAGGGAATAATTCCAGCGGCTTTGTAACTCGGGTTAAATTCCAAACCTGCAGATGATGAACCTCCACCTCCACTATCAAAAGATGATGAACCTCCATTAAAGCCATTGTCACTCACAGGTCGATAAGAAGAGCTCGATAAACTAGAGGAAGAGCCTTCACTACTGGCAGAATTCATGTTGTTGTTGATATAGGGTGGAGTAATGGCATACATGGGTTGTATATAATAAGGATAAGGATAATAATTAGGATAGAATTGAGGATAGTAACCTTGTCTATACACATCTGTGGTTGGCGTTGGTGGAAGAACATTTGACGTTGGATAATAGGATGGCATGTAATAATAATGTGAGTGTTGATCATGTGGATAGCCATACATTGGTGGATAGTAATCGGCATTACTTGCAAATTCTGATGATTGTTCGTGTGAAACATTACTATCATTAGACTGATGTTGTTGATGTTTGAGAGATTTGGACATATTTCTCTGTCTTGACTGAAATATTTGCTTAATAAATTGATCAGAAGTATTTGCATTTTCAATCTTTTCGATATGTCCACAGTCTCTGCATTGAATCGTGAAAAATGTAAAATCATCCAATCGTTCAATAAGTTGGCGTTGTTGAGTTTCTATTAGTTCTTCGTTATAATTCTCCTTAAATTCATTTAAGATGTTTTGTTGTTGATCATTATCAACAACGATTGGATTTGTGGTTTTAACTGATTTGCACTTTGGGCATACCATGTAATTGGATATATATGAATGTAAAATGTGATCCAACAGCTTTGACATTCCCTCTGTGTCACACATTGACACTGACCTACTAGGGTCATTTGGGTACTTCACAAACATGTCCTTTGGTACCCGTTTGCCATGATTTTCAGCAAGCTCATTCTTCACCTCAGCGATATGTTCATGCAAAACATAACCTTTTTTAACCTCAGTGTCATAAAAACAAGTTTTATCAATTTCAAATCCGATATATTTCATCAAGTCTTGATTCAGTATCGTGTTGTTGTGTGAAATAAATAGGCAATTAGTTAGTAATGGGAATGTTATTTTTCATTATGATTAATAACGTTTTAACACTTACATTGAGCTCTTCGATTCATTTCCGTGTAAATCTCCAGCATGTTATTAATCACTGTTCTTTTCATATTTAATTTCAAATCGTACTGCTCATTCGTTTCTAAATCTCTGTATTTGATATCTTGAGTATAATCCTCAGTTTCAATCTTTGTTTGAACTCTCCGCAATAATTGTTTATGAGTCGGACTCAATATTGAATGATGATGACCACCAGCTCCAACTTTTGGCTTGCTTCCCGAATTTGAATTTCTTCCTTGTTGTTGCTTGGAATCGTTGTTATTGTTCACAAACAACTCTTTCTGAAATTCTTGCTGCGACTCCGAACAATGATGATGTTGGTTCTTATCCTCTTCTGCACAACGAAGTCCAAAACCAGAAGAAGAATTTTTTGATTTTTTTCTCTTTGAGTTTCTTCTCAAAGAACTACGACCACTGCTATTACTCGGAAGAGTGGAATTAAGCCTTGATGAGAGTGAGGAGGAGGAGGAGGAGGAGCCAACCTCTTCATCATGATTGGGGTGTTGTTGCAGTTGTGCTTGTTGTTCTTCTTGTTGTTGATGAGAAGCTTGATTGTTGCTGTTGTGAGGAGAGTTTTTTTGGCTTGAAGAGCTCTTGCTGTTCAAGGAAGGATGGATCTGAACGTGGTGATCCGAGGATGATGATGATGATGGATCTTGATCGGTGGTGGTGGTGGTAATGCTTGTGTGGATTGCTTTACTTTTCTGAGAATGGAATGGAATAGGTTGTTTTTGAGTTTTCTTTTTTTGGGTGTTGTTGTTGTTTGGATTCATGGGAAGGGAGATGGTGTGCGTGATCAATGATCAGAGACTGAAAGGATATTTGTAGAGTTCAATAATAAACGAGATCAATATCTGAATATCTGTAATTGGAGTGCGTGACAGTACTGACACAAATGTACATGTTATGGGTGGCTTGTGGTCACGGATGGACTCGCTTTTTGATCACAATATCTTCCTCTTCGTGTTTTCACGATTAATATATTTCACAAATCACTCTGCGAAAGAGACCAGAGTGAGTACACTTCCAAAAGAGAAACACAATGGTAGACTTGAGAAAAATAACCAATAAATAGAAATGTTCTTCAAGAACACGACAATGTGAAAGAGAGAGAGAGCACTTTTCAATTTGATCAAGCGAACACTCTCTCAATTTTTTAAATTTGAATTTAATTCAAGCCGAATTTGGGCGAATGATTCAAATTTCTCTTGTGAAAGGACAGAGAAAAGTGATGGATACGAATTGTTGGGAATATTTGCATAGAGGAAGGTGGTCATCTCTTCTCATGTGTAAAACAGTCCTCCCTTGAAAGGACTCCAGAGAAGCGCCCTCAAAAGAAAAATGAGAAAGAACTGTGCAAGGCTTGTTCTTCTTTCGCCGTTGGGATCGGGTTCACCGATGTTGTTACTGAGAGGACGAGCTCATCGTCATCATTACATTAATAATAATAACAACTTGATCAGTTCTGTTTTTTCAGCACATGCGATCAGGACCACTACCAAGAATCATCATCAATCCGTTTTCAATAAGAATAGTGAATGTATTCAAATTCTGTCCTTGATGAAGCGGCAAGCACAATTAAAGAATTTCCATACATCATTGAGCCATAGGGAAAGTGGTGTTCCGAACATGGAGGCAAATAATGTAAATAGACTTCATTTCAGTAAAACCTATTGGATCTATGAACAATATAGAAAGGATTTGGAAGAGAGATTGGCATCATTGAAATCGTACTATGCCTACGACACACAACAAGCAAATATAAAAAGACAAATTGATCGAATTCAGGCCGAGTTGGATCATTTTGATATTTGTGAAAGACAGTTTAATCAAAAGGTGAATCGATTGCAATATCAAATTGATGCTCTTGAGATGAAGAAGGAAACAAATGAGTCGGATATTTTGCATTGTGAAATGATGATTTCTCACATTAAGAATGAATTTAAATATGCTAAAAGTGATGATGTAATTCATTCTCTCACTTCGAGACTTCAACAACAAGAATTTCATTTGGAGAATTTGAGAGAAACACATGACTCTCTATTGTCTGAAATTGCTAATCTTCAAGCACAGATTGATAGCTACACCATGGATTTCATTGATGATTTAGAACTTGCTCTCGATGGAAAAATAACATTCTGGAAGTACCACTATCCAACAGTATTGAGAGTTGCTTTAATTGCAGCACTTGTGAGCTTTATTGCATCCTATCTTTATCATGCTGTTGGTGTGAGTATTGAATTGAGAATTGGAGGTGACGATGATGAGGAAGATGAAAACGAAGATGGACAAGAAGATGACAAGGAAAAGGCCTCTGATTAGTTCTCCAACCTATGATATCCTGATCAGGGTGGGTTTTGTGTGATGATCGCTACTGCAGCAATAAAAGATGACAAGAGCGGAGAAAAAGAAGGAAATTTTCAAAACAAAAAGACGACACCCATCATCATTCGTGTGGCTCATCACCCTTTACACTTGAAAGAATCCATCGTGTAAAGAGAGAGTATAATCTTGTCATCTTGATAATTCCTGTAATATAATCATAGAGTTTATTATATTGTTGATCATATTTTGCTGCCATCAATCGAACTAGTTATTGGCTGATAAATACATTTCTTTTCAAACCATCATCATGACCTCTTCATCCTCATCATCATCGGGTAATCACAGTGCTCCATCAGTACCACTGAAACATCAAGAAAAATCAAACTCTCCAAAAACTCCATCTACTTGCATTCGGAATACATGTATCTTCTTCCTTCTTCTTCTCTTGACCTTCTATTTACTATTAGGTCATTTCATGTATCATGCCATGTTTTCTCTCTCTGACAAGTTCTACACAGAAGGTTACTTGAAATCAAGAGAAAACTCAATTTTTGGTGTTCAGACTTATATAAATTGCAGCGATTGGAGAAATGCAACTATGAGCCACAAATTCTTGAAAGGACTCACCGAAAAGATGATTACCATGAAGAATTCCATTGAAATATCCAATGTGTCTTTTACGAGTAGAGAAACTGAGGATGTTCCGTATCGAGTGAACCTTAATGGAAGATTGTACCGAATCAAATCGTCTTCATCATCTTCATCCTCTACAGAGGTAACTTCAGCAACAACCACTAAAAAGGTCATCATTTTCGTTCATGGATTTCGCATGAGACAGAATCATTATACCATTACCATTCCACTTCAAATGATGTTGAATGCCTTCCCGAATGGAGAATATGATTTTTTCACCTTTGAATTGAGAAATCATGGCCAATCCGAAAAGGAATATCCAAGTGTCCTTCTTTCAGACAAGTCCTACAGCACGTATGGAAGTTTAGAATATGCAGACTTGTTAGGAGCCATTGATCATGTAAAATCTCAATATGGATACGAACATGTTGGATTGTATGGATTATCGAAAGGAGGAGCAACCATCATGACTGCCTATTTGAAATCAACACCTCACAACAAGGACTCCATTCGAGCCATGTTCTTGGATAGTCCAGCCTGTGATATCGAATTTACATTGCAATCGAATTTGTATCGAGTGTTGGGTTATATTGTGGGTCATGACGATCGATTGGAATTGGATTCAATGCGAATGAAAATTGCTCGATATGTATTGTGGCCTGCCATTCAATTATTTGGCTCTGTGGTGGCAAAACCAAATCATCCTCACCACAGTTATCCTCCATTCTTGAATGATGCATTTCGATTGTGGAATAAGCGAGTGGAGCTCGAGAGTAGTCGTAGTGGCAACGATGAAAGTGGAACTCAAGTATTGGTGCATAAGGTCGCCATTCATTTTGATCATCCAAAAAGTGATATTCTTGTGCCCATGCAAAATTCAGAGAGATGCAGCGCTTTGGCTTCCAAGCTTGATCATTTGAAAGTTTCGACCTATTATGGAGATGTCAACAGTAAGGAACTAAAGCACACATTTTCAGACTGTAAGGATCATTGTATCTTAATGTTGTCTGAGCCAGAAAAGTATTATCAAAGAATGACCACCTTCTTTAAGGAGAATTTATAATGAAGTGGGATAAAACAAATGTGACTCTTCACGATACACAAAATCGAATAATGTTCCTTTTGAGCTTTCACCATCTGTGTGTTGCTTGAGTATTTTCGAGAATGAGTCTCGAACTCGAGGCAGCTCACTTCCGAGCTTTATCGCAGATAAAATGTTTCTCTCAATAGCAGAACCGTATTCGCAATGTCGTTTGAAAGCCAATTGATTAAGCATGGAGCTTCGATCTCTGAGGGAGTTCAAACACCTACAGAGCAAGTTCACTGAATTGATTTCTTGCCTTCTATTGTCCTCTGAATGCACATTCTTTGTCAATAAAATTTTACTCTCCTCAAACACCAAAATAGATGACATTGCGCCAATGCAATACTGCAGTGAAGCTAAAAGATGGATTGAAAAAGTATCATTCTCTGGAATATTATCTAGATCAATGGTTTCGATGTTTTTAAGGGCGTACTCTATCACACGTCCCAACTTTGGTATGTGATCCTTGCAATACGGCTTTCCTTGCCCATCCAAAGATACATTCCACACTAGCAGGCACGCATTTGCTGTCAGCGAAATTGGATACATTTCAAACATATCTAGCAAGGTATTCAAGGAATTTACAATATTTAAGCTTGCTGCTAGATCTCTTGCTGTTGAATTTAACTCACACATACTTGAGACGGTCTTGACACAATACTCAATTAGAAGTTCGCTTGTTGAATTGTTCATGGTATAAATTAGAACATCTAAAATTTTGTTGTCGTCTTTCCGCTCCATGTCATAGGAGAGAAGAACTTTACATCCTATGTGACAAAGGCTGAATTGGTGAAGAGCTTGAGCTGCAGCAACCTTGTCTCTATAGTGTGTGGTGTGTTTGAGTTTTGTGCTTGAGCCTTTCATGATATCCCCAGTGATCACAGTGAGCAAGGGAAAAATCAGTGGTTTTAGGGCCTCTTTAAATGTTGAAATGCTTGCTAAGGAATAAACAATCTTGCTTGCCCATTCATTGAGCAAAATTCTGTGCGATATCGTTGCGACAGAGTTCTGAAAATCGGAGCTGAAAAGATATTGTAAGGAATCGACAATCTTAAATTGAGTAATGGCTCTTGCTTTCATATCGGGATTAATACACGAGTTGAATATAAGTTTCAAGGATTTAATTCGTTCCTCATTTGAAAATTTGGTGTCCTTGATCATGTCAATATTTCTTTGTAATCCCATATAACCGAATGAATCATAGACAACATTTTGCATTCGTTCATTGAATGGTATTTCTTTGTAAGGGTATCTTTGAGATAAATTCTGTTCGATCTGAAAGACCGAACCGTGTGAGCCAATTTGTTGTTGCGTTGATTGTTTGAGCATTTGAAAAGAATGGCTATTTTTTTGTCGTTTTCTTGTTTGGCGCCAACTTTCAATTTATTACGATGAATCCCAATTTGGGTTTAGTCACTCTACTTTTAAAAGCAAGACGAAATTAGTTACATCGAGAGAAATCAAGATTGTTTTGGAAAACTCTCTAAAGAATTTGGTAATGACGTTGTTTATTCGGGTCGGTTTCCTTCCTCAAAATCATCTAATGTAATTGTTGAAATTATTGTTGGAAATGTCTTTCAAAGGACTCTTCGAGCTCTTTTTTAAATGATGGGGAGGATGATGTTTAGTGGCGACTACTGTTGCTGCGTGATCTCTATGATTTGTTCGTGATGAGACTTCCTTATTGGTAGCTAGCTTTGGTAAAAACTTGGCTCCATTGTTTGTAATGACAGCAATATTTGTGAAAATGGGTTCTTGTTTGTTTGAATAATTTTCCTTATGATCATTCCGTGTTGGTGTTGTTGGAGTAGCATATACAGAACTAATAGTACTATCTGTAGTGGAATCAGAATTGGATGAAGGACATGCTTCTTCTGAGCTTGGACTGTGATTACCAAATAATGGTGATGAATTAGTGGCAGCAGCTGCTGCTCTATGCAAGGGAGAGGGTGACATGTAGCCTCCATGGTATGGTTGTGGTGTCATGAAGGGAACAGGTTTAAGGGAAGGCATCTTTTTCATTGAGATGGTTGGACCATTCGATGGTAGCGGCTCATCTGTATTATTGTTCATATCATTGGGTAGTATTTCAAAGTCATCTTCTTTGTGAAACTCACAACTTTCGGGTGGAATGGTTCCCATTTCTTGAATACCTTGTGTGGATGGAGTGTTATTGGCTGCAGGTGTCACCAACTCTTGGTCAACCAGGAGTTGTGGATTGTTGGCTTGAATGTCATCTTTTGATTCAATATTCAACATTGGTATATCAAGGATTTCCTTATTGTTAGGTGGTAATTTACGATGCTTCTTACTTGGATCAAATGCAAGGATAGGAGATGGCAAGACGAAGCTATTGCGTTTTGAAAAGCTCAAATCATCATTTGATACATCGGTCACCTTTTTAGGAGCTGGTTTTGAAGATTTTTGTGTTTCTTCCATCACTGGCACATCTTCGTTATGTTCGTCACCATCGTCATCCATAATACTTCTTCCTGATGAGGTCAACATGTTACCATCCGTTGGAGTGAATGCTACTTGAGAGTGTAATCTCAAATGTTCGTCATCAAATGGAATTGCATTCAAATCAATTAACTTGTTCAATTCTCTCACGTCAAGATCTCTGGTGATCATGGAACCTTGTTTTTTGATTGGAGTTCTTGCAACGTCAGGAGTTGGAGAACGAGGATCAAACCCAATTGGACAGACATCTTGCCATGATGAAGATGGTAACTTTTCATCCTCTTTGTGGAACATTAATTGTCTTGCCGTGTCATAATGTGGAGTTTCAGGACTTTTGATTGGAGGTTGTTGGTATTTGGCTTCCTCTAATTTCTTAATGAGAATTGCATTAATAAGAGCAGAGGAGCGTGATCTCGTAAATGGAACCTGATCATGAGCATTGACACAAGCATTCTTTTGAGGAACTTTTTGATCTCTCCCAGAGTCGTAATCGCCAAATGTTGTCATTGGATGGGCTGTCACAACGATGGTTGCATCCTTATTTATGGTCTCTGCCATCTTGAAAACTTGTTTCAACGTTTCCTTTGAATTACCTCTTAATAGATGTTTTAAATTAGCCAAAGAGGAATGACGTGATTTCTCCAATGAATGCTGATTGGAGGAAAAGCTTTTTGGTGTTTGGCTGGATGATCTTTTAAGATATTCCCCTCCATGGCTCTTCTTTCCTTGAGAATGCTTATTTCCCATTTTCAATTAATATTTGAATAATTCTGCAATATTTACAATCCAATAATTGTAATAGGTATTTGTTTGGAACAAAGAGTGTTTGCTCGGTGACTCGGCAGAAACGACAAACAAAGGTGTAATACTATGAAGATCGAACGCGAAGCAAAGAGATGCAGTTTTTTCAATATAATATTTTCAATGACCAACGGACACAACCAGAGAAAAGGCGGAAACGTTTGAGGTCTTGTGATGCCATTGTTGTTTGCATCTTGGGCGGGTGCACCCCAGAGAGAGAATTCCCATATTCAAGTCCTAATTAAACAATGAATTCATCGACTAAAATACTTGTTGTTGTGATCACAAGGATTCGTCAAATTTGAAAGCTTTTTGAAAGTGTATCCTTTCCGATCGATAATATTTTTGAAAAAGAGAGCATTTTAATTTTTTATTCAAACAAAAATGCCTGTTTCAACTCGAAGAAGCAAAGCAGCAAGGCAAGATAAAGAAGAAACAAGAAAGGAAGAGAAGGAACCATCGGATTCAGCTTCTCTTCTCACGAAAACACCGGTGAAGGAGCGACCAAAAAGAAAGAAGAAGACTGAAACTGTAGTAATTGTACAACAATCAACATCTGTGGATGAGGACTTGATGGATCAAAGTGAAAAATTTCCCATTCAAAAAACCCCTGTAAAAGCTCGGAGGAGAAGAAAAAAGAATGTTGAAAGTGATGATGAGGAATTAAAACAACCAGCACCTTCAGAAAATAATGCTATCACTAATGATAATAATATACATAATCAAGAAAATACTCATCCAGAAAACCGTGATGATGATATGTTATTTACTCCTAAAAAGTCTTCCGAGAATGGTGAGACTACAAATTCGGAGATACATAATGGAAACAATGCAATTGACGAATCATCAAGATCGCTTTTGGCATTAACAATCCAAAGCATTTATTTGAGAAAACTCTGTGAACAAGACTTCTCACGGCAATTACACCATTTAAACGTAATACAAAGCCGTTGGCGAAAAGTTTTGGCTCAAAAATCATGTTCTCAGCTAAGAGAGAGCACTAGACTGAAGAGAGAACAGATGACATCAGCTGTGTGCTTGTATCAAGCTAGGTATAGAGGTTTTCAAGTGAGAAATACATACGAAAATCTTTTAAAGTCAGCGATTACTATTCAATCTTTATGCTCTAGATATTGCGTTAGAAATGAGTTGATAAGGAAGCGAAAAGAAAGATTAGAAGAGTTGGAGAAAAAGAAATTACAAGAGGAAGAATTTCGAAAGAATGAAATCTCAACAATGATTTCTGCTCTTTTCAGAAGTCTCATTAATAGACAATACATAGGTAGGATAAATCAAAGTGCTCGATTAATACAATCTGCTGTCGTGGCAACACAACAGAGACGCAATCTGTCTCAGGTTATCTGTGGAGCTGCAATGATGCAAGCAGCATTCCGAGCAAAATTAGTACGGAGCAAAATGCAAAAATTAACATCAGCCATTAGTGTCATGCAGTCATTATGTGTGGTTGCTTTGGACAGGAGACGTATATTAGAGCAAGAAAAGCAAATAAGAGAACAGATCATCATAATTGAATCTGCTATCAGAGGAAAAGAGATCAGAAATCTTGTAAAACGACAATATTGCAATATTACAGAACTACAGGCTTTCGTTCGCTCATTTATTTGCGCTAGGTCTTATAAGAATGAAATGCAAAAAGAGAAAATGTCAAGCAACATTATAGAAAATTTAGAGAACTCTCAAGACATTTATTTGGACGCAAGCCTCGTTATCCAAGCTCTTGTTAAATCCAAATTAACTAGATCGGAGCACACCCATACATTGCAAACACTGCAAATCATCCAAGCCTGTATTTTGGGCTATATTACAAGAAAAGAATATTCCACACCAATAGGTACAAAAAAACTAGATGTTGTTCAAAGCAAGGACCTTGAAAACCAACTCACGATTAAGAAACGATCTATAGCTGAATTTTCAAAAAAAGTTGATGACGTTTTGGCTACATTCTTAGAAAGTGTTACCAAGCATCCGAATATTGAACAAAATGATCATGAGGCTATTTCTGATAAAAAGCGAAAAAGAAACTCGATGGAAGAAGAAGAAAACAGAAACAATAATGAATCATTGTTGGATGACGAGACGTGTCAAGTATTGGACTATGAAATCAAGAAACAAAAGAAACAAACAGAGGAGCTTTTGCGCATTATTGATGAAAAGGTTATTTCTAAAAAGTCTCAGAAAGAACAGGTTGAGGACTTGTTGGATCAATTGGATCAAGAAACAGAGGTAATAGAAGCACTCCAAAAAGAACATGACGTAAAGCTTAGGAAATTAGAAGAGGAGTTAGAACAAAATAATGTCTCTGCAGAAAATTCACACATAGAAAATGATAAGGACAATCAGGAGCAGATCATTATGGAAAAAGATCGAACTCATTCCTTACCTGAGAGCACAGAAGAACATATGGATAAGAGTTTACCAACAACTGATCCGTTGGATATTTCCAACATTAGCCTAATAGGAACACCAAAACAGACATTGCGATTGAGTAGACCATTAACAAGAGCAACCAATCTCCCAACAACGACCAGCAACATGGACCAGCGTCATCCTTTATCAACTACCATCACTCCAAAACCAACCAAATTCTTTTCCGTGTTTTCACCTTCTCCTATTTCCCACAAATCACACCCAAATAGGGCAATTCAAAATCAAAGTGACAACAAACAACCCCTATCCCAATCATCCATACTCTCTCCTACCGTCCAAAAGCTGGTCTCCCACAATAATAGACAACGATCAGATACAAGCAGAGAACCGCAACAACAAATCCTTCTTTCTCCCAAATCCAAAATTTTGAACAGACAGCAAACTCCAGTCAAACAGTCAACCTCACGATTACTCAACAGCAGCTTTATTTCACCTTCTCCTTTCCTGAATTCCTCCATGATGACCTCCTCCTTAAACAGCACCCCAAATGCTTCATCATTGAGTGACAACTCTGAGTCTGAATTATTCATGTCACCCAACACCTTTAACAACACTCAACTAAATAGAAAACGAAAATTAGACGAGTTTTCGAACACAGAATTAATTTTTCCAGGTCAAGTTGGGTCTATCCCCACAAATAACAAACTTAAATTGCTCAAAAGAGATGAGAAAAATGTAAAATGGGCTGGTGGTTCAAATACCAAGTTGCCCAATCCAACGCAAATCCTTGTGGCTGACGATTTTAATCCAAAATATTCACCAAACAAGGTATCTTCATCCACCAGCAAATCCATTATGTCACACTCATCTCGAGGTGAAGTAGGTCAAGCACAAAAGCCTCCAAAACCACCTCACCCATAAATGACTTCAATATTTATTGAATCAAAATTCGCAAACACAATTTTTTTAAAAAATGCAAAGTCATTCAGTATCTTTGCTTATCGACATCAATAATGATGAAAGTCCTTCAGAAAGATCTCAATCCATTGAAGAATTATTTTTAAAACCTCATGATCAAGCGAGTATGATGATTCCGATCGAGTACCAAATTTCAAGTTTTGCAAAAGTTCGAGGATTAGGCTTGTACGGCATCCCTTGGCATCCGACTGGAAACGCAAGCGCTGTGTTTATTAGTGCACCTCAAAAGACAAGGAAAACTAGTCCCTTGCAGTTCGCCAATGTACGATATGAAGTTGAAGAAGATGTTGATCGATTTTATTTATTTAATGGATTTGAACGATGGTATGAACATGCTATGGAAGATGTTGATTTTGTAGAATTTGTGAGATTGCACTCACCTCGCGCAATTCTGGATCACCCTTCAACGATAGAGTCACCGAAATTACCCAGATCTGAGGATGATGAAGAACCTTTTTTTCCTGCTATCGACATGGATACTGTGGTTTTAGACGATTTGAACTTGACAACAGTCATGAAACAAGCTCGAGAAAAATATCAACTGCAAGCTACTCAACCAAATGCCAGTGTTTTTAAGCCAAGAGATTTTCGTTCGACGACCATTTCAAAAGATCGTCCCAGTTGTCGCATATATCATTCAACGGCATTTGATTCACAAAACAATTGTGTTTATATTTATGGTGGATTCATACGTGGGCGTATCATGTCTAATGATGTTCTGAAAATGACATTTAAGAATGGATCTGCAGATCAAAACAATAGTGGTGGTAGCATTAATGATGAATGTGTCTCAGAAATATTGACAAGCAAATTTAAATTAATTGGTAAAACGGAAGCCAATGATGCTCCTGGTGAAGTACCCTTCAGGGAAGGTCATACAGCCATTATACGACGAGGAAAGATGTATGTGTTAGGAGGCAATGCAGGTCGAAGTGGGACCTTTGAAAGAGAAATGTTGGTTTTTGATTTTAAGACATTCACAATAGAGCCAGTGACTGTTAAGGGTGAATCGTTTTCTCATCGTGCATATCATTCTGCGACATATTTAGAAAAGTATGACATTATGATGGTATGTGGTGGAAAATTGAGACCAGGTCAAGGTAAGTCAACTCTTGAACTGCAACCGTATTTAACCTTTCATGTCTTGCTGTGAATCAAATAACCGGTTTTGAACTTTTTTCAACCTTTTCATTTACTTGATTCATGACAACTTTAGGAGCTCCTCTTTCTTCTCAATGCTTTATCTTCCATTTTGCCACAAACACCTGGGAACTGCTGGACCCAACCATATTCAGAATGCCAACACTCTCAGGACATCAACTCTTGACAATATCGAATAGTGTCATTGCTGTAGTTGGTGGCTCACAAATAGCGTATGGAAATGGCTCAGATATGTCTAAGTTTATATACCTGTATGATGCTGAGAGTAGAGAGTTTTGCAGCTTTGATTTATCATATTATGGCTTCAAGGGAAGATATTCCATGCCTGCTGCGTACAGTGAGAAATGTAAATTAATAGCTATTGGAGGAGGTTATACGAACGACTGTGATGAAAGTTTATCAATTATTTATTTGGAAACGACTCGATCTGCTTCCAAGCATTTCCACCATCGACTTTTGAGACCCAAATATTATGACATTTCTATTGTTACATGTGAAGGAGCTTCTAATTAGAAATAACCTTTTAACATCAAGGATAAGGCTGAATTTGATTTTGAACTACAGTTTAGAATTTGACCACTGGTGAGACTTTCCTTCAAGTGAAGAGTTTTTTCCCTCTTTGTCGAATTCCTTCTTCGTTTCGGGTCGGTTGTATCAACAACAACAGACAATGATTCAGTTTGATTGGTTCGACTAGTTCATTGTAAGCTTGTGCCCAACTTCACTCGAAGTTCTACGGTTACCACCAAAAGTTTCCCAACAAAAAAATGAGCGCCTGTAGATTTTGGAGTGTTGCTGTTGCTTTGCTAGCCTTATTGGCAGTGTGTGAGGCTCTGACCTTACCAATCACGACCAAGGCATATTTTGGTAAGTGATTGCAAATGTTTCATCACGATGATGATGATGAATTTTTAATATTTTAACTATTCCTATCCCTACAACAACAATCAGGTGGTTCCTTCAGTACCATCCAAGGAAAAACAGTCAATAACATTGGTTATTATGACTTAAAGACCAAGTTATTTGATTCCTTGGAAGGTGGTGCCAATGGAAGAGTCGATTGTATTCACGTCGATATTTTTGGTTTTGTTTACATTGGAGGAGCTTTTTCATCGGTTGGAGGCGGAAACTCATCCATTTCCCTTACTGCCCCAATTGCATTCCACGGTTTGAACTTTTCTGCAACAAGCGTCAAAAATGTTGAGACTGATTCCAAATGGCAAAGTGTTGTTAATAACGGAGCGTACATGAACAACGGGGCAAATGTGGTTACTATTGCTACCGACTATAAAGTCGCCTCCATTAACAGCATGCTTGGTTCTAATCTAAGAGATGTTTATGTGGGTGGTAGTTTCACTCTCTACCAAAACGGAGAAAACAGCATTAGCAACCTTGCAAGATGGTCCTACACCCAGAAGAAGTGGGTTCCATTGGGTACTGAGTCTGTTACCCAAGTGACAAAGATTGTTAAAAGCGATTATGCACTTTTCGACAGTAACAAAGTCTACGTAGCTGCACATTTCTCTTCTGGTGCATACTTTGGAGTGTATGACGTCTCTACCAATACTTGGACCTTCCCTACCAACGGACCAACTTCTACAGTGTACGATATCTATTACAATGTGAATGCCTTGTCAACGGATGATGTTTTTGTCGTTGCTAGTACTTTTGGAACCTCTGGTTGTGTGGGTATTTGCAACTACAATCACAAGACAGGTGCTTGGTCTGCTGTTGCCTCCCTTCCAGATCGTGTTGGTACTCGCTATTTCTACTCGGTTGCGTACGTTAAAGGATTCAGTACAACCATGGGAACCATTGTCTTGGGAGGATCAAACCTTGATGACAAGGTCAATGTTTACAAATCAAGTGGCAAAGGTGCTTTTGCTGCTCTCGGTGCTAACTCTTGGCCAGTGACCAACTCGGAAGTTAAGGCTGTGGGCACTTGTGGAATTGAAAACACTTTTGCTGCCATTACAAAGTGTACAGCTGGATCTGTGTTTGCAGCAACTGGAAACAATTTGGTCTTTTATGACGCCTCTACAAACCAATGGTCACTTGTTTTCAACACCTCAAACTCCCTTGATACGATCAATGCCGTTAAAGTGTATTTGGATGCATCAGCCTCCACTGCATTCACTTCCATTACTCTTGTATTGATTTTGGTGATCGTGGCTTTATTGCTCTAATGACTTCACAGTAAAGTAGTGTGTAATATCCGTCTCTGCTAATTCTGAGCCTGTTGAACGGGCAATAAAATCTTGTAAAGGTGACAACAATGAAGTGTTTTTCAAGTCTGTACAAATTTCTTGGATGGTTGAATCCCGAATGGTGGCTAATGCATAACGGTGACTGTGATTTTTCATAAATTCCTTGACAACGTTTGGCCGAAAAAAGAATCTACATTGAGAGATGAGATCGTCTTTTGCAATTTTCCTTTCACTCATCAGTTTGACTATTTCTTCGTTTTTTAAAATATCACGTTCGAATTCGTCAATCTTTGAAAGAATCTCAATCAAATTGTCCTGGCTATAACTGTAGTGATCATTGGTTCCGCTTGTATTAAATACATTGTTGCTAACCATTCCTACAAGATCAATCCTAACAATCCTTTTTTGTTTTTCATTGAGCAATGGTTCAACTTCAAATTCTATTTGAAATCCATTTTGCTGAAAGATAGATTGGTATTCCTTCTTAACACATAAACGTCGATATGCCTTGGATGTTTTTGCATCTTTGCTTAGTATGGTTAATAAATTAAGAGGTGACTGTAGAGGAATTATAGAAGTACTCAAGTCGTACGTCTGCAGAAGATTGTGGTAAAGACAGTCTTCTTTCATTTGCAATAGATTCGCAAACAAAAGGTTCTTGTGTTCACAATGATATAAAACTCCAAGCTTGTGTTGAATACTTCCAAGAATTTGCACTTTCGATGGATCTGATAACTCACTTTTTAACACACGACAATCTGTGTTATTATTGACATAGGCACTGCTTTCAGACGTCATGCATTCTATAAACTTTTTCCTCTTTTTAGTGAGATATTCAACGTTCAATTCTACAGAATCTTGAATCGTAATTTCATAATTAGAACTTTCTTGTTGTTGTGTTGCATTCGGTACGAGGTTGATACTCGTTTGCAATGTTTTCCTCTTTTTTGAATTTGTACATTTCAGGTTGTTAATGTCAGAGATGCAAGAGGGCGGTGCTGACACAGATGTTGAAGAAGAAGAAGGCGAGGAATAATGTCGAGAATCAGCAGCATGTACACGCTTACTCGTCAGAGAAGTGGTGGTTGTTCGATGGTCATTGTTGAGCAACAAGTGGTCATCCTCGTCATCTTCCATAGCATTGGGATTTCGTTGAAATGATCGATGTGATTCACTCCTTGTTGTCTTGTTTGGTTCTCTCTGATTTGATCCATCACCACCACTACCACTCTTGTTTGGCACTCCTTCTCCTCCAACAACAATGGGAGAACCAAAGATTTCATCCAAAGATTGAACACTATCCAGTAATGAATCATCGAGAGGAATGTCTCTCTGAGGTGGTCTTGTACTAGGTGTCGAGTTGTTTTGTTTTGAAAAACTTGAAATTAAGGTTAATTGTCGAGAGCCATCTCGAGTGGTGGTAGTGGTGGTGGTGGTCCTAGTGTTGCTTTGATGGAATGAGTTTTTACCACCACCACCACCACCAACACTACTACCATCACTTGAAACAGCACTACAACCACTGGAAATGCTGCTTTTAGCAGGAGGTGGTGATGATGAATCGTCTGATCTTCTACTACTCTGTGGTGTAGTATCATTCAGGAATGATGGTTGTGGTTGTGGTGGTGATGAAAGAGACAATGTTGTGGAATTCGGTGAGCTATTTAAGGAAGATGGTGGTTGATTCTTATTCTTGGAGGGTGATGAAGCCAATATTCTTGAAACATTGAGCACAGCATTGGAATTATCAATAATATTTGGATCATCCTGACTCAACAGCTTGATTGAATTATTCTCTTTGAATTTTCTCACTTCCTCTGCATAGTGTTTGATGATATTTGTTTGAAGCTCTTTTTTAATGGCTTCATCTAAGGAGCTGATCATTTTAGTTTTGTTAGGATTAATGGTCACATCAAAATAGTGGGAATCTACTCGAATGATCAAAATGTAAAATAGATTGGAACTAACACCCTTCTGATTTCTGAAGAAATTTGAAACGATGTCTTTCATGGCTTGCTGGATTTCTTTGTATTCCAGAATGACTCTATTGTTGGCATAAATGTGAGGTTTTGTTGTTGAGACAAATTTTGTAATGTCTTTTAGAGGGGTTAATTCTTCAGGACTTAGTGTGGTATCATTCGATTTTGCAATTGTTTCATAAAGTGGTACATAGCATTGAATCGAGTAAGGAGGCAGTGCATTTTCAGAAGAAGAGTTGATATTGGTGTGAACAACACTGTTATCACTACTACTACTACTTGTTAATGTTGCTCCATTTGTGCTTGGTGTATCGTGCGTGGCTGAAATCGTTGCTGTTGCTGTATTTGTATTCAATGCTCCATCATAAAAGTATAAATGTTCAAAAATATTTCCAGCTCCAAATACCGCTTGAAGTGATGCTTTCATCGTTTGAATGTTTGCTAGTTTGAGGAATAGAGTCTTGTCACCATCTTTCAATAAAAATCGAATATTGAAATGAATGAGAGCAATTCGCTTCAAGATTGTAATAGTGTGCTCCAATTGCTTTTTCAAATCATTTTGAAAACATTTTCTTCGTACAGGTATTGCAGAAAATAATTCGTTCACAACGATTGTTGTTCCTTTCGAGTGCCGAATAGAATTCACAGATAGATTTTCTCCTCTCTTATCATAAATAATATGAGATCCCAACTCGGAATCATTATCTCCATACTTTGTTTTTACATGTATATCTTTGCTGATATTACAAATACTGTTGAGAGCCTCTCCTTTATATCCCAAATAATCACATTGTTGTCCATCTCTGTGACTTTCCGAATATTTGTGTGTGTAATATCTTTTACATAATGTATCGAAATTTTCTTGAGGAATTCCATCTCCATTGTCCTTGACACAGATGGAAGTAAATCCCGATTGTGTTAATAAAATTTCAATATTCGTTGCATGAGCATCGATTGCATTTTCCACCAATTCTTTAATGCAATCCGAAAGACATCCAATATTGGTTCCCGATTTGAGAAATTGTTGCACATCATCAGGCAGTTTTTTAATAATCGGAGGAGAAGAAACAATCTGTAAAGATTTTGGTTTCTTGGTATTTTTGATTGGGCCACTATTATGATTGTTATTGCTATTGGATGAATTTATTGTCGTCGTTGATGTCGTGGGTGTTGATGATGAGCCACCAACAGTTGGTGCTGATCCGATCGTAGGAGCACCACCAGTACTCTGAAACGTTGAAGGGCTGCTCATTTTTTTTTATTTCCAAACTTCCAGTGGTTTGAGGATTTCATGAAGAATGGTATTAGTTGTGTTTATTATGAAACTGTAAATCACAATGGGCGAGATATCCTCCC
Organism: Naegleria fowleri; assembly: GCF_008403515.1. Taxonomy (NCBI): domain Eukaryota; phylum Heterolobosea; class Eutetramitea; order Acrasida; family Naegleriidae; genus Naegleria; species Naegleria fowleri. The sequence continues at coordinate 403,935 of NW_025407936.1, forward strand.
TTTGATCGGGCACTTTTTACACCTCTGATAACAGCCTTTTCCACCACATAGGCAGCCAATGATCCAACTAAATTGGTTGGAGCTTGATATTCCTTCTTATCAATATTCGATGGAGTGTTTGTTGTGGTGGTGGTGGTGGTTTCTTGGCTGTCGTCACGATGAGTCGAGAGAACAAAAATCGAATCACCATCGAAGAGAGTGTGAGAGGGCTTCATGGATCTCGCAAATCCATCATGTGCCATTGCTGCAATTCTAGATAGTTGGGACTTTTCAAATTTTGCATTCCTGCCAATAACTACCACACCCAATGTTGTGTTGGTGCAAGCTCGTTGAAGTTCCTTTGCGTGTTGACTTGAAGAATTCATAAATTGTTTGTGATCATTTCCATCACAATCCTTTAAGACAAATCCATTGAGATCATGTTTTCTCTTTAAGTACTCTTCAATCAATACCATTTCAGTATCTGCAAAAATTGTTGAAAACTTGTCGGCATTCGATTCACAACAAGTTTTAAGGTCATCCACTTCAGGGTCTTTTTTCTGAATATTCTTTTTCAGACATCCAGCAATGATATTTCCATTTTCAATAACATCACCAAAACAATTAACTGCCACAAGAGCTCCAATTTTTAAATCACCCACTTGAATTGCAAAAGTTCCAAGTCCTCCTTTCATTGAAGTTTGAGTTCCATGAATTTTGCCGACACTTGCTCCAGCTCCAGCTCCGATATTTCCATTCATTTCAATATGATGATCGATGTTGTCACTATTAAATTGGCGTGCATTTTCTTGAATGGATAAGCGAGCATTGCAACATGCTTGATAACCCATTTCATAATAATTAGGTAGTAAATGAAATTTTCCCTTATTTGAGCCGCTGTTTGGTTGCTGTTGCGACGGAATGGTGTCAATTTCATCTTGTAAAAACATTGGCAAGTCATAAAGAGCAGCTTGACACACAATTGGAACATTGATAACATCTGTATGGTAGCCCACTTGATTTTCACACAAATATCTTGTCACTCCTGAAGAACAATCTAAGCCAAAAACACTTCCTTTAGGTAAGATACCAAGTGATGGTAATGAATATCTCGCAAATAAAATTCTTACCTCCTGAAAGAACACACTAATGCATGACAATTTCATTCGAGAATAAGAATTCATTTTGCAACAATTTTAGAGAATCAATAAAACCTACAGCATGAATTTTCTCTACCAACATTCCAGATTTCAATAAATCAGTCTCCCTGCTGCATGTGGCACCTTTCGTGTATTGTGTACCAAAGTGTGGTTTCAAAGGTCAGACCAGAACAAAGGATATGAATCAATGTCAGTACAGTTCAATCTATTAATCTTTTTCGATAGCATACCTCCACGACAGTCAACTCCAGCCAGAAAACCCTCTCCATCGCTACTCATAATCACAGTACATCCCGATGTGTGGGTTGCGTTGTGTGCATGTCCAATTAAAATATTTTCATCAATACTCGAAAATGGAATTTCCTGAAAGAGTTGGTTTTGGAGCATTGATTTTTTGAATTGGAAATCGGATGGTGTCTATAGTGTTATGAGAATTGAATATTAAATCAAGAGTCGAGCGCAGAGCTCTATCATAATAGTTTGTCAAGGCAGATGAACGAAACAGCAAAAGCACAAACAGCAGCACAAAACACACTCGCGAAATTTTTTTTAATTTTATCGAAAAAATGCCAAAACTGAATTTCAGCCAACTCAAGCATTATTGGGAGAAGCTTAAATTTGAAGTGAAATGGCGATGGGAGGATATTAAACATGAACACACTTATGGAATGCCTGATGATCCTAACGAGCCTCCATCTCCTAAAGTTCCGATCAAAGTCCGAATACGATTCATGTATGAGGCAATTATTGAAACATTTGTCGAATTGAAAAATGATACCGTTGCAGCCATGGAAACAGTCGGATTAAAAAGTAAGAAAGAGCCAGAACTACCACCAAATGAAGAATCTGTACAAATTAATGAACAAACACCGAATGTTAATAATAATGATAAACCATCAACATCACACATGGATGATTGGCAAGGTTTTCAAGCAAAATTTCAACATTTTGTGAGAACACGATTCACACTCGTCCAATCGTCGATTCGGCAATTTCTCATCGGATATAATGAAGGAATGGGAAGAGATTTGGGAACATTTAAAAAAAAGCAAGATGTGTCTGATTTATTGGGTACTTCGGAAATGATCAACAAAGAAGATTGGATGAATAAGATAAGAACTATGGCCGGAGGCCTCCGGAAATTTAGAGAGGAAATGCACGGAATAGCTCACATTAAAGAAGATGATACACTACTAAAAGAAGACTTGGAAAAAGCCAAGGAGATCCAAGAAAAAGACAGTCAACTAAATTTGTTCAAAATGAACTCGGAAACTTTTAGTCAACATTATTCCATGTTTCGGGAGGAAGTGAAAAGCAAACCCACTGATTTGGATACAGCGTTACCAAATACGAAAACAAATGAGGGCACGACTAGTGTTAATGATAATAGTTCTCCAAAACAAAATATATCATCTTAATAAGTGTTAGTACTTTTCCATGGACGCGAAATTTGTTGGAGGTATTCAGATTTTGATGAAACACGTTCAAAGGCTGATCCAATACACACTGGTTATACAATAGAGGTTTTGCCCTTCAAATTTATCAATGTAGCTATCATCCGTAGTTTCCCAATAACACGAAGAGGATGTATGAAAGCCCGCTCCGTTATTTTGTACAATCACACAAGTTACAATGTATTTATATGGTTTAGACATGGCCGTTGCTGATTTCATTGTTTTATCAATAATGTTATTCACCCAATGCGTTACTTTTGAATGATCATAGGGTGTATCATGTTGTATGACGCTCTCAACAGCGTCTTTGACTATTCGTTGAATCTTCTCTTTATCAATATCGGTCATTTGATGCGGCTAATTTTTTTGGAGAGAATTTCATCGTAAAGCACAGCCCTCGTTGGCGCCATTCATGATCTGCAGATGCTCGAGTGTTTTAGCTTACCCACAGAAAATCGATTCTTTTTCAGAAAACAGAATGTCAGAGGGCCACCCATCACGGTTTTTTCTAATTCTTTTTTTCATTGAGGCATTCAGGATTACACTTTGCATCAAATCTGAAAGCTCTATTGGATTTGAAAAATGGTGTTGTTGGATGTAGAAATGTTTTCAACTACACATCAAAAGATATTGTTGAATATAGAATTTGTGTTAAACATAATAATTATTGTATAAAGAAAATGAAAAAGAACTCGTGATAGAAATGTGTTGGAGTACAGTGATGAGTGAGCTTGAATAAAATTGTCATTGCCAACAAGGTAATTCTCTTTTCATAAGAGAATTAATTTATTGCAATAATTCTATTCACTCCACAATCCTTCAATCTAATGAGTCTTTGTGAAAACATCACCATTGCTAAGAGGAATAGAGGCCAAAGAGTTTGTGACAGCCTTCAACAAGTGATCTTGTCCATTGTTATGGAAATTAATAAAAACAATGTACATTCCATTGGTTGGATCTCTAGAGAAGAAGCCATCAGCATTTCTTCCATCTTGTTGATTGTGCAAAACGAAGGAAGATGGGGTAGAGGCAGTCACTTGCCACACCTTTCCACTCTTTTCTTGGTAGCCGCCAAATGGAGCTTCAGCAACCAATGGATGCACTCGAGTGAAAACATCAGAAGGTCCATGCAATTGATTATGATCACTGGATGGCTTCAACAACCAGTGAACAGTGTTGTCAAAAGTCAACACGACAGCAAATTCGGAAGAGTTAACCTTTGGAACAGCAATACCAGTGGCAACTCTTCCAGTACCTTCTTGAGTCCAGGTGAAATGATGTCCGTTTTGAGTGCAGTGCCAGACTTTGCCTCCTGATTCTCTCCATTGGCCAGCGAGGTTAAGATTGACAACTTGTGGAACAGTGATCATTGTTTGATTGTTTTGTTGATTTTTGTTTGATTGTGAAAAAGATCTGTCGTGATCAGTATCAGTAGCTTTATAGCGTAGAAAGGGCCCAATTCTTGAATGATGTTGGCTGGATTGGGTCTTTGGAGATTTCGAATAGAAATTCATGGATGATTGTCTGGAGTCGCAACCTTTACAATTTCCATGACCCTTCTCTTAATGAACCTTCTCATTTGAAGTACGCACAACTCTCATCGTTTACTGTTTGACTGCATGGAAGCCAGAACTTTCTTACGTAAATGATCGAATTCATCTACAGTTTTTCGTCTTTCAGAAATGTAATTGTCACCATCTGATTCGGAATCTTCTGAGGAAGAGGGCGGAGGTGGTGGTACTCTTCGTTGGCTTTGATTTTCATGTGCTGGCATCTTTCGAGGGGGTGATACTGTCTTGTCTGCATTTGATTTTTCTACACGATCTTTTCGCAGAGGTTTCTCATAGAAGTCTCCAGCTGAGAAATTGTTGTACGAGTATGGTGACTTTCCTTCTGATCTTCTAGGATTACTATTGAAATCGCCCCTGTGTTGTTCAAAGCGATTTCTGTTGCCACTCGTGTAGGGCCGATCTCTTTGATCATCAAAGCTGTTTGAAGCGTTCAGTCTTCGTTCGGAACCTAGTGATGGTTTTTCTCCTTCTTTTTGTTCTCTAGTTATGTCTTGTTGAGTATTGGCATTCACACTTGCGGAAGCTGATGGTGGTGTATTATTCAAGTATCGGTGTTGACGATTAGATGTGTTCAAGGAAGAGGATGGTAATGATCGGTAATGATGACGACCATGTTTGATAGTGTGATGACTGCTTCGGATTTGTTGTTGTTGATGATGACTAGGTTTGTTTGTAGAGTTGTAATATCGATTCGGTATTCGTTCTTGAATCTTCCTAGAAATCTTCTCTTGTTCCTCTTGCTCTTTTTTCAGTCTTTCCATCTCCAACGACAACAAGGCTTGAGGAACTCCACTTGGACTATTTTGTGCTTCGACTAATAACTTCCACAATTCAGTCATAAAGATTGCAGCATTGTCTATCGTTAAAAATCCAGCAAGTTGTATTTGCATTTGCTTTGGATCGGGTGATGAATCTTGAAGCATACTTATTGCGTATTCGCTTATCATTTCATCATCCGAGCCTGTTAGTTCTTCAATTTTAGAGTGAATCCACAATTTAAAAACTTCTAGATTTACCTTGCTCATATCTACTTTAATATCAAAGCCTTTTGGGAATTTAGTCGTTTGCACTAGCTGTTTGTCTTTGTTGGTGAAACGAGCGTCTTGCTCAAGGGAAGCAGTGCCTCTCATTTTTTTATTTTTAATTTTTGTTTCTCTCGGAAGAAGCTCACTTCTTCGATAAAACCCATCAATGCCAACCCTTCATGTATTTAGAGTATCTATAGATACATGTTAACAACAAAGAACACGCTTGAGAATTACCAAAAGGACACAAATGAACGTGTTTGTTTTTATTTACAGTTGTGGCACTTGTTGGAACAAGTCTCTTAAAATGCTCTCGTATTCCTCTTCAGTAAAATTGACTTCTTCTGGATTGCTTGCACTAGAAACTCCTTGATAAAGAATTGAAGCAGATTCGGAAACGGTCAAAGTCTCTGCAGAAATTTCAGATGGTAAAGAAGAAGGGATATAATCATCTCTTGAGCTCATGTCTCTTCTGCTGTTAGAGATTGTAGGAGAGGATTGAATACTGGAGGAATTTCTCAAGTCTCCTAAGGACTCTGACGATATGGAAGATGATGTGAGCAATACCGACGAGGTACTTAATACAGAGTGTTGTGGAGCAAGCTCAATCACACCACTGCTGTAGCCCATATTATTGTTATTATTTACACTGGATTCAACCGCTGTTGCAATTGAAAAGGTGGAAGGTGAGAGTAGAGAAGGGGAAAGTGGAGTATCTGAGCTTGGTTCCGAAGTTGCAATGTCAAAACCAGGTAAATCAAGAGTTTGAAGGTCCTTTTCGTCGAGGAACGAGGATGCATTGGCGCTTGAGTTGTTATTGTGTCCTGAAACGATGAGCTCATCTCCATTCTCCTGTTGCGGAACATGTTCTGCCCTTTCCTGGCTGCTCTGCACGAGTAGATGATTGACAATAATATCGACCACTTGTTGTTGAACGGTCTGAGGAAGGCTGTTGAATATGGTGGACGCTGTTGTTTCAGTACTAATAGTAGTATTTGCAGCCATTGTTTGATGTTGTTGCATGAGCTTGGTGGTCAAGGAAGGCTCATAGACTTGGTTTGGTTGTTGTTGCAACTTTGGTGACGGGTTGACCAAGACAACATTGTTAAACCCTAAGGAAGAATTATTAGCGTTACTGAGATTCATTTGATTCTGGAAGTTAGCCACAAATGATGACAATGAGTCAGTATCAACTTGAACACTAGGTCGCCTCTTTTTCAAAGAAGGATTCATTGTGTATGCCTCACATGAATTTTCTTCTTGGAAACCGTATGAAGTAGTGGAATATTGTGATTCTTCACATAATATTCTCTCATTGGATGATTCTTCACTTACTTCATAGGTTGTTGTTGTAGGAAAAACAAACGACTGCAAGGTTTCCCATGTTGCTTGAGGTGAAGCAAGTCTTCCACGAGTTGGCTTGGGTGTTTCACTATTGTGTTGTGCATTGATCGTCGAAACCATTGAAATATTCGTAAACGAAGAAGGTTGATGCGATGTTTTCGTTTGAGAGAACATCACATCACTGCATGAATATCTTCTCTTGTCCACTATAATTTCCTGGCAAATGGAACCTCTTTTTGCTGTAGGATTGCGACCATGTCGTTTTTGAGAAGAAGGAGGAGTTGTGGAGGAGTTGGGTGTTGCAGATACATTGTTGCTTGAGGCAATGTTAGAAAAACCAAAATTCTGAGGAGAGGATAAGAAATTTGCGAGGAGCGTGTTGTTAGTACTCAAACATGATTGATTGAACGAAGGACTCATTTCTACACAGGTATCTTCGTTTTGCAAGAGGTCAAGCATGGACGCTTCGTCTAAAAACGTATGATTGCTTTGAATTTCACACGAAGGTAGTTGAATTGTACCAGCAATGGCATTTCCTTTTTCATCAAACTGTATGGTATTATCTGAAGTCACAAAGGTGAATGGATTAAGTGGTGTTGTGGATGAATTGGCAGGATACGAATTTGGTGATGTGTTACTCATTACTTTTCTGGAAGTATTTTTTTCACTTTCGTGTTTGTTGATCGATGCTGCAGCTGTCTGCGTGCACGGTATGGCTGGCGTGTTTGCGCAAAGCATCGACGAAGAAGATCCTTGCTGTTGTTGTTGACTCTGCAAGTTATGTGATGATTGTCCAGTCGTAGAATTGACATTGGAAGGAAAGAAGAAAAAGTTAGAGGCAAAACCGGGGTTGTTTCTAAACCGTTTGTTGATCTTATTTCTCTTTGCACGGCCATTTGTAGAGACTTGTTCTTTGGTAGTTTCTTCTACTTCCTTGGTTAAATCTACAATCGTGAACTTGGAAGAGTGGCTTGAGGATGACATTTTTGGGTGCGGATTAAGTAATACTAGTCTGAGAGAATTTGCTCTATAGAGACTCAACTCGAATATATTCGTTGAGGGAGAGTACACACAACGGCCAAGTGGCTAATAGCAGCAAGCAGTGAGAGAGAACTCTTAAATGATATCCAACAAACGTTGATTGTTTTTTTAAGTTTCTTTAAAAGAGTCTGATGATGCGGTCTCTCCTGAATGTCTTCAATCTGGGTGGCGTTGTTTTATTAAGCTTTTAGAAATCAGGTGATGCATTTTGTTTGTTGGCTAACATGGTGAATTTTACCTCTAAACCTCAGATGCTAACAATCCACTTATTCAATATGGAAAATTGACATGTATGGTATGTTTCATTCGGTCGAGGACGATACTTGGACGATCAGGAGAACCTTGTCTCAACCATTGATCTTGTAAATCCAATGTTTTATGATCCAACAAGTAGTTACATATTTGTGTTTTTCATTATTAAGATACATGATGACAACATGATTCAAACTGTTCTGTGGTGGTTGTTGAATCGCATCTCGTTCTGTTTCGTCTCAGAGAGTCACCATGCATAGATTAGTGCTTATAATCATAAAAAAAGATTCATGAATATTGCACAAAAACAGCAAATGCCATAATGAATAAGAGGGGAAAACTTTGCACTAATTACGCGACTTCATCAACTAAAGCTTAAAATACATACTTTTACGAATTGAATGAAAAATTCAAACCATGATAGATGCGCACTATTACATCTTTCAAACCTTGACGATATTGTGACCTTCTTGTTTCAATGTTATATATGATCAATTATAAACCTGTTGGAATGCTTATTGTTTTACATTTCAACAAGATCGAAGAAGAAGTGAACAAATTTCATTTGCCATCCAGATCCAGTAAAAAAATGTCTTCTTTTTTGGTCTATGAAGCTCCGTTTCACACTCCCCATCCCGAACAATCTCGTTTCGGTCAACAACAAGATGATCATTCATCATCTCAACACATTGAGAAATCATTGTTTTTAGCGGGAGGAATTTCAGGTTGTGGAAACTGGCATCGTGACGTGATACAGAATTTATTCAACAAATGTGAAAAGTTATTCCAGCAACAGCAACCAAGACAAATCAAAATTTACAATCCACGAAGAGAAAATTTTGATGTGAGTGATCAAAGTCAATCGGAAATTCAAATCAAATGGGAACATTCCTATTTACATTCAGTTCATGCAGTTTCTTTTTGGTTTTGTTCTGAGACATTATGTCCCATTACTGTAAGTTATTATGACCATCTCCATTCAGTTCAGCTCATGAATTGAAAAATGATGGTGAACTCTATTGTGTTGAATCCGAAACACGTTTTAATAATATGAACTATATATTCATTATTATTGATTTTACTGAACTATATATTCGTGATCCACCATTGCTATTTATTATTTTCTTGAATGGTTAAATATATTGTGACAGTTATATGAGCTAGGGAAAATTTCAATGATGCCACACGTCAAGCTTTTTGTTGGAGTTCATCCTCAGTATCAGAGAAAACTAGATGTGGAAATTCAAACTCACCTCGTTCGACCAGAAGTTAAAATTGTGTACTCTATTGAGGATCTGTGTGATCAAATCTTTGATTTATATCTTTCACAATAACCGAAACATTAGGAGATTGTGTGAAAACTCCTTTTATCAAGTGAAAATGCAAGAGAAGAAAGATCCACCAACATGATCATTTCCATAATCTTCTATTTTGTTCATACATATCTGCTTTCAATCCAAAGCAATTCAAAGCATTGTTTGTGTGACAATTAATGACCATTTCTGTAACAGGTGATTCCAATTCATAATTCTTCCAACTAAAAAATGTCTGCACTTCTTTCACTCGTTGGTGGTGTAAGTTGGATCATTCACAAATCCTTTCATTCAGGAAGGAACCATGGTTGAAATATCTCAATATTCGGACCGATGGTTGATTTCATATTTAACTGAACTGTTGAATGTAATACCTTCTTGTATTATTATGATCAATTAATTTTCGCCATCGTTTGATCATCACTACATAACGATCATCATCAAACTTCGGAATAGGATGGCATCGGAACAATATTGAAAAGTGTACCTAAACTCAATGGTAACCTTCCTTTAATTGTCCTAATTTTGAACATTTTCTTGCCTGGAATCGGAACTCTTGTTGCTGCGTAGGTTTTTTAGTTTTCATCCTATTCACATTTCAATACAACAATAACAATTGCAACAAATTTCAAATCTAGGTTTTTCTGTGAGGAAGATGATGTATTTACAGTGAATGCTGTCTCAGCCTTGTTACAATTTTTAACTGCCATTTGTATTATTGGTTGGGTGTGGTCGATTGCTTGGGGATACTGTAAGTAATTAGAGAGATTCATTGGGGTAGAGAGATTGAATCATTTCTGTATTTGATGATGTTAAAATTAAATAGTAATTTACCAACGAAGTTCTGGAGCTGGTCGATTCCTTCCAAGCTTGTAAGCCAAGGCATTAAGTGAGTACTGAAAAAGTATCAGAGATGTGATGATCAGGCCACAAATAAATCATACCATTATAATATATTCGACATGATCGTTTGCAACGACACAGAGTTCTTGTACTCTGTCCACACCATATACTGAACTTGTTGCGTAGAATGAATATTTTCAACAATAATATCAATATTGGACGACGTCTCTGAAAAGAAAAAATCCATTTACGATGAAAAACCAAACTCGGAGATTTTAAGAAATTCTTAAAGATTCATTAGCATTTTCATCGATTACAGAAAACTCTCTTTTCGAGAGTTGACCATTTTTAGAGTGTGTGTTATCGTTGCAAAGATGTTGTTGTGATTACACCACTCCTTGTTGTATTATATCCACAACACAAGCAAAACGAAATTCATGAAGTCATCCACCAAACGACCACACATGGCAAGGAACAACAAGAATAGTCATTCAACACTAGCTATTCTTGTTATCTTGTCCGTTCTTCTGTCATCCATGTTCGTCTTTGTTTACATGGCCAGTGAAGTCTCCGCAGCGAGCAAACCAAACCTTAAACGCACCAAGCGAGTGAAGTATTACAACGATCGAGAAATTTATGACGACATTGTGAATGCTGATCGTGATGAATTTGTCGACGATATTCCCATTGAGAAAGATGATTCAGACGACGAAGATAACATTGAATACGAGAACTTTATTGCTTGTGGTAGTGGCAATCAACGAGTGGTCGACAAGATTGATTCTGACTCTTATGGTGGTGATGACAGCACTTCCTCTCCTCAGCAAGCCTCTCGTCTCCTTTTCAATCCTTTCATTTACTACAAGAATCTCTTGCATCAAGACTTACAAAACACTCGATACTATGGTGAACAACTCCACAAGAGACAATTAAGACAACTTCAACCACAAGGTCAAACTCCAAGTGAGGATCCTCAATTAGCAGCCAATTACAATGACATTGCCAAAAAGTACGCCAACAATTTGGCCAATCATGCCAAATACTTGTACAAGTATCGATCCTTTGCACCAGCTGCCTATCGTAAATACATTGTCAATGTTTATGAGTATTCGAAACGTGTGGTAGAGGTGGCCAAAGTTCAAAACTGGAATGGTTACTTGTATTATTTAAATGTTGTGGTTGAATACTATCGAAAGATTGAAGTGTTGGAACAAGTAGGTTACGGAATGAATGGACAGTATGTTCAGTCCACTCCTGTGGCCACCTACAATGCAGCACTCGGTTCTCCTCAATACTATGGCACTGGTATTCCTCCAGCAGGAGGAGCAAGTACGACTGTTGGTGCTGTTGGTGGTGCTGTTCCCTATGGTGCTGTTCCTCCTGCTGCTGCTTCGTATTATCCCTATGCCTCCTCACCTTATTATGGAATGGCAAGACAGCCCCCAACACCTTACTATGGTGGTTATCCTACAGCTTACTATGGTTATGGCTATCCCAATAGTTACTACTATTATCCACAACAACCACAAGCGTACACGTATCCTTCAGTGGCCATGATGAATACTCCAATGGTGGCTACTACTGGTGGCACATATAAGAGTGATCCAAATGTTGTGGTGGGAGTAGGAGAAGGAGGAGGAGGAGGAGGAGGAGGACAGAACTCAACAGCAGGCTCTTCTTCATCCTCTTCTTCTTCGAACACAACCACTGCAAGCAACAATCCTAACTCTGGTCAAGCAGTTGCAGCACCCTCTTCAAGTGATGTGGAAGAAAAACGTTCTTCAACTGCTGCCACCACGACAACTACTCGTAAACTAAAGAGATCCACGACGGAGGAGATGAGTTCACATGAAGGAACCTTTGGCGATGATGTCGTTCCTTCAGAGCCTTTCACCTTTGAATTACTGATTTAGAATAAGCTATATTAAACAGCTACTGTGAAAATAAAGTTTTGTTCGTGTTGAATGTAAATGTACATTTGGCATCATGTAACCATGTGATGGATGGAATTAATGTTCAGGCAAGTGTATTTCCTCATCGAGAGATGACCATCCTCTTGAAATGTAATTGTAAGCGACACTAAATAGATTAGGTACAGGAATAGAACTCCATGGTGGAACATTGTCACGAATGTTGTCATGGTTGACAATGGTGACAAAATCATAGACAAGTTTGCTCTTCTGTTCTTGACTAAATGAATCAGGGTCGCATATGAATCGTTTGATATCTTCTCCAAGTTGGATTTTTTCTGCAACCTCCTTATCGACACCGAGTTTTAGTTCAAATTGTTGAATATACAGTGTTCGATCAAAACTGAATTCCATAATCCAGTAGACCTCTTGATCTTCTTCTTCTTCCACATTGAAAAATTGAATGTCATTTTCTGCAAGCTTTTTGAGTATGGTATCTGTAGTTTCCTTTTTAACTGTTATGATTTGAGTCAAGACTGTGTGTTTGAGAGCTTCAATGAATTCCTCAGAGCAATACACTCGTCCTCCAACAGAAATACTCTCAATTTTGCTTGCCTTATTAATGGCATTTCCAATATAGTCAAATCTTTTGGTTGTTTTATCCATATGAATTTCGCAATCACTTCCTGTGTGAACTCCCATTCGAACACGAGGACCACGATAGATTAACTTTTCTTCCCATTTTACTTCTCTCATGTCTTCATATTCTAACATTTCCAGAGGCCAATTGGCAAGCAATAAATCTCTTTGAACGTTCAAGCAAAAACCAAGTGCCATTAATGGACTCTCAAAAGCTACCATGAAGGAGTCACCTTGTGTTTTACACTCATATCCGTGGTATTTATCTATATTCACTCTCATCACTAGATTATGAATCTCTAAAACGTTTTTCATCTTGTCAGGGCATGTACTCCACAGTAATGTTGAGTTTTGAATGTCTGTGAAAACCACCGTTATGGGCAATGTTTTTGGAGCATATCTTAAGGCCTGCTTTCTCAGTTTTCTTCGATACATTATGAAAATAACAAGACAAACAACAAATATCAATCCAAACACAAATAAGAGAATTGTGACTGATCCCACAATAGTTCCAATTAAGGCTGCACTTCCTGTTGACATCTTATCTGGTAACCACTTTTTCATAATGATCGTATTGTTCTTAATCCAATTACAAGAGGCATCAAACGGGCTTGTGCCGTTATATGCGATATCATTCATAATGTCAGTAATTTGTAGTTCTGACGAAAAGGAGAATTTTTTGAAAAATTGGGAAAGGTCATCATCTTTCAACACACTCTGCGAAACAAGCTTTCTCAATATATCGGCTGGATAATCGCAGTCAATCAATCCAAGCTGTTGATTACGTTCGGTCCAACAACTATCAGTGTTACCGGGTAAGTAGACCTCTTCAAAGTCAATTGTGCTTGACAGAAAGTGAGGAGTCCACAAATAAAAGAGAGATGGTTTTTGAGCCAAAAAAGCTTTTTCAATTCTTGAGACGATACTTTCTTCTGTGTCTGTCTCATTTGCATATTCAATCTCCAGCCTCAACTTTAAGTTGTTAATAATTTGTTCATCATATGAAAGCCATGTCCTGGCAGGACCTAAAAAACGGCCCAAAGTGGCTGAAGAATTTGCAGCTAAATATCGGACAGCCCTGTCTGTGCGATATTCTCGATACACATCGATTCCAGGATATTCCTTAATCATAAAGCTAAAAACAAACCATCCAGCTTTACCATAAAATCCAAGCTCTCCTGCATCCACAACTGTTTTGAGTTGCTCTACATACTTGCTTCAATTTTGGTTACATGTGTCAATCAGAATGGCTGTTGGTTGTGTTGTTATTACTTACTCATACAAGGATTTTCGTGTTTGTCTCCAAAATTCAAGTATAGCGTAATATGTTTGGTCTCCATATCTAGACATTTCATCAAGAGCTTGTGTGACATTTCTCATGGTCACCACTTCAACACAAATTCCAAGTTGCTCTTCCAACACAATTTTAGCTAATTCAGCACTGATTGCAGATGACAACCAATCAAACTTGATAATATGTACCGTCTTTGAGGGATTGCATTGTACTTGAGAAACTAAGCAGCCTGTATCACCCTCTAAACGGTTTGACTTTTCATGACTTCGTCTTCTGTTGATCGTATCCGCCATTCTTTGAGACATTGTCGGAGGTTCTGCGTAGGCAACGAAATTCCCCCCTCGCAGATTCTGGTGGGGCACAAGACCTCCATTGTTGTTTGCATTTAACATCACACAGGTTGATACGAAAACTACAAGCCACACCACTATCTTTTTAACTGTTGTGACATTAATAAATCGGCAAGACCAAGTATTAAAATATTTCTCTTTTTTTGGGCGAATGGTGCTGTTGATCCCGTTACAAAAGGAACTGGTGATGTGATGTGAGAGTAAAATTAGAAATGTTGTGATGATGCTAAATGACTTGTAAATGTTGAAGAGTGTATTATTGTGCATATGAACTATGCAATATGAGAGGTGTGCAACGCGATGACAAATGAATGTTTTTTCTCAATCCTTTAAGATTTGCACCTTCTAATAACAAATGGAGTTAAGGGGTTAGGCACATATTCGTGTAGGTAATTTGTTCTACCGAATTGAGTCAGGTCTGACAAAGGCAATGAAAAGGAAAATTACCAAAAACGAGCAGGCTATATTTATGTACTTACTCATAAAGTAAATAACATGTTGTTACTGTGATCCAATCAGAGGTGTAGTATTTGAGGAAAAACTACAAAATGGATTTAAATGTCGTAATCTCAGTAATATTCATTTTCTTCTTTCAGTCGTTCAAACACGTTATGAAAAACAATTGCAAACAGAGTATCTTCGAATTTTTCCATCCTCGATGGGATGTCATAAAATCCATTATTAAGAATGTTGATAATATCAATCAAAATTTTGCTTTTGATTTTTTCGTCAAGAGAAGTTGGATCATAGAGATATTGTCTAAGTTCTTCAATATGCCGAAATTCTCTGTTGATATTCATGGTAGACAGCTCTAATTGTCGAAGATACAAGGTTCTCTTACAATTCATGTCCATGACCCAATATATAGAATGAAGCCCTTCCAAACCGTTTAATTCTTCCAAACCCAATGATTGAAATTGAATATTCTTGTTGGCTATTTTTTCTAATATCAAATCAGCTTCTTTTTCTATTGTGGTGTGTTGCTGAGCTACCTGTTGGTTGATTGCTTCAACAAATTCCTCAGAGCAATAAATTCTTCCTCCCTCAGCTAAGCTTTCTATTTTGCTGGCCTTATTAACAGTATTTCCAATATAATCCATGCGTTGCGTTGTTTTATCCAAGTGAAACTCACAATCATTGCCAGTATGAACTCCTATTCGAACACGAGGTCCTCTATATATGAGCTGTTCTTCGTACTTCACCTCCTTAGTGTCTGCATGGTTGAGAATTTCTAGAGGCCAATTAGCAAGCAACAAATCTTGTTGAACGTTCAAGCTAAATGCGAGTGCCAGTGCAGGATTGCCGAATACAATCATGAATGAGTCTCCTTGAGTTTTGCACTCATATCCTTTGTATTTTGAAATATTCACTCGTATGATCAGGTTATGAATTTCAAGAGCAGTTTTCATCTTGTTTGGAAAAATATTCCATAAGATCGTTGAGTTTTGAATGTCCGTAAAAACAACAGTTATGGGCAAGGTCTTTGGAGCATATCTCAATTCTCGTTTTCTTATCTTTTTCCTAAGCATCAAGAAGATCACCACTACAATGGTGAACAAAAAACAAAATATAATCAAAAGAACGGACAAAGACGCAACAATAAGCCCAATTATGATTGCATTTTGTTGGGGTTGTGACTTGGGAATCCATTCCTTCACAATATTGGTATTGTTCTTAATCCATTTACATGAAGCCTCCCATACTGACATGTTGTTATTTACAACATCTCCCATAATTTCTAATTGTAAATTTACAAGTGTGCGGATGAGTAAATACTATTTTTAATAGCAACCAAATGAGTTCTGACTTACCGATTTGATCTTTGGTGTCGTAGGTAAATTTGTTGAAGAAATATGGTAAGAGGTCGTCTTTTACGACAAGTGGAGAGATTAACTTCTTTAGAATTTCCGTAGGATAGTCACAGTCGATCAAACCATGTTCCTGGTTATAGGCTGTCCAGCAACTATCTGAGTAACCAGGTAAATAAACATCCTTAATATCAATTAAGGCAAACAAATAGTGGGGATGCCAAAAATAAAATAGAGCAGAATGTTTCTTGTTGTTAGCTTCCATAATTCTGCTTATTATGGCAGATTCTGGATCAGTACTCGGTGTATATTCGACAAAGAGTTTCAATTTCAAATTGTTGATGATTTGTTGCTCAAATGAAATCCATGTTTTCGAAGGTCCTATCAGTCTACCTAAGGTTGATGAAGAGTTTACGGCTAGATATTTAGCAGCCTTGTCTGTACGGTATTCTCTGTAAATATCGATTCCAGGATATTGATCGGTCATAAAAGATAGAATGTACCATCCTGTTTTCCCAAATACACCGAGGTTTCCTGCGTCCACAATGGTTTTGTCAGTCTGGATGTATTTTCTATTTTATAAAGGTCAATTCCCAATTGAGTACGATCCACCGAACGGTGGTTTAAGTGAGAACTTACATGTATTGATGCTTTCGAGAAATTGACCAGTATTCGAGAATTGCATACATTTCCTTGTCACCGTTATTTGCCATGAGCTCGAGTCCTTCATTTACAGACAGTTCAACAATATCGACACAATAACCCATTTTTTCTTCCAACAATATTTTGGCCACATGTGCATTTACATGTCTTGTTGAATCATTTGGTGTACTCTTTGTTGTTAAAATAATGTATACCTACGTTCCAAGCCAATCGTGTTGAATTAAATGAACCTTTTTTGGTGAATTGCATCTGACGTTAGCCACTAAACAACCGGATTGAACTTGTGAAAGTCCATCCTTTATCTCTGACGATTTATGGCTTCTTCTTTTGAGTTCCTCAGCAAGTATGGGAGACATTGGAGGTGGTTCTCCCCTAACAATCGGAAGTGTGCATGCTTTGTAGTGTACTATAAATTCATAGCTGAACAATCCAATTACGATCATCCAAATAAAATGCTTGATCTTCTTGTCATGCTTTGAGTTGTGAAATGTACATCCCCATCTCTTGTATCCACAAAGGATTAAATAATTTGGTTGATTGTTAACTGATGATAGAAAGGATAAAACCGCAAACCATTCAATAAAGAAACAGTTTAAAAGCTGGAGAATAGTGTTGACCGTTTGACCTGTATCCAGCATGTTTTAAATTAATTCGGCAGCGGTATTATTGTGTATTTTTGTTTGTGATAAAATAAAATTGAAGGTCATGCGAGAGGCACTTTCGAAATGGGCGGTTGTTTCCACTTATTATCGTTTGGTCCTGCTAAAAATTCAAATTATTGCCTTCACATTTCAAAATAGTAGCGACATCTGCTGTAAAATAAAGGAAATATTTTTTGTATGACTTTTAGCTAATTTCCACATTCTTCTACTTTGACCAATTCTCAATTTCTGTCGCGTAAATCTAGTACCTAACTTGGACAAGTTACTTGATATGGCACTATTAAAACAATTCAGTCTTCAATTAGTGTCCCATAAGATCCGTCAAGCTGGTTGGTTTTCATTCTTCTTCCCCTGAATTCAATTCCTATGTTTAGTTTGTTAGGTCCAGCAACAGATGTAATTGGATATCGAACTAAATCTCTATCAAAATAGTCTTCTTGTTGTTCTGGAGTGTAAAATGCATTCTTTTTTACAATGCTGTGCTCCACACATTTCTTTTCGGGGTTCCATAGCTCAGCTCGTGAGTACGACTCATAGTTATCAACTTCAGACGTCTGATATATATAGGTGATGGTCAGCTGAAAAAGTTCTATTAGTAATTCATTGTCATCTGCATCAATTTTGGTGTCAATATGAGCAGCAGTGAATCTAAAATGGCAAGGGAACTTGTACTCCACCCATAGATTGTATGGATCGGAAGTATCCAATCGAATACTGAAGCTGGAAGTGTTACGAGTTGACAATGTTATTTCATTGTCCTTTCCCTCCGCATCAACCAGCATCTCCTGGAACTTTACTTCGCTCATGTTCCTCTTTCTCAAATACTCGTTGAGAGCTGATCGATTCCAGGAAGATTTCTTGATAGAGAAATCAAACTTGTAGATGCATTTTTTTGCCTGTTCTATAAATGCCTGCTCATCTATTTCCATTTTAGAGCTTACATAGTTTCTTAATAGATGTTTGGTATAGTGCAGTCGAACCACTACCTCGTGTACTTCAAAAGCAGATTTTCTTTGAATAAATTTGATAGCCCGCTGGAACCTTTCCTTTCTCTTCCTGTATTTGAAGGTACTCTGGTTAACTGTGTTGGTGAAATCTTGAACAGTTTCTTGTTCAGGGAGTAATATTTTCTTCAATTCATTCAGTTTTTGTTTTGGCAACACCCTATTGTAAAAGGCTTTCTTCTTCTTTCGTTTTTCAATCTTACTAAGATCGCTCTCGTCCACAAACTCCAAACGAAAAATCCATTGGTCAATATAATCCTCAATAATAAGTCCAATGTTTTCCTTAATTTCGGCAGAATTGAATTGATCATTTTTGCAGGATACTAAAACGGAGGTAGCATTGATCATCCAAGTAATGTGTGCATAATTTCTCTTAACAAGTAAATCCATGAAACTGGAGGCAGTTATATTGTCTCCCTCTGAATATCCCTTCATGAGTAGGTCAACGAGATGGAAAAGTAATAAAACACGAGACATTTTTCGTTGTTGCAAATCGTAGGCAACTCTAATGACCCTAGAAGTGTCCTCACCATCGTTTGTTGTTCTCGCTTGCAAGGATCTAATGACATTTTGAAAGAGTATTCGTTCCCATTCCTTTTTGCTGAAGGCTTCATCCAACAATGTGATGGCTTCTTCCATCAAATTAGGATCCTTTATGTTGCGAAGAAAATCCTCTGTGGCCTGTTTTAATTTGTCATTAACACTTTCATCTTGGATTTCCTCTTCTCCATCATCACTCTCTGAAAAAGAGGTATTCGGAATATTACTCTCCTCACTCTCAGCTCTCCTTCTGTGGTCTCTCAGTTTTATTTTCTTTGCATTTGGCTCCGAATGAACATTGTTCTTCAATATGGAAGGGTCGTGAGTGATTGACTGTTTGATAACATTGATAAATTTCCAAAAATCTTCATTCTTGTTCTTTTGATCCTTGTTGTATTGTGATTTCTGCCTGTTGGATTGCTTTTCTCGGTGTGACAGCATCCTGTTTGCAGAGTTGGAAAGAGGCTATTTTTAAGGTTTTGTTGATCAGGACTTCTGTCTTCTCTCATATGTTGCTGCTTTGATTTGAAATACGTGTGTGATCCACCAACATATGGCTCTGTGAGGCATTGATACCTCCTTGAAATTGAGAGAGAGCCTTCTCATTCTTGGAACATGGAAGGTTGATACCAAAGTTCCCTTCGAACAGCTATTGGGTGTGCTCAAGGAGAAGGAACATCACCAACAACAAAAAACCTCCACTTGGTTCTCTTTGCCCGTCATCATCGCCTACCTCCTCTTCCTGCGATCTTCAACTCTGACGCTCAGTATTATTCAAACCTGGGACGGACGGATTCCAAACTCAGCTAGATCAGTTGTTATCAACTATTTTCAGCCAATAACTCCTGTTTTGGAATATTATTATTATATTATTATTATATCGTTATTCGTTCTTAATAATATTTCTCTATTCCTATTGAAAAGTAGCAATATAGAGAATTTGAAATATCAATATTATATATATATATTTATTATTTTCATCATCATCAACTGATCCATTTCATTAAATTGAACAACTGCAATCAATAATCATTCCAGCCATTCAATACCAATGGGCCAATCATCTACCACCTGCAATAACGGAGATTCCGATTTGAATCTCATTGGAGATGAAGAGGAACACCTCTCTTCGAGAGGTAAATCAGGGAAGCGAAAAGATCGTATGAGAAGTGCTTCCTCCTCCCCTAACAATAACCACATCGGTAACAACAACACTACATCATCAGAACTATCATCGGTGATACCTCAGCAATCAATAATACCTGTGCTCGATGAAAAATCGAAATGGTCCAATGATCCTTCGTGGAGAGATGATTTGATAAACTTGGCATATAGCACAAAGAAGCAGTCAACTAACTCGAGTGTGAAAATACAATTATTTGACAAGGTATCTGCGAGTGTTGTGGCCACTGCCATTTGTCCTTTTCTTGACATTCGAAGTGTGATTTATTTAATGCAGGGTACCAATCGTGAAATTTATGACCAGATCCGAAAGTCAATTACACACTTTTTCTATATTCCAATGTTACCAGAAGAAGAAGAAGAAGAGCAATTGGACGACAGTTATTTCCCTGAAGATTATCAAAGACCAAAACAACCACCAAAGCAAAAACCTAAAATTTTATTTCCTCCCAAGCATGCCAATTCTTCGTTTTGGGAACCGATAGTAGCTCAATTCCCTAATTTACAGCAAATTAGAATTCCTCAATTATATATTTTAACTCATTATTTTGATCTTGATGGATATTTGAAAACGTTGAAGCATTTACAGAATTTTAATCATACATGTTTAGACCACAAATATTTGAAAACATTCCCAAGTTATTCCAAAATAACTCTCAACCAAGATTACACGTCATTATTTGAAAGTGAAACATTTGAATTGATGGAATCATACAAACATGTTCACACCCTTCAATTACACTGTGTGAAAAATGTAACAAATTCCATGCTGAACCGCCTCTTACAATTATTCTCTAATTTGAAATCTTTATCGATCACAACATGCCAATTTGTGTCGCCAGGATTTTCACCATCTCCTCAAAGGCCAATAGTTCCTTATCTTAAAGACCCATCCTGCACCATTGATTTTACAGGGCTCATTACCACTCATCTTGAAGAACTTTCAATTTTGTGCAATAGGAGTATTTATGATGTTAATTCAATCATACAGGCTGCAGAACAAGGAAAGTGTCCAAAACTTACTCGATTCAGATATAGTTCAACAACCAATGTAGTCGGTGCTGCACAATTAGAAGCTTTACTTTCCAACAAGTAGCACATAAATTTTTCTTGCTTCTGTGACTTTAGACATTCGGATTAATTTCCATGAGATTTTACCAATCACAACCAGCAACGATAGGAAATGCATGTTTTCAGTGTATTTCCAGTCTTGATTTGCCCTTAATTGAAGATCTTGTCAAACATGACACCAACATTGACTTCTTCACATCCATTTCGATTCAAAAGGCTGTTTTTTTTGTGATGAGGAGTTCCTATTGTTTTGTTTGGTGTGCAAAATCAATCTTCGAGGATTTCCGAAATTTAAAAAAAATGTTTGCAAGTCGATCGATGCATGAAGGTGAGTGATTCGAATCTAACCATGATGACACATTCACCTCGACTCGCTTTAATAGACGGAATAAGTCAGGAAATTGAACAGTTATTGGATGATCCAGAATTTGCTATTAAAATTGCAATCATTGGTTCTCCATCCACAGGTAGGATTGAATGTTACTTTTTACCTGTCAATCTAATGACCGTTTGATGACTTATAACGAATGAATTTATTTTTCCAATCATATTACATTATGAAATCCTCTATGGTTGCTCTTTTCACAAAGGTAAAACATGTTTGGTTCATCGTTTCGCAAAAAGTGCCTTTCTAGAGAATGCATCACCATCCACAGAAACGACAGTTCATCCTGTGAATGTGGAAATTAATGACAGACAAGTTAAGGAAGAATTGTGGGATATTGTTGGAATTAAATCTCCAAAAGAAGAAGAAAAACGAAAATTGCAATATTTAGGAGTGATGACATTTGTAATTTGTTTTGATTTAGCCAAAGAATCAACGTTTATGGATGCTATTAACCATGTAGGTGAACATTTATGTTTTGATTTCAAACATTCTTGATGAAACATGAATAGTGGATTCCTGAGTGTAAGAGATATTTTCCTGACACTCCCATTATCATGTGTGGTACCAAGATGGATCTAGTGGAAAATGATTTAGAGGTTGGACAACAACACTGTAAAAGATTTCACAGTTTTGAGTCCTATAATGGAATTTCCAAAAAATATGGATGTAAAACCTATCTTGAAGTGAGTGCGAAAGAGAGTGACATTTCTGTTGTAAAATTATTCGCGACAGCGATTCAAACATCTTTAGGAATGTATAAGGAAGACCCAAAGAAATGTTTATTGATGTAAGAATGCATGACCAGTAATAGTTCACAATTTTGGAAAAAATTATTTATAGTGAATCATTATCTAATGAAGAGTTTACATTTAATTTATGAATTGTACAATTTAGCATGTTCATTTGGTTAAAACGCTATTAGTATTGATTTTCTCCAGGCTTACATAACTCCACATATGCAATATCATATATTTTCTTATAGTTGACAACGAGATTAGGATTGTTGGGTTGTAGGGATTTAGCTTTTTCAAAGTCTTCTGCTGCCTCTTCGAATCGCTCAAGTGCTTTCCAAGCAAAAGCTCTTCTGAAGTAGGCAAATGCATTATCAGGTTGGAACTGTATCACAGCTGTGAAATCTTCCAGAGCTCGCTCATTCATTCCCAGAATTTGATAAGCCTTAGCTCTTTCATGATGATAACAGGCATGAAGAGTAGCATCGTCGATCATTAGGGCAGATGAAGAGTCCTTGACATGTGTATTCTCCTTAGCAGAGATCATTTCGATGGCTTCTGTGAATGCCTCCACTGCATATTCGTACTTTTCTAAAAAGCAATAGCAGAGACCCATGTGATAATAGCAATCATGAGCAAAAGTGGGCTCTCCAATTTTTACAGAGCTTGATGATGGTGGACCACTTTTCAGGCGCAACGCTGCCTTAAAATCCTTAATTGCACTTTTGTAATTTTTCATTTCATAATAGGTCAAACCTCTCAAGTAGAATAATTTAGGTTCGTTTTTTTCAATTTCAATACTTGCATCTAAATCTTTCAAAGCTTGCCTATAATTTTTCAAATCAAAATAACATTGAGATCTGTTGAAATAATATTCAACATTTCTCTCATCGAGCTTGATAGCAGACGTCAAATCAGCAATTGATTCGTCATGTTTTTTGAGATGCTTGTATGCCATGGCTCTCGCATTGTACACTTGAGGATCGTCACATCCTTGTTTGAATGCCGTATTAAAGTCGTTAACGGCTTCAGTATAGCGCTCCAGCCAGAGAAAGCATTTACCTCTGTGGAAAAAGTTTGAAGGAGACTCTGGCACAATACGAATAGCTGCTGAAAAGTCTTGAATTGCCAACTCGTAATACAATAGGTCCATATATACTAATCCTCGACTTTCATAGATTCTATGATCATGAACTATTTCAAGCGCCTTAGAGAATTGTTTCTTAGCTTCGAAAAGTTGATTGTTAATATGATACATTAATCCTAGATGATACAAGCTTTGCACGCTTTTCTCATTAATTTCCAAAGCTTTTTTGAACATTTGGATTGCCTGAGGAATATCATTCATTTCTTGGTATGCAATTCCTTTGCAGTGGAAGTAATTTTCATCAGTGTCAACCTTATTAATTGCTAGATTGAAGTCTGCCAAGGCCTCTTCATACCTTTTCATTGCAAGTAATGTGTTTCCTCTGTTGAAATAGATATTTCCATCCTCAGGATCAAGATTTAAGGCACATGTGAAGTCTTCGATGGCTTTTTCATAAACCTTTAGCTTGTAATAGGCTAATCCTCGGTTGTTGTGATATCTAAATGACGCCATTGTCATTGTTTGTCAAGATAACTGTTGAATACTTACATTGCTTTCATGGGGTCATTCTCAATGGCGAGCGTAAATCGTTTTTCTGCACCAGGATAATTTCTCTTCTCAAAAAAACTCAGGCCCAAGTTGTTGTGCACAGCAGCATTTTTAGGATCAAGATCAGCGGCTTTTGTCAAATCCTCAATTGAAGCCTCCAGCTCTCCACACTCTCTCAAAGTGTTACCTCGATGAAAATATGCTTTGAACAAATTTTGCTGCTTGGTGATATTCAAATTAATTGCCTTCCCAAAGTTTTCAATTGCCATTTTCTTATCTCCTTTTTCATAGTAGCTCAATCCTCTATCCACATATAGTTGAAAGAGCACTGACTGATTCTCTCCACCCATATTTGTCACAGGAAGCAATGTGGAGGTGTCCAATGATTGAATTCGAGAATTGTTCAAAGCTGTATTTGGTAATGCATTTGTGGTTTGTGGTGTTTTAGAGAGAACATCAATTCCTCTGTCAAAATCTGCGATTGACTTGTTGATTTTTCCGATAGTTCTAAAACATTTTCCTCTCGCTAGATAGAAAGCTGCCTCCTCTTGAGTGTCAATTGCAATTGTATAATCCAATATGGCTCGATCATAGTCTTGAGTATGTCTATAACAATTTCCTCTCAAGAAATGAAATTTCGGAAGAGGTTTAAAATTGATTGCTTCCGTTAAATCTTCTGCTGCTTCCTTAAACAATTTCTTGGCAATTTTTAATTTTGCTTCTTTGTATTTTTCCTCGCTCTTCTTCTCCATCAACTTTTCATTTTGTTGATGAGATCTTCTTCGGGTGCTTCGTGCATTTGCATTATTGTTGTTTCTTGGTGGTGATGAAACCGTTATCATTTTTTTTGGCGGGTTTTTAGCTGTATTGAGTTGACCTTATTTGGAGAGAAATTTTCAAGAAGGCATCTAGTTTTTATTATAAATATTGATAGGAGAGAAACCCAAATTCTACATCTCAAACACCATTCCATAGCTTGCCGAGTTCATTCCTCCCTTCATCATGGTTGTATCATAGGTAAAATTTGGAGTATTCGTGTTGGCAGAGGTGAGAGTGGACAATGTTTTGGCAGAGGTCGTTTTCTTGTTTCTCTTTGCACTCGTTGTTCTCGTCGAAGTTGAGGTCTTTTTGAGGTCATGAGAAGTATTACTCTCTGAAGTAGTCATCTTTGTCTTGGACGTCTTTCTCTTCTTCTTTTGACTTGTCTCATGATCCTTCTCATGCCGTTCATGATTCGAGTCCTCTTCAACAATGAGGTTCAAGTCTTCAGACGAGGAAGCCTCTGAATGGTTACCATTGTGATGAGTTTGAGAGGCATTCTCCTCCTCTATAAGAGACTTTTTCCGTTTCTGAGCCAAGGCACGATTCTTCTTTCTCTCCATCTCTTGTCTTGTTTTGGAACGAGCCCAAAAGTTATCACTTTGTGCCAAGACCACCACAGACGAGCCGCGAGGGGATGATCCCTCAGCACCACCAGCACCACCAGCATTACTGTTGAACGACAACTCTGTCTCATCAACCTCCTCTTCTTCTTCCTCCTCCTCCTCCTGAGAAACGAGTACCATTCGCACAAAGCAAACCTTCTTAGAGGCACCACCATCCGTCTTTTTTCGTTTTCTTCCCTTCTGTGAATCGGTGGTGAGTGAAGAGGAGGAAGAGTTGTGAGAGGAGTGATTACAGCTTGCATTGCTGTTCTTTCTGGAAGCAGCAGCAGCAGCAGTTCTCTTATTGTTATTGTCTCGTTTGATGAGTAATTGCAAGACCACCGATGAAGGGAATTCCAAATCTTGTTGTTGTTGGAAAGACATTCCTCCCAATACGGAGGAGAGTGTTTCAAAACCTTCGACCATGATGGCCTCTGAGGAATCATCCTCATCGAGATAGGAACACAACTCGACACGACACTCCTCCATAAAGATTTCATGGAGTGGTTTCGATTCAAACGATTCCATCCATAGTGATGGCGAGGAGGAAGAAGAATGATGAGGATTACCTGCAAGAATGGTGAGACCTTGTTGTTGTTGTTGCTTCAACAAGTGAATTCTCTTCATAATACGAGTCATGTGAATGTTGATGCAATCATTGACGAATACAGAGAATTTGGATCCTCTTGGACGACAAGTTCCATTGTTTTCAGTAAAACCATTAGGATCACAAGTCATTTCAAGAATTGTATCACTTTCTTTTGCATTCATCTCCTCTTCTTCCTTTAAGGAGGTATGAATTAAGGAATGAAACCAACGAATCATCATGGCTGATCGTTTCGATCGAGCACTCTCAGTGGTTCGCATCGTTGTATCATCATCATTGAGGATATGCATTTTAGGTCCATCCTTAATGGTGTTGTATGTAGTGCTGGTTGAAGTAGTGGTGGTTGAAGTGCTGGCGTTTGTTGTTGTTATTCCTTGTTGTAACAACTCAGATTTGTTGTTCATCAATGATGATTGGGAGAGTAGCAGTGATGATGATGATTTCATGACCTCTTCTCGAACATCATTGCTACCCACACTGTGTGATGAAATGACACTCTTGGATTCACAACTACTATTATTACTTTTAGTAGAAGTGTGAGAAGATGACATGATCAATGAAGGAGTAGTTTTGTGATCTCGATGGTGGAGAGCAGAGTGTGGAATTTGATTCAAGTTGTTGTTGTTCATGATGTTGTTGTTCTGTTGTTCTAATGAGAAGAGAATGTTATTTACAGTATTATTCATGGTGGGGGTATGAAAAGCACCATTTTGATCATTTCCTTCCAAATATCCCAAAATAGTCAACAAATCATTGTCATCTGAAACTTGTTGATTTGAAGGGACACAACATTCGAGGAGTAAAGAGTTGATGTTATTGTTGTGGTTGATCTGATTAGTGTCATCTGTGGAAAGGAAGTGAAAATCATCCAATTCAACGTTTTGATTGATGACATTTTGTGGTACTTCCTGTCTTTGCAAAAGGAGATAGGGATTCGTGTGTGATTGTTGCTGCACATCTGCAATGTTAAGGAATGGTTGTTGTGGGAATTGAGTAGATTGTTGTAGGTGATGATGTTGGTTGTTGAGAGGAAGGAACGACATGTTGTTGTTGTTGCAATTTCTTCTTGTTGTTGTTGGATGAGAATAGTTCTCCAAACCAAACTGTTGTTGTTGTTGTTGCTGGACAGAGTGTGGATAGGAAGTGGATGACAACGATTGTTGTGGTGGTGTTGTTGATGACGATGACGACAATTCTGGCAGTGCAGCATCAGAGAATGGCTGTGTGGTTACCGACTCGTTTGAAACTTGTTGCCATGAATTGCTCATGGTGGCAGCTGGATCACAGAGACGGCTCGTTATCATACAATTTTGGAGAGGATAATGTGATGGATGTGACTGAGTCTCAGATGGGATCCATTCAGTTGAATACAGTTGAGGTGGTGGTTGGGTGTTGATGTGATGATGATCATTATGGTGATCCAACATGAGAGAGTGCATACTATCGATATCCACTCCACCACCCTGATTGTGGTCTTCTAGATTGAGAGATGATGAAGGAATGTTGGAGCCATCAAGGATCATTAGGTTGGGATCGACGATGGAGAGGAGACCCAAATGGTCGAGACTGGCTTCTTGCAGTACAATGTAGGAAGTGGTCGTCGTCGTCGTGGTTGGATGGTGATGATTTGTCATTGTATTCAAGGAAGACATTTTGGCCGTAGAGGTATGAAAAAGATCTTTCAAAATCAAGGATCACACGAGAGATGTCGTCGTCGTGGTTGTTGTTGTTGTTGGTCGTGTTGCAATAACGTTGAGGATTTGTTTTCTCTAAGATTATAAATTCAAAGAGGTGTGTGTTTTCTTGATCTCTATGACAGTCACCTATTGCTCAAAAGGGAATCGAAAGTGTGTGATTGTATTCTGACGAACGGTGAATGATGTGAGTATCACTCAAGAAATCTCAATAAGACCCAAAAAGAGTTTTCAGGAAGGGATCAAGACAAGAACGAGAAGAAAATATGAAAAGAGGAATTGATGGGAGATGAAGGAATAGAATTTGGTTATGAGAATGGTTCCTTTTGTTGTTATATTTGGGTGTTGTAAACTGAGAACAAGTTGTGAAGAGAGAGAATTAGTGAAAGCAGTGTTGTAGAGTGTGTTGAGGATGATAGGCCTCGTGTTATGAATCAGTTCTCTTCGGAAGAGAGAGTGTGTTTTCGTTACGTTCAAGAGATCCAATTCAGAAGGAAGAAGTTCTTCTTGTTGTTGATATCACAAACACCTTCTCGAGAAGTGAGCTGTTGTTGTTGTTGTTTTTTGTTTGATGTGTCCACTTTGGAATAATTTGAAAGGGTGAGAACTGCTGATTTGTCATGCTTGTTCGAGTTTGTCTCTCTCGTTGAAATTCGTGTTGGGCGCTTCAAGTCAACGGTTGGAGATTTCGTCCACAGTTTGCCACTTCTGGGCCGTTGTGTCAATGTCGATCGGTCATATGGAAATCGTGAATTGCGAGGATTTGGGATGACGATACCATCATTGACCACAAGCAGCAGGTTGGTTGTGGCGTTTACAGTGGAATTTGTGGGCCAAGGATTCGACTATTGTGAGGTCGCCAAAGGGTGCAAGGGCGACACTTCAAGTTGTATTTTGCATCATTCTCGGTCAAAAAGATGATATTTGGTGAAAGGATATCCACTTGGACAAATTATTTTCATGGAAAGTGATGGTTGTAGCGTGGTTGAGAAAGATTTCAGTTTCCATATGGTTGATTCATGGACAAAACTGTGAAATACAACAGTTTGCAGTACTTTGTACTGAGATGACACCTTCTTATGTTGCATGGTAGTAATTCTTTGATATTACACCGGCAGAGTATTTACAGGTTGCACAAAACAAGCGGCCAAAAGCAGAAAACCCTATTCTAAGAACGAACAAATATCTCTTTGTGAAAGTAAGGCAGTTTTTGATAAATTCTGTTCGTAATCCAAATACGTAATGGTTTAACCACGGCCTAAAAGCATCATGATGCATCTTTGTTTTTGGAAATAACGACGAGGAGACTGGATACTGTTGGTGATTCTTCTATACTCGCACATGTCCACGATTCAAGTTTCTTGAAACATCGCGAATCTTTTGGAAACATTCAAGATTAGAAACAGTATCCAAGCCACAGATATCCAAAAACGCATATTTGTATTAAAGTATCATGTCATCTACAGTTTCACACAACATGCCAAGTAAAAACTCTTGTAAGGCTAGTTGTATGTTATTGTTGGGCGCATCCTGGTGGTACTTGTTGTCCTCTCTGACCTGTGCCTCTTTGACCAGCTAAACTTCTCATAAACATGTCAATGTTTGCTTGAGGGTTGTCATGGAAATCGTCATCGTCTTCGTCACCCTCATCATCGTCATAATATTCATCATCATCGTCGTCATCATCTCCTTCTTCTTCTTCATATTTTTTGTTGCGACGACGTTCTCTGATTTCTTTGAGATGATCCTCAATGACTTTGTCAAAATCAATTTCCTCGTACTCGTAATCTTTCTCAGAGGGACATCCGGCGAGTTGTCTCATTCTGTAACCCACCCAGTCACCTTCTAAAAGTGAGTCTTCTCCATTAGTTGCACCGCTTGCATGATATATGGTCTTCAATAATTGAATATCAGAAATTTTTGAATAGGGAGAGTCAGGATCATTAGAAAGAATAGCATTTCGAACACTACGTAAATGTTTCAACGTAAACAGGAATTTTCTCTTCTCAATAATAATCCAATCTTCTTGTGGAATTCTATCTGGCTCGTCCAAGTAATTTTCAAAGAAAATCGACCAAGGAATTTCATCATCCTTTTTTTTCTTGTCTTTTTCATTGTTGTCTACTGCTAGAGGAAGAATTCTGTATTCAAGCTTGGCAAAGTAATCATGAGAATAATATCTTGTTTTGTGATAATAAGAATAGCGAACATCTAGACACTGATAGGAATGAGTCGAGTAAATTCTCCCTTCCATTCTTAAATCTTGTAATGCTTCAAAGTCCATATAGCCTGCATCTTTGGACTTGATGACAGTTTGAGCACAAAAATCTCTTGCAACACTTTGTGTCAAGTTGTCTCCACGAAGTACATTTTTCAATGCTCTCATCATATTTCTACAAACATAATCTCCTTCTTCAGGATATTCTTTTTCAATGAATGAGTTATGTTGTTTTTGAGCACTAGTTCGAGAGGCAAAATATTGATGCCACTTTTCATTTTCATCCGCTGAAGGTGTTTCACTGCCACTTGATGGTAAATAGAGCTTGAAAATTTCCTTACTCTTTTCTCGCCAATTAATAGCAGAGGAGTTATTTTCATTCTCTTTGATAATTCTATCAGCAAGAGCCAAATCGAAATATCCTTGGTCACTAGAGTGAGTCATGGCCTCTTTAGAGAATTCATCAAACTCTCTTTTTCCCTTCACAGTGTTGACAACCACAAACACTGGAAAGGCAAATGAATCCTTAACTCTTTCAATGGTAATCTTTGAATTTTTTTCGGTAATTCGATATAACCACAGAGAGTTCATTGGAATATTGAACAATTCAAGTAAACGAACGACAACTCCATGCGAAGTCAGATTGTCGGCCATCATTCTGGAAAACTTCATATGAGGAGCAAAACCATCATTACTTGGAGTCAACTCGATACCTGCATTTCTTACCAAGCCACACATTTCCTCGCCAACACAGTAAAATGTTCGCTCCACCTCTTTAAGAGGTGGTAATTGTCTGTGATAGAGTGGTAAGTTGAGGCTTTTGAGTTTTTCTTTCATGTACGGAGTGAAATCCTCTTTCGACATGACTAATGCTTGAATTGTTTCTCCCACAGGATTAAACTCTTTGATGATACTATTCATCATATTATTTTGATTCCCTTCCTTGAACACTTTATCATCCTCCTCATCTTGCTCCTCTTCATCATTTTGATCTTCTTCATCATCATCTTCCATTTCTTCATTTTCTTCATCTTCTACATCTTCATAATCTTCATCATCATCATCATCATCATCTTCTTCGTCCACATGTTGTTCTGGTGTTTCCACTCGCTGAGTTTGACCCGGAGGACTATTGTTGGTTTTTGTTGTGGTGGTAGTTACTTCTGTGCTCTCTTCAACGACTTCTTCAATGGTAGGCATTTTTTAATTGGCTCAAACATTTCTCAAAGATGTTAAGTTTGAGGTTGGAGGCTGTTACAAAACTCAATGAGAGTGATGATGGATTGCTACACTCGATCACACATGAACCAACTGCTGCTTTTTTCTCTCTTTGAAATAAGTTGCGGAAGTCCAAGTGTTCGTATTGCGCTTGTACAAGGTCTTTCTAGTGATATCCAAGCGCGCAAGTGCAAAAGGTCCATGCATTCGACAAAAAAAATGTTCAACACAATCTTGCCTCGTTCCATCATCCAACCGTTGATGAGTCGTGGTATTGTTTCTAGAAAGGTTGTCATAGTTACGGATGAAATGTGGAGAGCTCATAGGAATTTTAATGTTGTGGCAATGAGTCATTCTACAAGCAACACCATACGAGAATTTTCGTCGTCAAACTCGAAATGTATGAGTGTTGGATACAAAAATCCGAACGCAGAGTATGTATGGTAACTTTTAGTACACATTATTGTACAAAATATTTGATGAAATAATTGTATGGACAACACTTGTGAAAATAATATTTTTGAATGATTTTAATTTCCGAACATATAATAATAATTTAAATGTTCGGCAACTCCATGCGCCCAATCAATTTTCTCTAAATTTAATAGGACTGTCAATATTACATTTGTTGACCCAAAGAACAATATCAAAAAAACAGTAAAGGCCCCAATAGGAGAGCATTTATTGGCTGTCGCTCATGCCAATGATATCGATTTAGAGGGTGCTTGTGAGGCCTCTCTTGCTTGCTCTACTTGTCATGTATACATTCAAGACGAATATTTCAACAAATGTGGAGAGCCAGAAGAGGAAGAAGAGGATATGCTTGATTTGGCATATGGATTGGCTCACAATTCAAGATTGGGTTGTCAAGTCATTGTCTCTAAGGAGTTGGAAGGAATGACAGTGACCCTACCAAAAGCAACTAGAAACATGCAAGTCGATAAGAAGAAGTAAAATTTAAGAGTTTGGATCCACGCAAATGATATTAAGGATGAATATTTTCAATTTAAATAATTTATTCTAGTTTTATTGCAATGTTAAATTTGACCAATAGAATGATAATTTCCAGACCATAAAAAGTTCTTGAAATAACACCATGATGTTTTGATGTTGTGCCATGACATGAATGCAATTACTTCTTTCCAAGAAAATCAACTTTTTGGGCGTTGGCGTACAGCTTTTGAGCTTCATTTTCAGCTGCAATTTGTTCAAGCGATGTGGCACTTTCTGGTTTGAAAACATAACGATCTACATTATAGGTATAGACTTGCTTATTTTCTCTTTCGTCAATGACATAAGCAGCCTTCTTGTCCATATCCATTCCGTAAAAAGGTCCAACAGGTTGGCCTGGCATCAACTTGAGCTTTCCCTTTTGAGCATTCTCTATCACCTCTTGTCTGTAAACAATAGTATCGATATGTTCTGGATTCCATCCGGCTCCTCTACGGAAATCTTGTTGATAGTATTTAATATGGAAGTTCTTGATGAACGCTTGACGAGGAATGGCAACATCCTCTTGAGATCTGTTGAAGAAGAAAATTAAGAGAGTGTTGTTTTGTTGAAAGGAAAATAATAATAATAATCCAAATTTGTCATTCCGTTGAGATGTTGTTTAAATATTAAATTGTTGGCAGTATGTGGTTGTTAAGTACCATTCCATTTCATCATACGAATCATGTACGATGATTCATGGTTCAAAAACAAAATTTCATAATGATAGTCATTCGAACGACATTATCATCATCACGGGGAAATGTGTGCGATGATTAAACCCCACAAATTTCAAAGATTAAAATATATAATCATCATCTCTCCAAACTCATTGCCCAAAAGAAACACTTACGAAGGTGATGGTGTACGGTATTCCTTCTGATGTTCGGGAAGGTAGTGTTTAAATTCAGGATCCAATCCCCACCACCTGTCCACTCTTCTCTTGAGCATCTTGGTCCACTTTTCGATCAAGGATGTTGACTTGGGCATTTTTTGTTGTTGGTACAATTCTGAATCAAGCCATCAGTTGTTCTGGCAGAATTGTGATGACAATATAAATAATTTAATGTTGAACAAAATAATAGTTGTGGGAACATTACATCAGGTCAATAAAGTAAATACAAGCTATTTACAAAGTTGTTCATTATTGG
The DNA here is from genome assembly GCF_008403515.1 of Naegleria fowleri. Lineage (NCBI taxonomy): Eukaryota > Heterolobosea > Eutetramitea > Acrasida > Naegleriidae > Naegleria > Naegleria fowleri. Next base: position 437,097 of record NW_025407936.1, read on the forward strand.
TTGTGAGTAGTCATTAAAACATCATGGAAGAATTGCACCACAAAATTATTTAAGGTTCTTCGTCATTCATTCTTACAAAGCCTTCTTGAGAAGTATTGAGAGAACCCTCACCACGACTAGTACTCTGTTCAGAGTATGAAGCCATATTCTTGATAATGGTAAGTCGATAGGCTTGACATCCTAGACAAGAGCCACAGCAGGCCATCACACAAACCAAGGACAAGACAGCAGAGAAAATTGTAATTGCCAACACAGTGGTTGAATCCTTTCCAGGAAATTCAAAATCAAGTTTTAGCTCAACATGAGCAATGATGGTTTCAATAACCATCACTAGAATGAGCAAGCTGTAGTGTTGCAGGGTTGATAACATTTCATAAAGATGCATATACAACATTAAGATTGACATCAAGCAAGGTGATTAAACATTGATACAAGTATCATAAGATTAAGGTTGACACCAAGCAAGGTTGTGAACATTAAAATGCACACAAAATAAGGTTGTAAATATTCAAAAATTAATATTGATATATATATATATATAAAATAATGCGAAGAGAAACATCAAAATACATGATCAATCGATTTTGATACATGAAAAAGAGTCATATTAAACAATGTGTTACCAGACAAAACTTACGCCAATGAAATGAGATGAGCAATGGTGGAATATTTTCTATGTTTGACATTCTTCGTGAGAGTGGAATAAATACCAATGGAGCCTGACACAAGAACAATCACAGTGATGATGGCTTGCATGACGAGAGATGACACTGAAAATTTAAATTGAGAAATACCTTGAGCGACGGCATAAATTGTAAAGAAGAAAGAGGTTAATTGAACCACTCCATAAAGTGTCAAAAGGATGGCAAATACCAAAACTACACGTGTCCATGTCGAATATTTTGAAGTCATCATCATTTCTGGATTGATGTACGAATGTTGGAGATGAGCGGCAGTGGTCATGACATGTCCACCAGGATTCATAATGTAATTGTTAGAGGTTGGGCGAGGCATCATCATGATCTGAGGTTGATTATTGGTTGAATAGGTTGTGTCATCGTGTTGTTGTTGTTGTGATGGTAGCGGTGATGATTGTGGAGGATAATAGTGCGGCGATGGTTGGGACATGCTTGTTAATGGTGCTGTGGCGTTGTGTTCCTTGGAGTTGATCTGATTTCCAGTCTGTTGAAGTCCTCGGGAAACCACTGCGAAATTTGAAGGCACATTCTGATCGTAGTCTTTGAGTTCAAGCATGGAATCATCGTGATGATGTTCTTCTTCATGGAAATTTGTTGGTTGTTGTGCGGGTGAGAATGCCACGAAGGGAGAAACCTGTACTTGTGGAGTGTATTGAACGCTTTGGTTCATCATCATGGGCAATCCAGATGATCCGACAAGATTAACACCACCACTTGGGAGAGTGGATGGTGGAGAGTATTGTACAGAGGGAGATGACGGCGAATGGTCGACGTGGTGCTGATGATTGGGGTTCATTTTGGGTGTTTAGTCCTCGAACAATGAGAAAGACTTGTCTCGAGAGATGGGCAATTTTTTGTTGTTCGAAATGGAAGCGAGTTCAAACAAAGCAACAGAGCAAACGATCGTCTGTATTTAGACATCTCCATCTAGCATCAGAATGACAACTTTCACATTGAAGAAGAATGGGTCAAAACTTCGGAAAGTGATACCTTTACGACATCAAGTTGACCCACAGTTGATCTAATGACATTTCAACTTTCAATACCTCATTCATTGATTTTCCTCTCAGTATTTCCACACCGAACGCCCGAAATAAAAAATTTTTTCGCCCTCCGTGGGGCTCGAACCCACGACCGTTGGATTAAAAGTCCAACGCTCTACCGACTGAGCTAGGAGGGCTACTCATTCGGGAGTCAATATTTATTCGTATTGGCTTTACTGACTGTTTCAGTGCGCCTGTGGTGTGGGTCAGCAATCAGCCGCGAGTTCATTGAAACCATACAGTCAGCCTGTTACGATAACAGGTACAAATTTTTAATCTAGAAAATAATACATGGAGGTAATTTAAATAGATCGATTGAATTTTGGAATTGACTGAAAGTTCAAAAAAACGTCCAATCGATCCTGGTTAAATTACCTCATTCCAATACAAACAAACAAACAACAACAACTACTCCTTCTTCAAACCCAATTTTTCAGAAGCCCAATCTCTCAATACAAACTTTTGAATCTTTCCAGTAACAGTGAGTGGAAATTCATCCATAAAGAGAACATATTTTGGAATCTTGTAGTGAGCAATTTGATTATGACAATAAGCATTCAATTCCTCCTGTGTGAGTGATTGACCTCTCTTGAGAATGATACAAGCACAAATTTGTTCACCATATTTGGCATCTGGAACACCCACAATGGCTACATCCTTAATGGCTGGATGTAAATAGAGGAAGTTTTCAATTTCTCTTGGAACAATGTTTTCACCTCCTCGAATGATGATGTCCTTAATTCTTCCTTCAATACTGCAATAAGGTCCTTTTTCATCCTTTCTAAATACAGCAATGTCACCTATTTTTAAAATACATGTATTTCATAAAAAAATATATACAATTAGCATTCATTTCGATCAGAATATATGGAAATTCCAATAAATAAAGAAAATTCAAATATGACTCAATGAGGCACAACCAATACCACTACCCACCTGTTTTCATCCATCCATCCTTATCAATCACCTTCTTAGTCGCATCTGGTTGATCCCAATAATATTTCATCACCAAATATCCTCTCACATGCAATTCACCTTGAGTTCCAAATGGTACAATTTTACCAGTTTCTGGATCCACCACTCGAGCCTCCACATGTGGATGGATTCGACCCACAGAGGTCGTACGAACCTCCAAACTATCATCAATATGCGTTTGGAAGGAAACTGGACTTGTTTCAGTCATTCCATAACAATTGGTGATTTGAGAAAGATGCATTTCATGAATGCAACGTTTCATGAGAGGCATTGGACAGAGAGAGCCAGCCACAATGCCTGTTCTTAGAGAGGAGAGATCATATTGTTTGAAATTGGGATGTTCCAATTCTGCAATGAACATGGTTGGAACTCCATCTGTGGTAGAAAATGGGCGAGGGGTGATGTGTGCGTGTGGATAGAGAGATATTCGATTTAGTTTTACATGATTGGTGTGATATATTAAAGTGATCGACGATGATTGTAAAAATATTAATAATAATAATAGAATATAATAATATTATAAATGTGTGTATGTTAAAAGGGATCGACGATGATTGTAAATATATTATTGCAGAATTGGAAATACTGATTAATACTTACGTAATGCAGTACATTTGTGATTGTGAACGGCTTTCAAAGCTGCTTCAGCGTCAAATCCAAAACTTGGCAATACAATTCCACACCCATGCAACATGAATGCTAAAAATCCTAAATTAGAACCAAAACAGTGATAAAATGGTACACAGAGAGCGAGTTTGTCTTGACCTGTTTGTAAATTCATTCCTTGACCAACGAAATAGGAATTATTAATAATGTTGTGATGAGTGAGAGCAGCAGCTTTTGGAAGACCTATTTCGAACATGGAGAATTCAAATGTATTCAATAATTTCAAGTGAAAAAGAATGTGCATTGCACAAATACCCATATTGGAATGAAAGAATTCATTTCTCCATACACAACCTACCTGTAGTTCCCGACGTAAATTGAATATTCAAAGTATCATGACAATGATGTTTCACTTTGGTCCAACTTTGTTGAGAAAAATTTCTTGGCAGTGTCACATTCAATAAATCCACAAAATTAATCATTCCATTGTAATGCTTTTCACTTGTCAAATCACCCTCTCTGAGTGGAGAGCAATAAAAAATGTGTCTCAAGTGAGGCAATGCTTCACTCTCCACTGTTGGAACAGCATTGGAGGAATCCAAATTCAAAAAAGAAGCACTTCCATGTGAAGATTGTTTTTCCAATCCAGGGCATAAGTCATAGAGCATTTGAACATAATTGGTTCCCTTAAATTCTGGAACAATGATGAGACCTTTACATTGGACAAGATTGAGAGCATGTTGCAATTCGTGTTTTCTGTAAGCTGGATTGACATTGACAACAATGAGACCAAGTTTTGCAGCTGCCATCAATACAATAACCCATTCATGAGAGTTTGGCATCCAAATTCCGATACGATCGTTCTTTCTATAAATGCAGAAATAGCATTTGTGTGTATATTGAGATAGGTTTCAAAACACACAAGATGATGAAATTTACAAATGAATGTTTAAAAAAAAATTTTTAAAAAAACATCATTCAAGAGATTCCACAAGAATTTGAAAGATCATCATGATCATCATGACCACAACAAACATAGGATCAAAAACACTCATCAAAATTACCAATAAACAGAATTAACACATGACTTACTTGTATCCTAAACGATGCAATGAATTTGCCAAATGCAATGATTGATCATAAACCTCTCTCCAGCTCAATCGTTGATCCCTATAATTATTATGTTCATTTCCACACACTTGTAACAGAGCATGGGAATCACCCATTTCAAAGACTCTCTTTTCAAATCTCTCGAATAATGTTTCATTGATCAACTCTTGATCAAAGTTACCACGAATGAATGAATAGTCAATTCCTTGAGAAAGATCATGATGACGATGTGTATGGAATTGTTGTTGTTGTTGTTGACATGATGACAAGAAAAGCTTGTTCTTTTGAATGGATTTCATGGACAAAAGACGACCAGCCTGAGTGATCATCGTTGTGCTGCTGGGGATTAACAACGAAGAAGATGTTTTGGACATTTTTTGTGCGATGATCTAGAGATGAATTTATTTTCCGGAAAGGAGTTTTGAAATCGAATTCATTGTAAAGTTGAGGCCAACAACTCTCACCTCTTTGAACGTGGATACAATGGCTCAGGATATTGTTTCCGATAATTACGGACATACTCCTCCAATTCGCCTCTCTTCTTCATTTCTAACAATTCTACTAACGTGTCTCCATGGCATGCCTTCGTAGGGTCAGACTTACACCAACATCCCAATACTTTACCATCCAATTCTTCCAAATCTTGCAATAGATCATCCCTTCTCAGAATGTAATCTCTATATTTTTGACATGCCACTTCTGCACTGCCATTACATGTTGAAACAGGGTATGGATTGCCCCATTTCGAATGAGGTAAATTCCATCCACCCATGGTCATGGCTCTTCCGATATAGACCTCACAATCTTGAACGACTTGACCATTTCTACGTTGTAATTTTACAACACGAGTTCTGCTGGTGCTGCAACTACCACTACTAGTGGATGTACCTAAAGTTTTAGTTTGATTATTATTATTATCATTAGAATTGAATGCCACATGTTGAGATTTAAATTGTGATGTTTGTGGTTCTGATTGAGAAGTAGATTTGGAAGGTGGGACTTGTGCACTCATTGTAGATTCATATTCGGAAGAACTGGGTGAATTCTTATTGGATCTTCTCGGTCTCTTTTCAGAAGATTGTGAGAGCTCATCCTTTTGATTCTTGTTGACATGGACGGCTTGAAAATTGAAAGTTCTGGATTGAGACATTTTTTTTGGAATTGTAATTTTTGTGGTGGTGTTTTCGTTCGCAAAAGTTGAATTAATGCTTTGAAAGAGGTGAACTTGTGATTTAAATTCAACTTGGAAGTTCAATTTTGAACATGATACTCTGAGATGAATGATAGTGCTACTGTTGCTTGCTCAGATGTTCTTTAATATGAATGGTATCACAAAACAAAATACCATTTATTAGAGTTGTTGTGGTTATTCATGTCTTTTCATTTCAGAAATATCTCACCCATGACGTCTTTGAGTTCATTGACTCTCAATTCTCCAAGCCGACTTCGATTGTACTCTCCTTGATTGACCAACTCAATGGTGTCTTTTAACTGATCCAAATCGAGATGCAACAATTCTCGAATGTGATCTTCCATGTTTTCCAAAATGTTGGCATTTGAGGATGTAGTGGTTGTGCTCTCTTTTGGGATATTTCCTTTGAATAACAAATTCAAAATGTCGTTACATGCATCCTTCATCTTTTTCGATTGAGAGAGAATTTTGTGTTGTCTTGAAGTGATGTTGGTCGCCAAGGGAGGAGACATTCCACTGGAAGTTGTTTTTTGTTGGAGTGAACACAATTCATTGTGTAAAGATTTTAGAACTTGAACCGTGCGGTTGTCGAGATTGGGTGAATTATCAATGACGATGGGTTGTTCGTGTTCTCTGCTTCGAGACAAGGCATTAGAGTCAAATCTTTTGGTTTCTACCATTTCCGTACTAATACTACTACTACTACTGTTACTACTGATGATGATGTGATGGTGTTGATCGCAAAAAATGTTGTTGTTCAGGAAAGGGAAGAAAATGTGTGAATCTTGAGAGGTTGTGAGATTTATTTTCTTTAGTGTTCACGAATCTTGTTTCAAGTGTTGTTGTTGCTGTTGTCCAATCACAGCTGTGAGAAGCATAAATGAAGGCATAACTTTAAATTGTTGAATTTCTTTTTAAGGAAATACGACGTCTTGAAATTCACATAAACTTGTAAAATCAAATTCATTTGTATTAGAACCTGCCAAACTCTGGATGGATAGAACGGTGCTTCTCCGAGGAGGGACCTACTTGGAAGTCTTGCTCTGAAGTAACGCAACAAAATGAGGTTCTCCAATAAGTGGAAAGTCAGGTGGATTCATTGAGAATGCACTTCTGACCTCTCGACAAGAAGGATAAATGAACACTTTGTATCGTCTTCCATCAAGATCCCACTTGGCACGAAACGCGTTCTTATTCTTTTTCAAATCAGATGCTTGCTTGTCAAGTGAGGGAAGATCATTAGGTTCTTGGCTGGTTATGAAGCATCTGATGGCGTTTCTTCCATGATTTTCAAAGTCCCATTTTGCTGTACCATCAACATTAATATTGGGCGTGAACTTTGGATCTCTTGTTCCCTTAACAAATGCTTGAATATGTAAATTACTAATTTTCAAGTTAACGCCGTCAGTCAATTCAATATCTGACTCGACTACGTGCAATGGACCCTCTGTTTCGTTAGATCGTAGTGAATCAAGGCTACTCGCAGAACTGGATGGAGAATTTGTGAGAGTTGGAGGAGCACTAGAGCTTTGACTTCGTTCATTATTATGGGAGGTGTCTATCAGACTTGGTTTGTAACTCTTGGTAGTATCGATATATGAATGGCTTTGTCGCTTTTCATAAGACAAAGATGGGCTATGATATCTGTCAGAGGATTTTTCGTAATATGGTCTGCTACTACTTGATGAGTAGTACTCTTTGCTACTTCCTGAATAATAATTGCTGCTTGAGTAGTAACCAGATTTTTGTTCATAGCTTCTCTCATGATAGCCTTGCTCTTTTCTCTGGAAGCGATCTTCTTGTCTTCTTGTGTCACTTGGAGATATTGGCCCGCTTCTGTATGAAGATGGAGGTCTGTTAAATGGCACAGATGGTGTTTGAGGTGACGATTGAGGTGTTGTCGTGGAGGGTGTTTTATCTGAATTTGATTTGGCAATGACAGTAGACCTATTTGGATCACTTGGAGAAATTGGCCCAGCGATCATTGGTCTGGAAGTAGGAGGTTTAAAGGGTGTTGTTGAGTTTGGGACAATGGAACTTGGAGAAATTGGGCCGTTCCGAATCGGTGGTCTTTCTGTATTGGATTTACTGATGTCACTAGGTTTCTCAACCGAATCAGATGGCCTTTCTTTGCTGATATCAACTGGTTGTGTGACTGGCGTGTTGGAAGAAGTTGGTGGATAGCTAGCAAGTTTTCTTGTGTCACGAGAAAGAACTGGAGGGGAATTTGTTGGTGGTGAGGGGAATTCGGCTCTCATGGGATCAGTGGGAGAAATTGGTCCAGTAATATTTCTGCTGCTTGGCATTCTTTGGACAGATTGACCTCTTGGATCAGTTGGAGAGACAGGACCTAACGTTGTTGTTGGTTGTTTAGAGTTTTGAGGATTATAAGGCACAGGTGGAGTATTAGGAGAAACTAAGGAGCTAGAGCGAGAGGAACCCACTGCACCATAATCAGTGGTTGCTCGTCGTGACAAGTCCGTTGGAGAAACAGGACCTGACGTGGAGGCGATTTTAAGAGCAATGTCACGTTCTTTGAACTCTGGGTAGATCTGCAATTGTGCGGGTGCTTTTCTTCTCTTGCTTTTTGAGAAAGTACTGTCATCCTTGTGCTGGCTTAAGAAAGCGGCAATACCTCCCACAACAGGTTGAATGGTTTGGGTGGCAGAGCTTGAAGCAGAAGGTGGTGGATTCTGATTATTTGGTATTGTGTCCTGAGTACCGTTGTGGTTGGTTACTTGGGGTGGTGGCATGGATGTACTTGTTGTTGAGGGAGCAAGATTTGTTCCAACGCACGCTTCAGTGGCAAGCTTTGGAAAAAACCTTAATCTTGGATCTGAAGGAGGAGAATGTGACAATGTTCTATTTACAGTACGAGCGTTATCTGTCGATGGAGGATTAGTTGGTGGCAGAGGCAAATGACTCAAGGGCTGTGTAGGAGGAATGGATGATGAAGAAGATTGTGAAACGAGTGAGGACGATAGCACTGGAGGTAAAATTTGCGAACTAGATCCTGAAATAAGGGAAGGCTTGACACTAACAGATGAAGATGATGGAGGTAAAATTTTCTTTTTCTGAATTCGGAAAGGAGGCTGGCTGGCGCCTGTACTGCACTCCTCGGGATTCTTTTTTCTTGCCTTAGAAAGAGGATTGGTGTCAATACTTGAAATATATTTTGCTGTCATTTGTGATGGTTTTGTTTCTGCACTTGATTTGTCATCCTCATCATCGTCCAAAATTAATTTTCTCTTTTTTGTTGAGCTTGTCTCTTCCGAAGTGTTATTAGTAACGTTAGTACTATTATTGCTTGATGATGAGGCTTCCAATGCAGAGTTTTTCAAATTTTCTGTATTCTCTTTATCCTTGTCAGCATCGTCATCTAAAATTTGTCTCTTATTGATTTTAATCGGTTCCGAAGAGTTTGTAGCTGCCAACTTTGCTCTTGATTCTAAAAATTGCATAAAAATTAATTATTTGAAAACCACCTTAAAAAACTTACGTATTTGTTCTTCCTTTTCACGCCTAATTGATTTCAGCCTCGATTGAATTTCCTTTCTTCTATCCTCAAATTCATCAATAATAGTTGTTTGACCATCCAATGTCACATTTTCGAATGGTTCCCATGTATTTTTACTGTCGTCATAACCTTTCCATTTCACCAAGTACGTTGGCCTTCCTCCGGAGTACTTTTTCGCGATAATATATTCTACTTCGTATATATCACTTTCTCCGATGGACATTTGTGTTTGAGACAAAGTAAATACTCCACTACTACTAGAATAAAACTTCGTATTATGATCGTTCCCACAAGAAATGATATTAATAATTATCACAAAATTTGTGTAAACAAAGTTGATGTCGGAATGAAGTCCGAGAGGATGATTGCGTTTTTTTTGTGTACGTGATGAGGAATTTGTTGCTTCAGGCCAGAATTTGAAGTTTTTTATTGGCGGCAACAAGCCTTTGTTCTACTGATCAAAAGGTTTGTGTGCTGAAAGCCGTGTTGATGTACATCAACTCAATCATGAGGATTCGGTTTCACAAGCCTTGAGCATATGCACGAACAATTTTGCTCTCAAAAAAATAACCGTTACAATTAATGAATTTAAAAAATTAAAAAAATTCGACAACCCCTTTCAGACCCTTTTAATTTCTCGTCCAAGCGACTGATATCGCTCCCACAACAACAACATCATACTGATCGGTCGTGATTGGCTCCTAAATACAATCGAGAGACACAATGTCCAACCTCCTTCTCACATCACCCATTCCATCTCCTCCTTCATCACCACAGAAGCAACAACAACGAAAAAGCCAAAAGTTATGCCACCACCAGTCTTCACCCCAATCAACGTTGAATACATCAAACCTCTCAAACATGGATGGTGGTTTTGGATCTAGGAGTTCCATGTTGTCAACGAGTACTTCATCAATTACGGACTCGCTATTGTTGATGAGTCCTATATCTTCATCATTTTCCAGCAACTATCGTAACTTTGAGGACTTGTCAAACCTCAAACAACCAAATTCAACGATGGTTGCTGACTCTCAACCTCCAAAAACACCGCCAAGAAGCACCCCATGTACAGCAATTACTGCTTCACCTTCATGTCCCCACACAGCTCCAAGCCATTTACTGACAAGTCCACAATCTAGAAATGCAAAATTTTCACGAGCAACTTCATTCGCTCACCACCAACAAGATTCCTCCTTCATATTGAGTCCGTCTAAAAAGAGGTTACATCCTCTCTCGGTACTTTCTCCTCAGTCATGCCAAAAACCTCTCACTCAAGTTTCAGATGTCAATCATAGAAATTGCATGACGGCTTGTAACAAGACAAATCGAAGGATCACTGTTGCATCCAAACCTTCATGTATTGTGAAGAAATTGGACTTTTCCAATATTGTTACATCATATAATGACTGTGATCAAGAGTGTACAAATTCTCAATTACTATCCCCATTTTCTCCTAAATCACTTTCTTCTCCCAAATCAAACGCAGATTTATTTTCACCTACTTCTGGTAAGAGAAGGAATTACGAATCCATCATGTCTCCAACAAACTCTCTTCATGCAGATCGATTCATTCCACAACGGTGCACCTCGAGTGAATTGGAAATTGCTAAACATTTAATGTTCACATCGAATGTTCCTTCAACACCTCCCTCTTCCAACTCACAAAGCAGCAACAATGGTCACAATAATGGAAGTTCCACAATGAACATGCCCTATCAATTCGAATCATGTCTCGAAAGTCGATTACTCGATTCCACTTCCAAAATTTCTGAAAAGAAAATTTTCAAATTTAAACCCACAAATTTTCACAGCCTTAATATTAGTTGTGGTAGTATGATTTCCGTTAATGGATCGACAGAAGAAAGTTATCGAAATTCAGGCCAATCAAGAGATCCCTCTGGTGACACAAACTCCACCTCTTCTGACTCGTGTTTCAACAATCAAGAAAATATTCGAAGAGGTAACATGTCCTCGTCTGTGGTACTCTCTCCGAAACATGCACTTCAAACTTCAACAAGTGCTGACTCTAATATTCAAAACAAATTACAGGCTGTCTTTTCGTGCAACAAACAATTTTCACAAATGACAGAAATGGAAAAACGACAGCTTCTGCAAGGTGGCTATGGTAGTGGCCATTCCAAGCAACGTGTAATTTCTTCTCTCCCTGAACGTGTTCTGGATGCACCCAAAATGCTGGATGACTTTTATTTGAATTTACTCGATTGGAGTTCACAAAATATACTGGCAGTGGCTCTTTTTGATACTGTCTACTTGTGGGATGCCAACAATGGAAATATTCACATGCTCACCAAAACGAGTGAAGGTTCTCCAGAAGAAGTAGAAACCAATATTAACACCATCACAAGCGTGGCTTGGACTATGGATGGAACTCATCTAGCAGTCGGAACCAATCACTGTACCATTGAATTATGGAATGTTGAACGAAAAAAGTTGGTAAGGAAAATGCTTGGGCATTGCTCTCGAGTGGGCTCTCTCTCTTGGAATCCGAAAGGTCCGTTCATGCTTTCCTCGGGTTCGAGAGATGGTAAAATTTTGAATCATGATGTTCGAGTTGGACCTGGTGGGCTCAATATTCACTCCACACATGGTCTATTCATGCAACAACATGAAGCCATTCCAAACTATCCCAGCCAAGTCACTTCAGTGTTCACTGGCCATTCCCAAGAAGTTTGTGGTTTGAAATGGTCACCCGATGGATCTCAACTTGCATCAGGAGGCAATGATAACACTCTCCACATTTGGGATGCACATGCTGCAAGCTTTTCTCCATCTCTTTTTACTTTTAATGAACATGTGGCTGCTGTGAAAGCATTAGCGTGGTGTCCATGGCAAGGTCACTTGTTGGCCAGTGGTGGTGGAACAGCTGACCGAAAGATTCACTTTTGGAGTACTTCGAATGGAGCTTTATTGAACAGTGTAGATACCAAATCACAAGTGTGTAGTTTATTGTGGTCCAAATACGACCGAGAACTCGTTTCTTCCCATGGGTTTTCACAGAATCAACTCATTGTTTGGAAATATCCAAGTTTGAGGAAAGTTGCAGAACTCACTGGTCACACGAGTCGCGTCCTTCATTTGGCTCAATCTCCGGATGGCAGTAGTGTGGTATCTGCAGCAGGAGATGAAACACTCCGTTTCTGGAGGATATTTTCGAGTGCGAGCGATATTTTGCATGCAAGTTGCAGCACGAACCAACTTTCGTATGGAGCCAAACAATTTGGAAGATTTTTCACATCGAACACTCAGTATGAATCTCTTTCCCTAAATGATATGATGTCTCTCAGATAATAATTATTAAACGAATGGTTCTTGAAGCGATTTATTATGTGATTTGCTCTTCGGGATGACATTCATTAAAAACATCGGAGTTCTCCATCTCCTGAACGTGCATGTCAAAAAAATGTTGCGCACGTCGTCCCTCTTGTTATTCTCGATGAGTGTGATGTTGCTCGTGTTCATCATATCATCGGTCCTCCATGCTCGTGTCCTTACAAGAACCAATTATATCGGTGCTTTGAATCATCGTCTTTTACAGAAAAATAGAAATCTCTTCTTGCGGGAAGCATCATCTTCGGGAGGTGTCGACCAATGGATGACTCAAACTTTGGATCATTTCGACCCACAAAATACAGAGACATTCCAACAACGTTTTTGGGTCAATGAAACCATGTGGAATAGAGCAAATAACGGACCTGTGTTTATTATCATTGGTGGAGAAGGACCAGGTAAGTGTGTGGTAATTTTACATGAATCATGAACATTTAAATGAATGATTGGCAATTGGATGTATAATTTTGAAATGATGAATTTTATTATGAATCAATCGTTCTTATACATGCCAAAATGGATCGTTTGTATATATTTGCAATTTTTTTATTCCATCACACAGCTTCTGCCGGTTATGTCAATGGTCATTTCATTACTAATGAGTATGCTAAACGATATGGTGCTTTAATTGCTGCATTGGAGCACAGGTAAGTCTATGATTAAGCAAATCTCTAATGATGACAATTATTGTTTCACAGATTCTATGGAGAATCCGTACCAAGACAATCTCTTTCTACTCAAAATTTGAGATACTTGACCAGTGAACAAGCATTGCAGGATTTAGTGGATTTTAGAAGTTATTTGATCAAAAAGTATAATATTAATGAAGCCAAGACCAAGTTTGTTTCTTTTGGAGGTTCATACTCTGGAAATTTATCAGCCTGGTTGAAGCTTAAATATCCACATTTATTTGTTGGCGCTATTGCTAGGTAAGTTATGAGTGAGGAGAGACAAGAAAATACTATAATTTATTATGCATTTTGATGATTTGAATTTCCGAATTTATTGAACTTACAAATGCTTTTTTATGATAATGTTGACTAATTGAATGATAAAATATTCACAGCTCTGGACCTGTATTGGCACAATTAGAATTCCCAGAGTACATGATGGTTGTTCAAAATTCAGTTGGACCAAAATGTGCTGAAAGAATTAGACAAGCCAATGACCTTGCTGAACAACTACTTTTAACTCCAGCAGGAAGACTACGTGTCGCTAAATTGTTCAATGTTTGCAATCCAGAAAGTTTAACAGATGTCAATGATGTTGCTACTTTCTTTTCCTCACTTTCTGACGGTGTTTGTGAAGTAGTTCAATACAATTTGGATAACAATGGACAAAAGGCATTCAATATTTCAAGTATGTGTAATATTATTGAATCAGGATCAGATGCTTTGGAAAGTTTTGCCAATTGGGTCAATACTTTCAACTCATACTCTGGAAATTCATGCACTGAAAATTTATACAGTGACATGATAAAACAAATGAAAGACGAAAGGCCTTTCCCTCAAAATCAAAACAGTGCTGGACGTGCTTGGACCTACCAAACTTGTGTTGAATTTGGATATTATCAAGATGCAGTTGGTGACAAACAACCATTCTCAACAAAGATCACCTTGCAATATTTCCTTCAACAATGCTCTGAAATTTTCGGAATTAATGGAATGAAGCCAGACATTGCTTTCACTAATAACATGTATGGAGCAAAGAATATTGACACGAGCAATACAGTGTTCTCAAGTGGTTCTGTGGATCCATGGTCGGTCTTGGCAGTGACTCGACCTACACAGTTCGTTCCACAAGGAAACATTTTTCACATGCAAGGTAAGTCATTGTGGTGAATTTTGTGTAAATAATTGAATGTAACTCAATTTTATGAATGCTCAATTTCACAATGAATGCACTCGGTTCGGAAACGAATTTGTTTCTTAATCCTATTTTCAATAATGAATAATTTGATGAAAATTTTACTTGTGAAATACCTTCTGAATAGGCACTGCTCACTGTGCGGACTTGTATGCTTCCTCTCCAAATGATTTGCCAGACCTTGTTCGTACTCGTGTTGAAACTCAAAAGTTAATGGACAAGTGGTTGGCTTAAACCTAGAGCGTGACCCGACTCGTGGACAAGTAAATTCCTTTTTTAACCAACAGACAACTGCTATTGTAAAGTGTATTTCAGCCGAATCTTCGCCAAACATATCAAAATAATGAGAAACGGAAGCCGTTTTGAAAAACAAAAAAACATTCGAGTGTCCCAGCTTTTCTTCGTGTGGTTTACTTTTCTCTTGTGCCAAAGCTCCTCGAGTCATTACACCCGTTCCTTGTTGTTTTTATCACTCAAGAAAAACCGTCTTGGAATTTCTGAAAGGAGCTACTCCGGAGTTTGTGACCCAACATTCCAACTCGGCACAAAACCATCATATTGAAGAAAAATTGAACGCAAATCATCATCTTCTAATACTCTCCATATTGTGGCTAATCGTCTCTACTCTCATTTCCATAATAACTCATTTTCATCATCCAAGTCCATTCATAGAAAAATTTGAAACAGTCAATCCAACAACAACAAGACCATTGCATCCTCATCATGATTCCCAATATTACTTCGGACCAGACAATGCATTCCATCTCAACACCTCCTGAATCAATGAAACAACCCAGTGATGAAGAAATCATGTTGTGTTCATCTTCTTCTTCTTCTGCATTAAATTCTTCTCCCAACAACAACAACAACAAGACTCATTTCCTTCATCCCAAAGAAGACTCCCAACAACAACAAGTATTACACGTTCATACTCCTCCTTCTCATCGTTCCACAGCAAGGGGTCGCTCCTCATCCAGCACTACGACAGCAACGACACCAACCTCCTCATCAGGAAACTATGCAACCACGAAACGTTCAAGCCTTCATCGATCTCGTCCCTTCTCCAAAGATTCCATCACGTATAGAGTCTTGCAAGACCTTGCCGCAACTACGATTTGTGATCATCATCATGATGGTGATACTTTCTACCTTCCGAACGGAATTCAAAAGAATGATACCTGTCTGTTTGAAAACAACAACAACCATGAGATGGATGTGGCTCTTGGAAATCATTCGTCCACTGTTCTCGAGAATGAAACCATGATGCAAAAGTGGGTCAAACAAAAGATAACACTCATTCATACGATTCATGACAATGTCGTGGGTGCAGAGGCTGTATTCAAAACTCCATTTTCAACCAATCGGTTTATTCCTATTACTTACTGTGATTATATTGCTTCTGGAAAACCTTTGAAATTTATTGAAGATTATTTGTTTGAACAAGTGTTACCGACCTATGCCAATACTCATACGACTACTTCGTTTACAGGTTATCAAACCACACATTTCAGAGAGGAGGCAAGAGAAATTATTGCAAAGTGTGTGAATGCAAGATTAGCAAAATCATGCAACAAGAATGATAATAATTGTATCAGTTGCTCCAATACTGCTTCCAAAAACACAGATGGAGATTGTGATGTTGTTCTGTTTGTAGGCAGTGGCTCCACCAGTGCAGTGAATACTTTGGTGCATTGTATTGGAATAAGGGAAAGAGTATTACTGGCTCGTTCTCGATCTGAACTGCCTGTGGTTTTTATTTCTTCCTATGAACATCATTCAAACATTCTCCCTTGGAGAGAGTCTGGAGCTATTGTTATTCAGATTGCTGAGGATCGATATGGTAATCAGGTACGAGAATGGCAAACGATTATTGATAGGTTCATTCAGTGCAGCTTCAAATGTCACGGGTGTTTGTACGGATTGTGATGCAGTTTGCAAATTGTGTCATGAGCATGGAGCCTTTTGCTTTTTCGATTATGCTGCTTCAGCTCCTTATGTCCCATTAGATATGAATCCAACAAATGATCCTCTCCTTCATAAGGATGCAATTTTCATTAGCCCACATAAATTTGTGGGTGGTCCTGGAACTCCTGGAATTTTAATCGCTAAAAGAAAGCTCTTTATGAATGGTAGGTTTTATTGAGATGTGTGTAGAAATTTCTAATTACGTTAATATGATTAATATATTTATCACATGGAAAAAAGCTGTTCCAACACGTCCTGGTGGAGGAACTGTCAATTTTGTGGATGATAGAAATCATAGTTACACAGCAAAGATTGAAGAACGAGAGGAGGGAGGAACACCCGATATTATTGGCTCCATTCGATGTGCATTAATTTTCAAACTAAAAGAAGCAGTAGGACCCTCTCTCATTGGCAAATTGGAAGACGCTTACCGAGATAGAGCTTTAGAATTTTGGTCTAAAAATCCAAATTTAATTCTTCTTGGTCCAGGAAAAGAATGTATCGCAAAAGGATTGAAAAAATTAGCTTTTTTCTCATTTCTCGTGAAACATGGAGACGGTTTCTTGCACCACTCATTTGTGAGCTTATTGTTAAATGATTTATTTGGTATCCAAACAAGAGGAGGTTGTAGTTGTGCTGGTCCTTTAGGAATTGAGTTATTGGGAATTTCACATGAAACAGCTCTAGAATTCGAGGAGGCACTTCTTGAATCCTATTCATCTCCCATTTCTTTGACACACCTAAAACCAGGTTGGACTCGGTTAAATTTGAATTATTTCTTTGATGATGAAACTGTTGACTTTGTGTTGAAAGCAGTCGATTTTGTCGCTACTCATGGATGGAAATTTTTACCATACTATGTTTTTAATGAATCAAGCAATGAGTGGATGCATAGAAGGTTTGATGTTGGCTCATCTAATCCCAATTTGAACCGACCAAGCAATAAGATTTCTTCTATTCATGAAAACTTTACTGACTTTTTGGAACAACATCGAAAAAGAATATCAGACATTACATTTGAGAATGGACGTCTTGAGTTTTTGGACAATTCTAGTGAGTTGCACGATATGGAACCAAATACCATACATAGTTATTCTGCAATTTTACAAGATGCAGAAGAATTATTGCAGCAATCGGTGAAACTATTCACATCCGAAGATGGAATCAAATTGGATTACAAGCAAGAAATTACACGACTCTTTGGAGATGATGACAAGTATGGATTAGAACGAAAGTATGGCCATTTGCGATGGTACTTGTTGCCAAGTGAAGCTTTAATGGAATTAAGAGGTCAAGAATCTCCTAGAAAAGAGAAGAAAATCTTTGTGATGCCTAAAGTTTATCCAACCTCGGAAGAGTATGTGAACGAGAAGCTTCATTGTTCACCACCAACCTACATTTCAACAATGAACAGTATGCCAAGTTGTTGTTGTCCTTTCGTTGGTTGTGTGTGGTGGGTTTTGGGGCTCAGTGCTGTGGCTGTTGGTAGTGCTGTTCATTGTTTCAGAACCAGAAAACAATAAATCCTGCTTCGATAAGTTTCATTCACAATCATGTTGTTCGAAAGGTGCATTGGGGGAACAAGATTGAGTCGTTCCGTAACACTACAAATGTTGGCTCAGTTCACGACAGCTTGTCTTGTTGCCTTTTTTCGTTTAATCTGCTTCACTTTCTCTGCAAACGAAAGTGCATGGATTGTCTCAGCACCGAACTTGTCTTGAGGAGAAACGGTCACCATGATTAGTACCTTACTGTCTCCCTCTAGAGAATCTCGAAGAACTTGTGTGAGTTTTGAGTTTCTGTATGGAATGTGGCGTTGTTTTTGAGCAAGCGCCACAACAACGTCCTGAACAGCGGACAAGCTCTTGTTCACATGCGATGTTTCTGCAAACTGTTCAGAGTGGACATGCACACCACTCATTTCTACATTTTCAGAACCAGCTAAATCAACAAATCTCAACACTGATTTTGTGTTCAAAGGCTGTGTCATGATTTGTTGTTGTGCGATACTATTCTGACGAGTTCTTTCGTTGGTTGTTTCCCCTGGCTTGTTGAGGAATAAATCTGTTGGATGTTGAGTGAGTTTTTCAGTTGTCGGAGAGAACAGTTTCTTTTCAATCTCAATAGACACTATGAAGTGTGATCGACTACTGTTGGCATTCATTAAAGTCTTTCCTTCAGATCGTTTTGAAATACATTCTTTGATAAGTTGGCGTAAATGTTGCTCATCTTGCACAGGACAATATTTTAGCTCAGGACTGTACGTCTCTTTTTCTGTGGAGGCATTCGACGATAACATATCTCGTACATCGTTGTTATAAATTTCTACAATACTTAGTCTCAATTTTACCTCACAAAAACATCGATGCATGTCAATAATGTGAAAAAATTCTGTAATGGTTCTTGGAATAATGCCAAGTTGATTTGATGTTCCGTTCATGGTAAAACTCTTTCCACTTCCTGTTTCGCCATACATCATCATACATACATTATATCCATCGAATGAGGAGTGAACAAGAGGTTTCAAGTCTGAGAAAATGAGCTCTTGAGTAGAAGAGGTGCCATACACTTGATCCAACTCAAAGGTTCGAATTCGTCCTTTTCTGTTGATTGTGATTACGGTATCAGTCGTTTTCTCATGTACAATACAACTTCTATGAAAGAATGAATGAATGAATTTGTTGCTTTCAGCAGGAAACGACCATTCAGGGCGTATACGGCAGCAAACACGTATATTTCCACGTTCTTCTATTAAATCATTTTGCAGCCGTTTTCGAGAGTTAATTTCTTGAAGGAGCAGTTGGCTTAACTTTTGATGTCTTTCTTCAAGCTCTGCAAATTTGTTCTTATAGTGTTCAGAAATGGTGGATGTGTCAAAAATTGTGAGTGTTTTGGAAATCACATCTTGGGAAAATTTTGAAACTTCCTTGAAAGGATTCAATTCTGAGAGTACAAATGTTTTTAAGTCATGCAATTCTTTCCTGGTACTTGTGCATATCTGATGGGCTTTTTTAGAAACTTTGAAAACAGCATCTTGGGTCAATGAAGGCTCTCTAGATGTGTTTGCTATTGCAGGTCGCGAATTAGTGTCTCCCTTTGACATTTTCAATTGCTCCTTAAGAGATTGATTTTCTTTCTCAAGATGATGTATTCTTTCTTGTAAATCCTCAATTTTTTGAGTATGTTGTTTGGTCATATTCTTAAGAAAGCTTTGATAATAATTTTTTAACTCATTTTGTTTTTGAATGGATGTTTCTAGTCCTATTTGGAAGTCTTCAAGATTATTGTTAGCTTTTGTTAAGGCTGTTGTTAAAGCATCAACTTTTGCTTGTAATTCTACAACGTTGTTTTGAGAACTCAGGCTACAACCGCTTGTGCTTGATCGATCAGAATTACATTCAGAAATGTCTTCATCTTCTCTACACAAGTTGTAATTGTTAACCGTTGTTGTCGGAATAACATCCGAATGTTGATGCGAGCCATTGAGAACGCTTTTCATATTTTGAAGTGGTGTAGCTTGTTTTGAAAAGGGTGAAGCGCAAAAATTGTTCATAGACAGTGGCTTTCGCATAGCCGTAGAGTAAAATTCTGGAAGTAATGTACCAGAATCAACAGAATTGCTACTTGTTGCTGCCGTATATGGACTTTTCTCAATGGTCTTTCTTTTTGCTCGTATTGCATTAAAAACCATAGAAATGTCTTCAATTTGATTTCCCTTTGGTGAGCTATAGCTTTGTCCTCTATTCCTAGTCAAAATAGGAGAAGATGATTGTTGCTGATGCGGATCATTACTTGTGAGTTTTGTATCAATGTTGCTACTACTTTTACTTCTATCAAAATGTCTCCGAATTTCCAAATTCATTTGGGATGTTCTTTCCTCAATCATCTTTAATGTTTCCTCAATGGAGGACGACGTCGGTAATGTGGCGTTTGATGATGATTTCATATTTTTTGAAGGACAAAAATAATTAAGAAATATTCGTAAAAGTATTAACACAACACCGTATGTCAATCATGGCGCGCGAGTTTAGGATCAACTGACTCGATGATGATTTGAATATTCACAATCTCATTCGCTTGGTGATGAGGTTTCATGCATGACAAGATGTTGCAATTCGTTCTCACAATTTGATGTTGAAACAACCAATTGGTTGTGTTCATACAGAAACAGATGTTTGGCATAATCATTTTTCTTCAAGCAAGAGAATGAAATCTCAGTGAACCTTCAAAACCAATCAACTGAATGATATTCGAACGCACGTGCGTGTTTCCAACTTAAAATCTTCCAACAACAACCTCAAAAAATCGTGGTGATCATTCAAACAACGATGTCGTCTGGGAGAATATCGTACGCTCAGGCATCACCACCGTCGCGATCGAAACATTTCGTGGAGCGCAAAAGTCCGATGCCTTTTGTGAACATTTAGAAACTTCAATTTATTTGATGCATCGTCATCATGACACGCGTGTGATGATGTGTTGTTGAACCTCTTTACTATCGCTTCGCTAAATTCGCTTAATTGCGAGTGTGCTCTCTAGGCCGAGAGAGTCATCCAAAAGAAAAAGCCTTTACATCCATTCATTACTCCAACCACCAATTCTTTCATAATCGCGTTATCACCCATTTTGAATTACCTCCAATATAATACTCTTCCTCACAACAAGATGAACAACAACACGACTAGCACTACTCCGCTGTTGAATGATAATAACAACAATAACGCCAATATTGATAAGAACTTTAACTTTATCATCCAAGAGGATTTGCCTACTCATGAAATCCTTGCTCAATACAAGAAACACGTTGAAGAAAGAACTTACCATCACTTTGGATACCCATACAATTTAAGTTACAACCATGAAGAGTTGAGTCCTTTCTTGAGATACAGTATCAACAATTTGGGTGATCCTTTTGTGGAATCTAACTATGGTGTTCACTCGAGAGCTTTTGAACAATCTGTGTTGCAATTCTTTGCCAAATTGTGGAAGATTGGTCCATGTCCCGATGAAGCCAATGCTCAAAATTGGAGTCATGATGAATATTGGGGATATGTCACTAATTGTGGAACAGAAGGCAACTTGTATGGAATCTTGTTGGGAAGAGAGCAATTCCCTGATGCAGTTTTGGTGTCATCCAGAGAGTCTCACTATTCTGTCTCAAAGGCCGCCAAGTTATACAGAATGCCTGAAATTAGAGTTCCTACTTTATATACTGGTGAGATTGATTACGCAATTTTGGAAAAAGAGTTGATCAGAAACAGAGAGGAGACTGAAGATTTGTCTCAAGGAAAGAAGAAGAGACCAGTCGTCATGAATGTTAACATTGGTACTACTGTCAAGGGTGCAGTTGATAATTTGGATACAATATTGGACATTTTCAAGAGAACTGGATACACAGAAGATGAATTCTTCATTCACTGTGATGGTGCATTGTTTGCTTTAATTTTACCATTCATTGAGGAAGCACTCGAAGTCAACTTCACTAAACCTGTCGGAAGCATCTCAGTGTCAGGACACAAGTTTATGGGATGCCCAATGCCCTGTGGTGTCACAATCACAAGAAAGAGATATGTGGAGACTTTGAAGAGTCACATTGATTATCTCAACAGTGTTGACACTACTATCATGGGTTCAAGAAATGGACAAGCTTCTTTGTACTTGTGGCTCACATTGAGAAAGAAGGGCACTGAAGGATTTGCAAAGGATGCTAGAAAATGTTTGGAAAATGCAAAGTATATGGAACAACTCTTAAGAGATGCAGGTGTAGGATGCTTGTTAAACCCTCACTCAAACACAATTGTTTTGGAAAGACCTAAGGATGAAGAATTCGTTAAAAAGTGGCAACTTGCATGTGAAGGAACAGTAGCTCACTGTATTGTCATGCCTAATGTCAGCAGAGAAAAGATTAGCGATTTCGTTCAAGATTATTTGGAACAACGGCAACGTTTCCCAGGTGTGAGCTGTATCGCTAAGCACATTGGACCTCAATATTGCTTGTGCAGCAATTGTAAGAAGTAACCCTCTTTTTCAGACAAAAAGATCCTTGTAAATATTTTAAACTTGCTGACTTTTGAACTAATTGTTTTTATTGGTTGATCTGGGCGTTGCAATCATCATCACAACTTCAACTGTTACGACTGAAGATGGGTTGAGTAAGGAATATGCTGAAATCTTTCCATTGATCCAAAACTCAAATGTGTTAAATGTTGATGACGATACTGCATACAAGCACTACAAAGCAGTTGAAATCATCAGCAATCGACATGGAGCGCTTCCATGTTGTCCTTTGTGTACACTTAGCGTACCTTGGAGCTTGATCTGTGAACACTTAGCATTACGTGTAAAACGAAGGCAATACTTGATGGATTTGAAAGAATTTAATTTGTGTTCACAACTAATTCGAGGTCTTGCTAGGATTGTCATCTTATCCAATTAAATTTCAAAATCATAATGTATTACAGCATATCATTATTGTTGAATGGAGAATTCCCAATATACTTTTCATCGAGGGAAGGCATCCTAAATCGATCTCGTCTTAAAGGAACAGAGCATGTGAATTGGTCATATTTCCTCAATGCTTGAATTCTCTCGAAGGGATGACAATTCACCACCCTGAGAAACTGTTGTAAAGTTGCCATTACAGAAGTCTAATCCTTAACAAAGAACAGAATAGTCACTTATCCTCCTTCCAAACCATTCTTCTATTTTATGGAAAATGAATAAATGAATATACACACTCCAAGCTGTGAGCAAATGCTCTCTCAAGTAGTTGCGATCCAAACCCTTCAGAATGCTCTTGGGGTGGTTTGGAATTACAAGCCACACACCAATACATCTGAAGAATTTTAATTGTTTTTTTATTTGATGGTTTGGCATTCAAAGAATGCACAAGTCACCATTTATGGTGGTCTCAAACCATGATTGTAGTATTTAAGCGGTAAAAATGTGGTAAGGCTGCATTGAGACGAGTAAGGCTTGACATCCTTTTGGCGCGGTCATGTTGTGTCATTTACTAAATATGGAGATTTTTTAAAGTGTCACCTTGTCGATAAGAATGTGGTTCGAGTGAACATCAAGGCTGTTTGATTTACAAGTCGACCCTCTCCGGACTGTTCAAATTGGCATTCAAGATACATTACAATACGCTTAATAATTTTATTGATTTGCAACCATTGTGGCAGGTTTGTTCTTCAAAGGTGGAACCAACTTTTTTCGTTTTGAAGGGCTTGTGCAAGGGTCCATGTAGAAAGTGTGGAAGGTCGACCAAAGGTTCTTCATTCTTCTTGCAAAGTACCTTGAACGCTCAATGAAAGATGGCATCTTAGTGAACATGGAATTCCAACTTTCATTGCCTTTTGCATATGTGGAAGTAACAAGTATGAGCAATTGTGCAGTTCTCGATACCAATACCTCAAGTCAACCAGGAACTTTAAATAAAGTTTTCAGTTGACTAAAAAATTTTACATTATTTTCAAGAGAAACTGATACGGTTTTGAAATCAAACAACTCCCTTACTAAAGAAGCGTTAGAACAAATATACATGAATAATTTATTTTTTGATGATTGGTGGAATAAACTTTCTTGGATTGAGGTCTTCGATGAATTTACTTGGATACTTCCAACTTGACATGTTCTCATTCATATACTTCATCACAACTTCCTCAAAGTATTGTTGGCCAACAAGTTGATAATTCAACCTGTTCACATACATTAAGGGTGGAAAAGTTGCCATTAAGCAAAAAATCTAAGTCATTTTGAGAGAAATCATCCAATGAAATTGCTTTGGAAGGCGTCATTGCATTATCTCCATTGCTTGGAGTGACGACATCTTGTCGCGCTTGTTGAGGTGAGGTTGGTGTTTCCATAAATTGACTCCAGTCAATTTCATCCAAATTAACAGCTCCTCCGTTTGGCGTGTTATTATTGTTGGCAAAGAGAGGCGAATTGAAGAATGCAGTTGGAGCCGATTGAAACATGGATGGATCAAAGTCATTCTCTTCTTCTGGTAGGTGATTATTTACAACTGGTACAACCATTAATATTGGTTGATAGCTCTTTGTGGTAGCCATACACAATTGCTGTGTCAAGAAATGTAAGCTATCAGCTATTCCATTCGTGTACGTCATCCACTCTTGAGGATTGTACATTTGAAGCATTTCCATTGGAATTTCTTCCTCATTAATATTTACAGTGTTGTTGTTAGAAGTGACAACAGAGTGAACATTAGAGGCAGCACTAGCGTTGTTGTTCTCCTCATTGGACTTGGATCGTTTACAGAGATGTGTTCGTAACATGTCTTGATCTAGCTCCACAGGCACAAGCTCAACTTGTGGATTTTCCTTTCTCTTAGTGCTTGGATTTTTGGTCCTAGTTTTAGTTGTTGTTTGCTGTCTTCTCTCCTTCTTCTTTTCCATTTCATCTCTCGTTTTACTTCGGCACCACATATTTTGAGAGACAGCCAATACAGCACCATCCTCTTGGCGCACAACCCGTAGGAATGAAACCTTTTTAGTGGCTTCTTGAGTTAAGCTCCGTCTCATCTTTTTCTTCTTTTCAATATCTTGAGGAGTGAGTTCTCCTTTGATGGATTTAGCCTTGTTTTTTCTATTCTTTCTTCGTGAAGAGTTATCTCTCCGAATATGTATCACAACACTTGTAGTTGGGAATGAAAAATCAGACACGAGAATAGACTCTTCTTCAAAACTTTCATCATTGTCTTCATCTTCAAATAGAAAACTTCTCAATTCAATCAAGATAGGTTTGGCTTGCATGGTAAATTCAGTATCAAGAATGACATGAATCTTATCGTTTACATAGATGGAATAGAGAGAACCTCTCGGGAGGTTGTTAGTTGTTGTTGTTGTGGCAGTGTTGTTGGAACAAAAACCCTTCTCACAGTAGGCAACCACCGATGGTATGATTGTGTTGTCCACAGATCCACCAACATGAGAGGGTGCAGAAAATAATAAACAATTATCTCCGAATAATTCTGTCATTTGTTGATGATTATTTCAATCACGTTCTGATCCCTATTTATGGTCTTGTCAAATGAGTGTTCAAATTTTTTTTAATTGATTTTATTTATAGCTGAGAGAATTTTTCAAATGTTCCTTTTTCCTGACTTGGGATACTTGCAACAAAATCTTACCCAAGGTTTTACGATCCTCAATTTCTCGATGTGCCTCTGCGGCCTCTTCAAGCTTGAAAACTTTGTGAATCTTCATGGAAATGAGATGTTGTGAAACCCACGAGAAGACCTTTCCTGATTTTTCTCTCATTTCGTCATACGTTCTCACAAAGTCAAACATTCGAGGTCTTGTAAAGGTGAGAGAACCCTTAGCACTCAAATCTAATGGTAAAATTGGAGGAACTGGTCCAGAGGAATTTCCAAAGCTAATAAACAATCCTCTTACTCCCAATGAGTTCAATGAGCTTGAATAGGTATCTTTACCAACGCCATCATAAACAACATCGACACCTGCATTGTTGGTGATTTCTTTCACTTTTTGAACCACGTCTTCTCTTTTGTATTGAATCACGTGAGTGCATCCTAACTCTTTTGCCCGCGAGATTTTCTCATCAGATCCAACTGTTCCAATGATTGTTTTCACTTTTTTTACTTTTGACAAGATTTGAACGAGGACTCGACCAGTACCACCTGAATCATCATAAGAAAACATGTAAATTTCCATTCATAGAAAACATCAATGGTAAGGCAATAATGTTCATATATTATTATGCAAATAGTAAATAATAACAAACCTGCTGCTGCATGAACCAAAACCACATCACTTCTTACACTTGGAATATCAAATGCCAAATAATAAGCAGTGATCCCTTGCACCATGCAAGTAGCTGCATCTTGGAGAGACACCTCGTCAGGAACCTTTACAACATTCACATAGCCCGAGAGAACATATTCAGCATAAGAACCAGATCCTGACGTAAAAGCAACACGATCTCCGACTTTGAGTCCACAGCTGCTTGGCACTTGATCACCAATTTCTTCAATGTAACCACTGCCATCTTGGCCAAGAACTTTAGGGAACGATGAAACTGGATATAATCCACTTCTGAAATAGGTGTCAATGAAATTTACTCCAGCATACACGACTCGGATCAATATTTGATCGGAGTCTTTGTTGAACGCAGGTTTTGGGAAATTATTTTCAAATTTCAGAGCAGAGGCATCACCAGTGGCGTGAATGACAGTTGCTTTCATTTTTTTTGTTAATTAATTGAAGAAATATTGATGGTGGTTCGTGTGTGAATTCAGAAATAAGGAGTTGATCGTTGCTTGTGAATTGGTGAACCATGCAATAATTGCGACATCGCACGGATGGTTTATTTCTGAGCGGAGCAAATTTTGGCTCGATCATTTTTGGGTTTCACTTGGGCGCAAGAAACGCTTAAAATCTTCGTTGCTTAATCCACCAACTTTTGGAACAACAGCATTGCTTGATGAGGCACCAGATGCTAAAGCAGTTGTGGGTTGTTGAGTGGAAGAACTTGTTGGTTTTGAAGTATGTGACGCTGACTTGACATTTCTAGGTTTGAACACAGGTTTTTTCGTTGGTGCGCTTGAAACAGGTTGGGGTTGTGAGGAGGCAGCAAAGAAGGATGTTTGCCTTTCTGCGCTTGGCTTGAATTTTGGTTGAGTCCGTTCTCCTTTGTGCTTTTCAAGCTGTTTCTGGTTGTGCAAAATTCTTTTCATCTTATTTGGATCTGCTTCTGAGGCATGAAGTGCATGCCCTTCTTCGTCAACCTTGTATCCATTAAACTTTTGAATGGCATTTTGTAGTGAAACATCATCGGGCATTTCAACGAAAGCCATTCCCTTCGAGGATCCATTTTGTTTTTTCACCAGAGTAACACGTTTGGTCTCAAACGATTCATTTTGGAAAAGTGTACGCAGGTCGTCTTCTTTCATCTTGTAGGGTAAATTCCAAAGTACTACATTGTGGCTTTTGTGTGTCTTGCTTTCCTTAGTTGCTTCTTCAGATTTTGCTAATGAGGATGCAGTTCCCGATTCATTGATGTTTTCTTCCAGTTTAACTTTTTTAGTTTTTGGTTCCTCTTTTTCCTTCTCTTTCTTTGATTTCTTTGGTTTCTCTGCTTTTTCTTTGGTTGCTTCTTTTTGCGATTCTCCTGTGTTTGGCTCTTGCTTTTCTTGTTGTGCCTTCTCCTTTTTATTGGATTCAGCCTTTTCCTTTCGTTTCGCTTCCTTCTTCTCTTTTTTGGTTTGGGCCTCTTCCATGTTAAGATTCTCAAATTTTTTTTCTGCCATGAAAACTGTATCTAATGAATCACAATTACATTTTTCAAATAGAATCCATGATTTGATGAATGCTTTTCGATTAGATATTGATTCTATGAATTTGACACCTTCCAAATATGCATTTCTGATACTCGAAATTTTTGTAGCAAGTGCTTTCTCTCTATCGATCGCAAACCAATTTAAACGCTCAAGTAATCGTATGTACTCATACCAGACTTTGATATCTTTCTTATTGTCACTAGTCTCTAGTATATATAATTCAAATAATTCTTTGGCACGTAATGGCTGTTCATTTTCCAGCATGAATTCAGTATACTGTAATTCCAACAGATAGGTCTTTGCATCATCCTTAACAAAATATTGTTTCATGTATCCAATGAGATTTTCGAATCCTTGCTCAGCTGCCGTAAACACCTCTTGTTGACACTTGGGCAAGTCTTGCACAGTAATTCCGCCATTAGCATAAATCACACTTTGTGTGAACAGGAATCTGTTTAACCTGGCTAGTACTGTACAATAGAAGGAGAAGACTTGATAAAAATCTTTGTAAACCAAGTCATTGGCATAGCAATTTAAACCCCCAAGAACTCTGTGATACATTACATTTTGCATCAGCTCTGAAAACTTCGATGTTAACTGTGTGATAGTATTTGGATGGAGATCTAAGGCTTCGAATAAATAGGAAAGGCCAATCAACACATTGTTCCATAATGTGGAGCTCCAAGGATTATTCTTGGTGGCCACGAAAGAGGTTACACAAGCTTGCACCATAGTATTTATCTGATCGTTGGGTGCGACCTCAATAAAATTCGAAATATATGTTTCAAATGGAGATATTGATAAATACTTCAGCTGTCTTAATTGAGTATAGGCTGATATTAATTTCTTGATAATCATGGAATGGCTTGTTTGAGAGGATGTGCCATATGATCGTTCAGACACTAAGAAAGAGAAATATTTCTGCCACATTTGTTCGCTCTTCCAACATTCGAATGAACCTGTTTTGAGTAATTCCACAATTCTAGCTTTTTGAATTTGCAATACAGTAGTCAATTCGTGAAAGCTCATATCAATAGTCGGAGATTGATCGTTATTAAAGGTTTTCAAATAGTTTTTACATTCTTGGTACTTCGCCTCTTCAAATTGCACATATTTAAGATAGTTTGTTTCCTTATTGTTTTCATCGGATTGGGAAAGATCTGCTTCAAGGCCGAGCCTTTCCTCAAGTTCCTTCATACATCTTACTTTGATGACATTCATTTCTTGGATGTTGCGTTCAGCAGTCGCCACATCGCTAGTGTTTTTATCCCAAGAAATATAGCTGTTCCAAACCTTAAACACGTTCTGAGACGGAATTTCGAGCTGCTTTCTGTACATGTTACGAATTTTTTGGCTCCAAATTTGCTTTTCAGACGTCTTATCGGCTTCTTTTCTCTGTAAGTACTCCAAGAATAAATCGCAAATGGAAGGTTTAAATCCAATTAATTCAAAAACAAAATTAAATGAATCTTCGATAAATTGCTCATTCCTTGAATCCTCTTCATAATATTTCAAAATAAAATTACAGTATTGTTCGGCAATATTTTTGTCTATTTGTGATAAAATTAATAATTAAATTTGTAAAATTCAAAAGAATGTAACTTACATAAAGGATTCTCCCACAACAAACATCTCTCATAAATTAATAAAATGGTGTTTCTGGTGTTATCAATATTTGCGTTCGAAGAATTATCGGAGCCGATGATCATCTTTGTATTAACAGAAAAACACAACTCCTCCAAATATTCTTCTTCTTCTTTAAGCCATTCAATCCACCTCTTTTCCCCCAAAGGAACCTGATCTGACATGTTCCAACGAATTTGTCTCAATTTTTCAAATGCTGAAACATTTATATAAGTTTTTTCATTGGTGAGTGATGAATATGCTGGAGGAAGATCTGTCGTATTCTTATTAGAAATGTTCTTAGAACTTGCATAGTATCGGAATCTATATTGCTTGATCAAATCAAGCCATTCACGATAATAAGCCATCGGATTTGAAGAAAGTCGTTGTTCCATAGTGTCCAACTCACTTTGAGAAACAACCACTAAATTAGAAAACTCCTCTTCTAGCTGCTTTGTTTCATCATTCTCGTCCATTTCTGGTTCTGTGTCTGAGGAATAGCCACTTTCGTTGTTGTCATCACTTTCCTCATCACTTTCGAATGATGATCGACTTCTCTTGGTGAGGAATAATTCTGATTCGCTCATTTTTTTTATCAAAAGAGTTTGAATTATTTGAATTGAGGTTTTGTTGAAGCTGTACTTATATTTGAAATAGTTTGATTAGGATACGTTAACAAGCGAAAGGAAGACAGTTTGTCACTGACCTAAATTAATAATTGCCTTGATTGAAACAACTTCAAAGTTTTTCACGAATCAAATTCAATTCCAGAATCAACAAGAAAAAAATGAAAGAAGAGCCTTACGATGATGATGCAACCACAACGATTGCTGATTTGATCCGCACTGGCGAAGGAGCCACCACAGCAGCAAGTTCATCAACCATAATCACAGAATTGAATATCAAGAATAACAACAACACTATGGGATCAACAAGTTCCGATAATCAGCATTCTAACTCATCAAATACTTATGGTTTCTCTGAAAAAGTGGGTGACTTGTTCTCCGATGAAAATACAGACTCCATATGCCACTGCGTGAGCGAGGATTTAGCTATGAGTAAAGGTATTGCGCTGATATTCAAGAATAAATATGAAAGAGTTGATGAATTGAGAAAACAGAACGCCAAGACTGGTGGTTTGGCTGTTTTGCATATTCCAGAAGAAAATAGATACATTTATTATTTGGTCACTAAACCAAAATACTTTTTAAAGCCAACCTATGACACTCTCCTATCAAGCTTAAAATGTATGAAACAACACGCTATCGAACACAATGTGAAACGAATTAGTATGCCCTTAATTGGATGTGGTCTGGATAAGCTTGTCTGGCCTCGTGTTAGAACTTTACTCGATGAGACCTTTGGTGATATGGAAATGCATTTAACATTGTACAAGTTGGAAAATAATGATTCCACACGTAAGAGTCGAAACAACAATGGTAACAGAGGAGGCAGCTCATCTAAGAGAGGAGGAAGAGGAGGTGGTCAAAAACGAAGCAACAATCCTTCCCAAAATAGTGGCTTCAACCAACGTGGAGGTAAAAAAACAAAATAATTATTGTTTATATACTTTTGAAATGAGCTTGATCATAATTTAATGAATGTATTGTTTTTTACATTTGTGTTGTTTGTTTGTTTTTATCTAGAGTGCGTAAACCACATAAAAATCCCAGTCTGAAACCCTCAATCACAAAATTTAAATCTTTTTGCTCTTGAAGTTGAAGTTGAATGTTTTGGAAAAGTTCAGCAATATCATCGTCAGATTTGCAGATATTTCTTAGCATGGCCATATAGTCTGGTAGTGAAGTTAAACCCATGTGGTATCCGTTGGTTGTTGAGACAGATGAAGTCATGTCCATAAAGTTTGTTGTACTCGTCGTAGTGTTGTTGCTTGCAGTAGTGGTAGAAGGTGTTGTTGTTGTTGTTGTTGCATTTGGAACCACTGTATGATTATTAGTTGGCATTTGGTATTTGTGATTAAAATTTGATCCTTGCATTAAATTCAAACTGCCTGTCGCCCCAAATGGTTGTGTCATTGAACTCATCTGTGGTTGTTGAAGTGTCATTTGATTCACCAAAAGCATCATGTTAGGTTGAGATGCATTGTTCATGGCGTTTACAGAGGTCGTTCCATTCATCGTTCCTCTATTGGTATTACCTCGATTCATGTAGGGTTGTTGTTGTTGTGTAGAATGCATGGCGGTGGTCGATGTTGTTGCTGCCGTCGGAGAGAGTGACACGTTCGTTTGAAAAGGATTTGGTAAATTTAAAAGTGCCATGTGAGAGGTAGGAGATGTCGAACCTGTTGCAGGCTGGTGAGTATTAACAAAGGAGGCATTGGTTTGTGTCGTGTCAAGCTCAGGTTGTTGTTGAAAACTTGAATGATAAACATTGAGTAACTGTTCCATCGTGAGAGATGCCAAGTCATTGTTCGTTTGTGGTTGTTGTTGTTGTTGAGTCAATGCATGTAATAGACTTGAAGATGGATCTGCTGAAAGAAGAGATGAGTGATTGTTATTGCTCGTGTTGTTGTTGTTTGAAGATAATGGAGGGGTCATTCCACTCGTACATGTAACATTCATGGAATGGCTACCACTATTCATGGATGACGATGACGACACTCTCAACATGTGATTCTCTTTTGCATTCTTTGAAAAACTATCTTGAGAAGCGCTGTGTGCAAGAGGTGACCTTTTCTTGGACGATGTGTGATTCAATGTCTCTGAATGCTGCTGCATTATGACATGTTCTTCAATGCTACTGCCACTACCACCAGCACCAGCACCAGCACTACTCGCGACTTGAATCCCAGACGACAACGATGATGAGGAAGAAGATTCTGTTTTGAGCTTTTTTCTTTTCAAAGAGGAAGAGGACGAGATGCTTCCATGACTTCTCTTTGAGACTTCATTCAATGCGGATGATGAGTGGCCACTGGCACTTGTTTCGAGACCACCCGTACCTAAATTTTCGCCAAGTTGATGTTCGAGTTGTTGTTGTTGTTTCTTCTTCAGATGGGTTCGATACTTTTGTAAATGTGATTTGATGTGTGTGGTATTCACTCGATCGTCATTCATCAACTTTTTAATTTCCTTGGGTCGAGCCTCATTCACACCCAATTCATGAACCACTCGGACGAATTTTGCATGTAAATCTTCACCCCATATCAAACGATCACGAATGGTTCTCTTCTTTTTTGGAGTTGTATGGTCAGTTGTTGTTGGTTGTTCTTCATTCGAATGATGTTGAACATGTTGGTGAGAAGATTCCTCTGAATGGGTTGCATTGGCAGAGAAGGATGAGGATGAGGACGAGGACGATGAAGAGTTCGTCACGTTCATGTTGCTTCTTCGTGTTTGTTTTTTCTCTACTGTCGTACTGCTTGGAGTTTTTCTTTTCGATAATTGTCGACGACTTGAAGTTTTTGTCTCTGTTACTTGCTTATTATGGGAGCAAGATTCTTCCTCGTATTCTTGTTTTTCTTGGTGCGGGTGTTTAATATTTGGTGTCATGTGAGCCGTCGCCATCTTGTTCGTCACAGTCTCGTTTCTTTCATGAAAGGAAGAGGAGAATGGATCACCTTCAACTTGCAAGTCCACGACTTGATCACCATCCAGTGCACAAGTTTCTCTCGTTATCCCATTCGCATTTTCGCTCGAATTTGCTATGAGTGGTAAAACTGCATCATCTGAGAGGAGGAAAAACGAATTGGAGATTGGACTCAATGGTGCTTTTTCCTCCATTGTGTACGATGCATCGTTTTCATCTTTTTGATGATGTTGAAGAGTTGTTGTTGTTGATGTTGGGTGTGAATAAGAATCGGAACTCGATGAAGACGAAACTGATGATGAGGAACGAGCTGTTGTTGTTGTTGCTAGAGACGTGGAAGAGAGAGGTCCACTTGTGAAAGCACAAGATGTTTGTTGATGGTGGTGGTGGTGGTGGTGGTGGTGGTGATCAGAAGAATCATTGTGTTGTTGTTGCAGAGGTTCATCCATGCATGAATTGGGGTTTCCATTCTCATGGTGGTGATCATTGTCGATGAGCATGGCCGTGTAGGAAGTACATTCTCTGTGGTCGTCGTGTTGATTTCTGCCAGAATTGTTCATATAGACCATATTTGTCATTTGAGAACACTGGCTGGTGTTGGGTGGGAGCAGCAAAAGAGATGACGACGGTGGTGATTCTCTCCGACTAGTAGTAGGATTTGGAGTGGTACCACTTTGAGAAGTGTTCAACCGTTGTGTTGTTGCAGTGTTGTTGTTGGTAATAGTATTGGTGGTGGTGGTGGTGTTAATGTTGTTCGTCAAATTTCCATTGTTATCATTATTGTTATTGGAGGAAGAGGATGAATTGAGAACCAATTGTAAGAGAGCCACAGTTTGTCGGTCCAAATGGTTCAAAAGTTGCAAAGGAGTGGTTGAGGAGGACACAATGTTGTTTGAACAAGAGGGTGGAACACTATTGTTACATAAAGTGGTTGTTGCTGTCAAAACCATTGAATTTGTCTTATTGGTCGAGTTGTTGTTGTTGTTGTTGGAGGTGTTGCTAATGGGATGGTGATGCATTTGTTGAGTGTTGGGTGGTGGTGGTGCTGAGGGATGGGAAAACAAATGGTTGTTATTGGTCAAACTTTTGTTGACAGAGTTGGAAGGTGTTGAGCTGTTTGAGGAAATGGAAGGCCTTCTTTGTGTGAAATCAAAGGAATTGTTTATAGAACCCATGTGATGGTTGTTGTTGTTGTTTGTGAAATGTTGTTGTTGTGGATGAGGCATTGGGTGGATGAGACTTGGCATGAACCGAGAATTGAAATGTTGTTGTGGTTGAGAGGGTTGATGTTCGAATGGTGAAGAATTTCCAGAATGATGATGATGGTGAGTGTTGTGGCTTGCATGCGGGGTAGCATGGGTGTTCGGTGTTGAAGCACTGCCACTTGTCAAAACATTCATCATACCGTTCGTACAGAGTGGACTTGTTTGTTTTGAATTGTTTGTTGCGTTGTTATTGAGAACCATCAAGTCGGCCAATTACTGTTGCACCAAGAATCTTTCCAATGTTGTTAATGGATGACTTTGTTATTGAAAGAGATTGAGAGTAATTTCTTACTGAGTGAAGCGCGTTCAGTGCAAAGCGCAAATATTCTTCCGACGACGGAAACGGCAAGTTTCGCTTCTTTTCGGACGACATTTCGGGTGTAATTGTTTTTTTGAGTGAATGTGAGAGATTGGGTGCGTAAGGTGTTGACATGGTCACCATTTCGTTTTGGAGTGAAGAGAGACATGTTGGTATTTGTGGACAGGATTGTTAATGATTTGGTTGTGAGAGAGGAAATTAGAAATTGAGAGATTTTGAAAGAAGGTATGCGACCATGAGAGGAAGACATCCATCGCGACAGGAACGACGAAGTGTTGTTCGAAGTGAAGCAATTCAAAAATGGCAGTTACAAGACGATAACATGGCGTTTGAGGTTTTATAGTAATCCGCAACAGCACACAACAACAACCACACACGTTGTTTTCAAACAACAAGAACAACAATCATGATTTCACATGGAACACATAGAAGGAGTTTCGAAGAGATGATGAGTTCAAGGTGTCGCGAAGAACATCACGCAAAATTTCAGATGATGCACGGGCAAATTGAATTTAGTAAGATATTATGCAACCAACCCACCAACCAACCAGAGAGATTCAGAATCAGGTCGTTGAATCCATTCATGAAAAGACCGATGATCATGAACGAGTTGAAATTCATAATGTGTGTGTGTGTTTGAATATGTTGAACATTGTGATTGAACAAGTCAACAAGGAAGAAGAACGAGGAGAAATGTGGAATGCGTTCAAGAGCCATCATGAAGTTCATTTTGTGTCAAATCACCATGTGGTTCGTTCCAACTTGCACTTTAGAAACTTACCTGTACAGAACAATAGAGTAGTAGTAGTAGTAAAAACTCAAGAGAACTGCAGAAAGGCGATTTCTGAGAATTATCTCTTTGAGAAGCAATTCGTTACGCAAAAACAGTGGAGCTAAGTGAGTTTTTAGAACACTTTGTGTGATTGCGGAATAGTTGTTGTTGCGTTGTTTTTTATGAGCAAGTGATCACAGACACACCACGATGATGGTCATTATCTAGTTTTTAAAGAGCAATGGACGTATGCAAAAATGTATCAAATCGCCAACCTACAAATATATTCTTTCTACATGGTTCTTGATTCTTACTATTTGAAAACGTTCGGATCTAAACTAGGACACTCGGATTCGAAGACATTTTTGTCAAATATTTTAAAAAAGTCAGTTAAAATCAAAAATGGAGAGGATAAGATTTACAAATACATCTTGTTGTGTCCATGATGGCCAACGAACGATAAAAGATACGAGGAAAATGCAATGTAAATTCAAAATTAAATACAATAGATTTATGAAGATAGTGTGGTGTCCAAAGAAAATTGGCTACTTGAAGGTTTGATTCAAACGCTTTTGGTTCATCACCTCTTGATTCTGCACCTTCAAGACCAATTTCCAAGAAGGAAGGAACTTGGGAATTTTGATATTCTTCAATATGAATCATTAATCATCAAGTGTGTTTTCTTGGGATGCACCATCTATCTGACGACATTACGACAGGACTGTTTGTATTTAGATAATGGAGTTGCATGGTTCAGACACATCGTCACTTGATCTTTAAATTGTAATAGAGGGATGCCGACTAGATTTTTCCTGTGTGGACTCCAAAGTTTTTGATGTGACATGTTGCTGAACGGATAAATCGAGTGGATTTTGATTTTCTCCACTTGACCTATGATTGTATTTTGCGAACTTGAATCGGATGAATACAATACAGGTGTCGATATGTCCAAAATAAATATTGAACCACTAACAGCACGATCGGGTTAATAAGCTGTGAGTACAGTATTTGGATCGTAAGAATGTCCATCAAAGGAAATTCCATTTTTTGAGAGTCTCGTCGATGTGATGAGGAGAGTCAAACAACGTATTGCAATTTACAGAAATCAACGTTCATGCAAAAGAGGCGGAGTTTGCAATTCAACAACAACAGGCAACAAACTCCCAGGACAAGGACTTTGAAACATGCATGTTAAAGCGTCAAGAAAACTATTTCTCGAGAACTTCAAAAAAATGTCAACTGTTGCCTCCCCTCAAGTTCCTCATCATGCCTTCAGTCAGGTCATGTTCATTCTCTCTTCCTCATGCATGGTGGTGCTGATGGCGAGTGCTCTCTTGCTTTCTATCACTGCTTTCACTTCGGAAGCTTTGCCAATAATTGCTTCTTCTTCTAGGAGAGCTCCTCCTCGCATCAACCTTCCCTATCATGAGCTTCAAAATAGAATTGCTGGACTCGTCCTAACCAATCATGAGTCAGATTCTAATATTTCTCTTCAAAAATTGTACAATGAATCGATTTATGTGGATAATGGATCGTATCAAATTCGACCTCAACTATTGGTTCTTCCACGTACAGTTCAAGACGTTCAAGAAACTATTGTATTTTCACAAAAGTATCATGCCAGCTTTTCTGTCAAGGGAGGAGGACACAGTGCAGCAGGATATTGTTTGAATCATGACATTGTGTTAGATATGAGATATTTCAATCGATCGTTCATGTTAGATCCTTCGAGAGGTATTGCTTTCATTGAAGCTGGAATGGTTTGGAAAGATGTTTATCCTCTTCTCAATCCATACATTCCAATTGCTGGAACGTGTCCTCTTGTGGGAGCCATGGGTTTCACTCTCGGTGGTGGCTATTCGATGCTTTCGAGAAGTTATGGACTTGGTAGTGATCAAGTGCTTGAATTTGATGTGGTTACTGCAGATGCTCATTACATTCATGTGAATAATGAGAGTCATCCTGATTTGTTTTGGGCCTTGAGAGGAGGAGGTGGTGGAAACTTTGGTGTCGTCATGGCCATCAAGACACAAACGTATCGAGCTCAGAATATTTTCACGGCAGAGATTTGTTGGACTTTTGAACAGGCATTGGAAGTGATGGATTATTACAACAAGTGGACACAAACAGTTCCTAAAGAAATGGCAGTCTATGTCTTGTTCTTCCAGGTACCTCAAACTGGACAGGATAATCTATGTCTGACGTTTGTTTATAATGGAGCCTATTCAGAGGGTTACAAATTATATTCACCTTTTCTTTCGATGGGAGGAAGTGTCATTTTCCAAAAAGAACAAACCTTTATATCATTTATTCATGGATTTTCAAGTGGAACGACAGATATTAAGAATCGTTTGGGAATTGTCAAATCTGGATTAGTGAGTAAGGGAGGATTTACCAAGCAATTGACCTCTGTGATTTATCAATTCATGAAGAACAGACCCTCTAAATCATCCATGTTGATTGTTTCACATGTTGGTGGAAGAATTCGAGAAATTGATTTGGAATCGAGTGCCTTCTATCGACGCGATGCAGAATTCACATTTGAAATTAAGGCAATCTTCACCAAGAAGGAAGAGTATTCCATGAACAGTGAGTGGATTGAAACATTTTATGCTCAAATGAACCCTCACTTCAATGGAGCATATATTAATTATATTGATGCATTTCTTCCCAAATGGAAGGAAGCTTATTACGGACCTTTTTATGACAAGTTATTGCAAACTAAGAAAAAGTATGATCCTACTAACTTTTTCAATTTCAAACAAAGTATAGGATCTAATTATGATCCTTCTAATGAAAATATTGATGGGAAAGTGAAGAGCTTTGAAGGAAAATCACCATCTCGAAACAGAGATCAAGAAATTTTGAAACGAGTACATTTATTTCAATTAGGACAAGTGAATCGAGATGTGTCATTCTTATCCACACTCTTTGCTGAACAATCCATTGCAAATATTCCCATTGGAAGTTCACAAGTCAAAGGAAAGGAGAATATCATGACAAATTTTGGCAGTTTTTTCAACACTCTTGTGAACATTACAGAAAGCATTACAAGCAAAATTGAAGTGAACGAATTATATGCTGGTTTCACCAAAACCATTTCACAATTTACCAAGAAGGGTTGTCATGTAAAGTATCATGTGGTCAATTGGTTCCAATTTAATGAGCAATTAGAAATTACAGAATTTAGTGCCTTATTTAATTTGACTCATGTGATTGAGCAAGCCAATTGCAAGACAACTGCAAGACCTTAACGTACGTACGAATGAGGTAGGTCTGAACTCGTTCATTGATTTTAAATCGAAATACAAGCTTGGTTGACATTCGATTTTTTCACGTTCATTTGTCGCACGCTCACATTAATAAAGCTCTCAAGAACCTCAAGATATCAAAAGTCATCATCATCAACCCTACAACATTCACAACACACACGGGGTCGCAAACCACTCCGACACTCACATTGTGGTACCTGAGGTGGAAGGAAAATTTTGGAGAATCATTTGGAACGGACAAAAAAGAAATATCAAAAAAAAAATAATTTTTAATTGATTTCAACAACATTCAACCATCATGCTCAACCCATCATCACCTAATAGTTCGAATAGCCCTACAGCCTTCACGACCATGGTGGCCTCGATGAAGGAAACTTTTCAAAGCGGAGTGAGTAGGAAACGAGAGTGGAGAGTTGATCAATTGAAGAGAATGATCGCCATGTTTGAAGAGAATCGTTCCGAATGGGAACTTGCTCAAGAGAAGGATTTGGCTCAAACTCAACCCTTGAAGACAACTGAAGTGAATATGCCAATTCATTCAGCACATTATTTGTTGGATAATTTGAACCGATTGATGGCCACTGAGAGTGTACCGATCACCAATACGGGAAATATTCCTGCGGAAGGATTTATTGTCAAGGAACCTCTAGGTGTTGTTTTGATCATTGGAGCTTGGAATTATCCAATCAGTTTGATGGGTATTCCATTTGCTGGAGCTTTAGCCGCAGGTAATTTGGTGATTTTGAAACCCTCTGAAGTGTCTCCAAATTGCAGTGCCTTGTTTGCAAAACTCGTTCCAAAATATTTTGATGAAAAGTATGTTCGTTGTGTGGAAGGAGATGCATCTGTCTCGACGGAATTGCTGAAGGAACCCTATGATCACATCTTCTACACAGGCAGTATTCGTGTTGGTAAGATTATTATGCGAGCTGCTTC
Source organism: Naegleria fowleri (assembly GCF_008403515.1). Classification (NCBI taxonomy): domain Eukaryota; phylum Heterolobosea; class Eutetramitea; order Acrasida; family Naegleriidae; genus Naegleria; species Naegleria fowleri. The sequence goes on from NW_025407936.1 coordinate 476,470, forward strand.
TGAACACTTGACTCCTGTCACATTGGGTAAGTTGATCTCTACTTGGATTCAAGTTCCAATTTTGTGTTTGATTTCGTGTGTGATTCGTTCTTCTTTCGATCAATTGCATTCAAATTAGAATTGGGAGGCAAGTCACCATTGATCCTTGACTCGGATATTGATTGTACTGTGGCTGCCAACAGAATTACATGGGGTAAAACATTTAACTGTGGCCAAACATGTGTAGCTCCTGATTATATTTTGTTGGACAGTGCAGTGGCAGATAAATTCATTCCCGCTTTGGAAAAGGCAATTACTCAAATGTACGGAGAAGATGCTTCCAAGAGCCCAGATTACTCCAGAATTGTGTCGGTGAATCACACGAAACGTCTCAAGGGAATGATTGATCAAGTGAAAGACAAGGTCATTTATGGTGGTAATGTTGACGAAAACGCAAAATATGTGCAACCAACTCTCGTGCTTAATCCAGACCTCGACAATGATCTCGTCATGCAAGAAGAAATTTTTGGTCCAATCATGCCAATTATCATTTATGGAGAAAAAAAGAGTGACAAATATCCAAGCAAATTGGCAAATCTTGATGCTGCCCTCAAATTTATTAACTCGAGATCAAAGCCTCTTGCATTATACATTTACACCAAAAACCAAGCTCTCGTCGAAAAGATTATGCATATTACGCAAAGTGGTGCAGTAGGCATCAATGAATGTGTGATGCAAGTAGCTGAAGAGTTGCTGCCTTTCGGAGGAGTGGGATATTCAGGAATGGGTGCATATCACGGAGACTCGTCATTCTACACTTTCACACACAAAAAGTCTGTGCTCAAGAAGAAATACTGGCTCGATTTGGATTTGCGTTATCCACCACTCACGGAAACCAAAAAGAAGCTTCTTATTACTGCTCTCTCTGATAACTTTCTGACAAGATACATTATGCCAGTAGGAGGATGGCTCTTGAGCATTGTTAATAAGTGTCTCAAATAAACGCTTAAAGTATTGTAAATGAGAAAAAAAGTTAATCTCTCGAATTAACAACAACATCCGTAAATTTCTCAAGTTTTGCCATGTTATAAAGCAAAGTAAATGCTTCCTTGGCACAAATGGTGCCTACATGAAATAAAATAACATTTCTAGAGGTGTGGACAAAGCTGTTGAAACATCGATGGTCACATGTACCCAATTCAGTTTCATGGTAAGCCAATTCATTTCTGTCAAATTCAAAATTAATTTCACGAAAAGTTAAAATTTTCCCATTCAACAAGGAATAAACAATGGTCGCTGTGGCAGGATAAAATTGACCAATATGTTGTGGCATTGTGAGCGTTTGTTTCTTACCAAAATTCCAATAAATCCATAAAAATTTCCATTGATAAGAAAACATGTAGACATTGCACCATGTTTGATGCTTGTGATTGATGAAGGATCAAAAGGTAAACCAGTGATTGGTACAAAAACTAATGAAGTATTGTTTTGTTGTGAAGGGTTGTTTAGCAAATGCCCAATATCTCCAGCGGCATAAACATGAGTGTGTGTGGCGTACATGGATATTAAGGGCCCACAACAGACCATCCGAACAGCATCATTTCGTTCATGAGGTGTGTTTCTTACTTTTGAAACAATATTGTATTTGCTTTGAGTGGTACCATTCCCAAGCATTCCATGACTATTCCAGCCTAGTAGCGCAATGACTAATATGATTTCCAGCAATAGATTAACATACCTGTTGAATAAATAAAATTATTCTTTGTTAAGAAAATTAAATGATCAATAGAGCTAGCTTCTGCATTGATGAAATAATCATCCTCATCAATGTCACACACACATGCAGTGAATGACAGCCTGAATGTAGTTTCATCCATCTTGTATGGGCACTGCCTATGAACCGAAGCATGAAATACTTTTCTTTTCGTCACAACATACACACCACCGGAAGTGTTGCGTATTTGTACAATTTCATTCAAACAAGACAAATTCGAATGTTGAGAGTAGTTAAGCTCATCATTACAAAGATATATCTCTGCTTTTGTCATTGGTCTTGACATTGCAGGAGGTGGCTTGATCACTATTTCACTCGAAGGCATTTTCGCAGCAAAAATTTCTAATTCTTCATTCACCACGACTAATAATGAACCGAAATAAAATACATATTTGATTTGTTGTTGTTTTTCATTCTTATGAGCTCTTCTTCCATCGACGACAATTGTATACATGTTCTCACACACCTCATTCTTCAGTGTGAAATTTGCAAAATATGAAATTTTTGATTGATAAGAATTCTTGTTGGAAGAAAGACTTATCCATTCAATATAAAAAGGAGATGTTTCCACTCGGTCTGGTACAAGAGTCTTCTCTTCCTTTTTATCTTCATCTTGGCTGGATTGAAAAGGATGACTGTTTTTTGATGGATATACCTCTTCATAAAATACCGTGTTGGAATCCGAAGAGCAAGAAGTAGTAGACCCATGATGAAATGTTTTTAACTTTTTGCTTTTTGGACTTTCCGAGTGAGTGTCTCTAGGCGGCGTTGAATAGTGATCCTTTTCACCATCATCATCATCACTCAATGATGAGTATTCATCGCAATTTGGAGAACGAGAGTGGTAGTTTTGTGGAATTCTCTCACGTTCACTCGACAAATCAGAATCGGATGAAGAATATGTTTCTTGCTGATTCTTGTCTTGTCTTTTTCGGATCATTTTTTCATTTTGAAATTTTAAAAACAGCTTTATTCCACATTATTTTCCAAATGTGTGAATTTTCAACAATACGAACAACCATCATCACCATGTAATGACGATGATGACAATGATCCCTATGAAGAGGAGGCGCATGTTGAGGAGGACGATGACGAGGAAACCGAGGACCAACAGTTACTGTAAAAACAATGGTCACAGTCATGTATAAATGCATTGGATGACAACGACGACTCCAGCTGTGCACCACTTCAAGTGAGAGACTTCTCAGAATCAGGAAGAAGGAACATCTTCCTTTGTACAAAAATTGAACTCTGAGATCTCCATCAATATCGATAATATTGGATGAACTCTCCTTTAATTTCATTTCAACAAGAAAAATTTCTCTTTCGTTCGCATTCCTTATTCCTCTTCCAATAATTGGTTCTAAAAAGCTTTTTCAAAGATGTCTTCATCATCGGATCAACAAGCACCAAATACAGAGGTGATGGAGCTGGACTTGGATCCAACGCTTCAATCCATCAAAGAGTTTCACTTGCTTGCCAGGAAGGCCGAAAGCAAAGAAGTTGTTCAATGTATGATACGAGAGAATGATGGAGCAACATCATCATCAACGTCCGATACAACTCTCGAGTCCCTTGAAGAAGAACGAAAGAGATCCGAGAAGCTGTTGGAAGAGTTGAAAAACATTCGGATTGAAGAACTGAATGAAGACAAGCTCAATCAATTGTTGGATGAGCTTTTGAAACGAAAAGAGGAATCATTTTTCGATGAAGAGGCTTCTCTTCAACAAAATTACTTGATACGGGATGCTTCTCTTCGACCACCCGAACCTGGTACCGTTGAAGTGAAAACAATGGTTCAATTTCCTCCGAAAGAAGTCGATTTGAACATGATCAAGGTGGGTGAGATGTTGGCCAATGAGAAACGTGAGGAAATTCAACAAGAGCAAACATTGAAGATTGTAAGAGCTCTCCCAACAGGAAATCAGCCAAGTGAACTCCACTCAGTACCATTTCTTTCGATCACTTTTAATCAAGACATGATTGAAGAATTCGATGCTGAGACCAAGTCCTTTGAGGAAATCGATTTCATTGAAATCAGGCCTATAACAGAGAACCTTAGGAAAGGAAAATGGAAATGGATTGGTACCAAGTCATTGCTTTTCCAACCTTATTTTAGATTCGATCGTTCTACAGAGTTCACATATACTGTACTCAAATCAAAAACAAAGTCTGTTCTTGGACTTAGTTTGGAAGAAGACTATAAGGTTACTTTTAAAACCCAAACAATGAGAGTTGAGGAATTCGTGCCATCCTCTTATTCTAACTCATTTCCGATTTCATACCTACCTTTTTGTTATTTGAGATTTGATCAAAGTGTCGATCGAGAGGAAATTTCAAAAAGTGTCAAAATCACGTGTGGAACGAAGACCATCAACTTTGAAGTTTTAAACGATCCCTCAATAATTGCTCAAACCTTAAAGGAGATAGAATTTGAAAAGAAGTTTCCTTCAGTATTTCATACATACAATGATCTTTTAACCAAAAACAAAAATCCAACCTCCAGATATGTTTGGCTGCATTTACTTATCGATCGACAGGTCGGTCAGAGTCTTTCGGTGAATATACCAAAAGGAATGAAGTCTTTGGAAGGCCCTTTACTTTCTACACACAGTTTCGGAAGCACGATTAATGGTTTTGACAAAATGTATGTTTCCGACCACAACCCCAAAAAGTATACCTTCTACAACAACATTACTCCAGGATGTTCATTTACGTTTAACACATCTAACCCAATTGATCTAGAACAAATACAAGAAAAGGAGAAGTATGTGACAATTCACCCTGCTATTGAAAATTGTCATATCAGTTTTGGTATACATCAAATTACAATTTCAGGCAATACTCTGGCAAGAGAGAACTACTCTGTAACCATACACAAGGGTCTTCCTGATATTTATGGCCAAACGTTAGAGAAGGACTACGTGGCAACATTTGAAGTTAGTGGAGAGTCAAAACAATTCAATAACTCTCTTCCTGGAATCACCATTTTACCTCCAAGTTTGTTCGAAAACTTTGATCCGTTCGTTTATTTCGACTGTGTTAACATTTCTGAAACATTGACAGTTATTAGTCAAGTAGATCCGGAATTTATGGCGAGAGAGGTCTGTTATCCAAAGTACCACAAATCGTTCTTTAGCTCATATCCTTCATATGAATACTTTCAGTGGGTGACAAAGAAACAAAGGTCATTTGGTAACATTGTTTATAATGAAAAGGTTAAACCAAACAATTATGTCAAAGATAGATCCGTTTCTGCTACAATTTCATTGCAACCCTATTTACAAAATCCATCTCAAAAAACTGGACAGCTATTCCTTCAAATGAAGCCCAAGTACAATAACTTTTTTTCCTTTGGAGACAAGTATGAATGTATTTGGTTGCAAATTTCTAATTTGTGTGTGGATGTCATGCATGTGAGCCCAAACTCATCTGAATTTACTGTATTTGTTACCAGTTTTCAAGATGGAAAACCAGTACCAAACGCAAAAGTAGTGTACACATATACTGACCAGTATCATCCCACAGAAAATGGATTTGATGAAAAGCGAACGGAAAAAACCACTAATGAGAAAGGTTTTGCGACCTTTAAAGGAGGTCCAGAACGATTGGGATATCATCCTATTATATACGTATCAACGGAAAATGATTGTGTTGTCTATACCAATATGAATGCAGGATATATTTATCGTCAACAGAACAAACTGTTGGCCCATATTTTCAATGATCGTGGGCTTTATAAGCCAAATGAAATTGCTCACTTTAAGGGATTTGCAAGATCCATTAATTTTGATTTCAGTAAGAACTCGGAAAAGTATGGTACCTATTCCATTAACATTCCAACCAACTGTTCAGGAACCTACACTTTTTACGATTCAAGAAGGGTCAAATATGCAGATGGAAAGATTGAGGCAAACTCGAATGGATCTTTTGAAATTGAGCTAAAAATTCCTGACAATGTAAACTTGGGAAGTCACTACATTGATATTAGATTATCAGGACAATCTTTCACCCACTACTTCTCAGTAGAGGAATTTAGAACGCCTGAATACAATGTTTCAAGCACCATCATTCCATCGTCGTTTAAAGTTGCGAACTATATCGGAGATAAGTTAATTTGCAAAGTTTCTGCCAATTATTACAGTGGTGGAGCACTTGGAAATGCAAATGTGAATTATTCATGCCAAGTAGCACCAACAACGTACAATCCACCCGGATGGGAGCACTATACATTCCAAGAGACAGAAACCAGTAGAAATATCTATCTTTCTAGAATATTAGATAATATGAAATCTGTAACTCATGCTTCTGCTTATTGTTCTGATACGACGGATACCACTGGTGAGAGCAATCTATTGTTACAGCTTTGGGATCCTCAATTCAAAGCAAAGCAACCGCTTCAAATATCGTGTCAAGCAAACGTTCAAGATATCAACAGGCAGACACAAGGCACTGAATGCAAGACAATTGTGCATCCATGTCAATATTATGTGGGTGTAAGATGTACCAAGAAAGTGGTTTTAAAACCTGATGATCCTATCGATTGCTTCTTCATTGTCACTGATATCCAAGGAAAGGCAGTGAAGGATGTACCAATACAATGCAAACTTGTCAAGCTGAGCTCAGAAACAAAGGGTTATAAGAGCTGGGAGACTATTTCTCCAATTACTGAGTTAACTATAATCTCTCAAACTCAGCCAATGCTTCATACTTTTACTCTTAGCAATAATACAAATGATTCTGCCTACGGAGAATATGCCATTATGTGTGAAGTCAAAGACTCTGTAACACCTCTATTCAGATCTGGTATCAATAGATGTTCAGTTTCAATTCGTAAGTTCGGACACAAGAGCCATCTGCAATCAAAAGGATATGCTTCTCTTAATCAGGACACTCTCGAGTTGGTTGCAAATAAGTATGACTCTGAAACTTACAAGCCTGGAGAAGTTGCAAGCATTTTCGTTTCTCCTCCATTTTCAGGCAATTGTACTGGAATTATGTGGGTAACCTGTAATGGGTTGGTTCAAAAAGAAGAATTTGAAATTAGTGGAGAAACAGGATTTATTGAACTCAAGGTTCCAATCAAAAAAGAGTATAGGCCGAACATTGACGTTCATGTGAAACTGTACGGTCTAGATAACTACATTGACGAAAGCAACAAAGAGCGACAACTGCCAGCACATGCCTCTGGGTTCTTGAAATTGAATGTTTCCAAAGAACATCATGAGCTTGACGTATCTGTAATTCCAAAACATTCTGTGACAAGTCCTGGAAAAGACACATCCGTGGAAGTGGTTGTCACGGACAAAGAGGGTAGAAATCAACAAAATTGTGAAGTGTGTTTAATAGTTGTAGACGAAGCTGTATTAGACATCGTATCTCACGAAATTCAAGATCCTGTTTCTACCTTTGTTGTTCAAAACAGTTGCCAAACATCATTCATTTCCAATAGATCAGATGTGAGGTACTGGCTGTATCCAAGAAAGAACCAAAGAGAACTTGATCTTAATGAAGAAATGCAAGAGGCATCAAGAAATGACATTGATGAAGAGGATGCTGAATGCCTTAGTGACCATTGTTTACAATGTTGTTGTGACTTTTGCTGTAGGACAAGGAGTGAAGCATGCAAAGAATGCAAGAAATGTTGTGCAGAAGCTCCTTCAGGTGGAAAGCGCAAGAAGAAGTGTTTAGAGAAAAAAGATTGCGCTCCCCCAAAGCCAAGTGCAAATTGCTTGGCAGGTGAAGCTGAAGACATGAATGAAAGAAAAGAGCAATTTGCGGTCAGGTCCAGCTTCAGACCAGATGCCGCATTTATAACATTTGCAAATACCGACGAGAATGGTCGTGTAGTTTTGAATTTTAAACTCACGGATAGTCTCACTAGATTCCGTGTGACAGCTGTAGCAAATATGGGCGAAGATTTATTTGGGATTGGAAAAACAAAAATTACAACCTCATTACCAATTGCTGTTCGTCCATCCTTGCCAAGATTTCTTAATTTTGGAGATATGTGTGATCTCACTTATGTGCTTCAAAATCAAACTACAGCCTCTTTGACTGTGGCTGTTGTTTGCCATACATCAAACTTAAGAATATTCAACAATGAGGATAAAACTCAAAGAGATAAAGGAGTTACTCTTACAATTCCTGCTCTTGGGCGAACTGAAGTTAGATTCCCTGTTCGTGTCCTCAAATGCGGAACAGCATGTATTCAGGTTGGGCTTAGAGTTTTAAATGCTGTCGCTGATAAGCCTGAAAATCAAGATCAAGCAGACTTGATGATTGGTTGGAGCGATGCTGTAAAGAATGAATTTAGAATATTCACACCCTCCACCAATGAAGCATTTGCTACTTATGGAGACATGAGTGAAACGAATGAAACTATTCTTCAACCAATTTCTCTTCCTGACAAACCATTGCTAGCAAACTTTGGCGAGTTCACTCTCACTACGTCCACAACTGCTCTCTCGTCCCTAGTAGACTCTCTCATTTACTTGCATTCATATCCATATGAGTGCAATGAGCAACGAGCGTCAAAGATTTTAGGAATTGTGTGTATGAAAGAAATTATTTTACAATTTTATGCACCAGAAGAATTATTTAATCTCATGAAAATTAGATCGAGAGAAGAAGTGGATGAATTTGTTAATAAGGAGTTGAAGATTTTGTTTGATAATCAGGGATATGATGGATCGTATTCATATTGGAGTGCAAAACTTTTTGGAGATCCATATTTAACATGCTATATTGGTCTATGCTTTGCAAAATGTAAACAGGAAGGTTATCAAATTCCAGAAGCAACTTTGAGAAAAACAAAATCTATTCTTCAAAGAATTGATAGTTTGTTCTTTTTGAGCTTTTTATGGCCAAGAGTAGTTAAAGATTCTATCAAAAGCTTTGCATACTATGTGTTTTCTTTGCTTGCAGAGCCTCATGAACATGATACAGTAATTTCATTATGCGAAGGCATATTGTCACACTACAAAGACGTGGCAGATTTGACCAATCAACTCACACCTGAATGTGCTGCTTGGCTTTCAATGGCTATCCACAAATGTAAGAAGGAATCGGAGGAGGAAAAGAGGTCCAGCAAAAAGACGCCAAATCAATGGTTAGAATTATTCATACAATATTTCACCGAAAATGTCACTCTTGATTCTGGTATTTATGCACGTTTTATTACACGTTATGAAGACTCTGAAATTGCAAACATGGTCATGCTCCACTCAGATACTAGAACTGATAGCCTTGTCCTTAGCTGTCTCATGGAAATTGACCGAGAAAAAAGTAGTGATATTATTCAGAAATTGGTGCGCAGTTTATTGGCAGCAAGAAATGCCAGTCGGTACGGAAGATGGCATAATACTCAGGAGAATGCAACTTGTTTAATTTCTCTAACAGATTACTTTAAAATATTTGAAAATCAAGTTCCTGATATGACTCTCCACTCTTGGCTTGTAGATCGAACAAGATCTGAGGAAACACTTTACATTGGTGAAGAATCTTGGAAAGTAAGAAGTCGAGAAAAGAAAATTACATCTCTGCCAATTAAGGCTTTCGTCCCAAGAAAAGACATTGATGCCGAAGTCATTAATCCAAAAGAATTAGATAGTAAGAAAGAGCTACTTGTGACAAAGTCGGGGCCAGGTAGATTATATTACAGAATTGCTCTTTCATACACACCTGAGAACTTGTGTTTAAAGTCAATGGATAGAGGATTTTCTGTGTATCGTTATTATGAAGGAGTCACTAAAGCGGAACATGTAACGTTTGACAAGGCTGCCAATGTTTGGAAAGTTAAGGCTGGAGAGCTAGTTAGAGTTCAAATTAATATTACCAATACTGTCAAAAGATATAATGTGGCCCTAGTTGACAAGATTCCAGCTGGATTTGAAGTTGTGAATCCAGAAATCGATACTCAAATTGTTGACCTTAATCAAAAAGTTGATGAAAACACCAATGGATTTTCACGATCATGGCATGAACATCAAAATATTCGTGATGAAAGAGTTGAAGCTTTTGCAAGAATGCTTCATGTTGGCTGTCATTCATTTACCTATGTTGCCAGAGCCACCACGATTGGTTCATTTGTTATTCCTCCAAGTCACATGGAAGAAATGTACAGCCCTGAGTGCTTTGGTAGGTCCAACACACAATTTGTTCAAGTCTACGAATACGTGTAACCTTGAATAAAAGGAAGACGAGTAAAAGCTTTTACACATCAGTGGAAACTAATCGTCGTGAAAACATGCTCAATATTGCGTGAGCAAATCGAAAAGCAATATGACCACTATAGGATGTGAGTTTCACCAACATTGATTTGGCGACTACTTTTTGTATTTGGCACCTTAACCACGCAACATCCCACACACTCGAACTTTCCAGTCGCCAAATTCTACCTCCTGAAAAGGCCTCAAATAAGTGAACGTTCACCACAATATTTTTTAGAAGGTTTTGGTAGAGCAAAAATCGTCCAAATTAATTTTTGGCTTTCATTTTGTTGTGACAAAAATTGAGCATTTTGATGTTTTTGCTTTCTACCATGCAATACTGTGGTGTGAGGAGATATGGTCTTTACCGATAGAAGGTGATCATGACGAACATCGTAAATGAGGTTGTTTCATTTGGTACCATTAAGTTTGTTTACCAACGTAATACGATAGGACGGTATGGATCCCAAAATTTGCCATTTCATTTAACACATGCTCTTCGAGTGAAAGTGATTTGTTAGAGCCTTCAGTGTAGCGAGACAGTAATTCGTTGAAATAGTTTTGTTTCTGGTCTGGTGAGTGATTACAAATTTCAATGTCAATGTTCACCTTTTCGATATCCAAAGTGGTTCTATTCTTTCGATTGTCTTGTGAATATTTGGCAAATACCTCTCGATTCAATACATGAGGTGTCTGTTGGTTGATGAAGTCGATTTGGGAAGATGGTATCATAGGCTTTCAAATGATCGGAACATGAAAAGTGTATTTTGAGCATGAATCCTTCATGAGGTAAAAGTTCATCTTCATCATCAACCAGATCATCCTCTCTCAGATCTCTATGGAAGGGTTGAAGTCATGGATTGGAATGGAGTGAAAGAGAGCTTTTTAAATCTACTTTGAGTCCGAAACCCTTCAATATTGTTGTTAGGTTGTCATTGTCGCGAGTGATCTTCCTTGTTGTGGGTGGTTGTTTGACAGGCATGGACGTACGGAGTTTTTGAGCGTGCAAACCAAAATTGAATTTCGTGCTCTGCAATCGATTAAGCCTCGGCATTTGGAATGTCAAACCTGATGTGAAATAAAGCTGCAATCGATAAAGGTTTTACCTCAACAGATGAATCATCTTCAACGTTGCTATTGTTGTCATGATGGTTGTTGTTTCTGTAGAAGAAGAAGGGGACCTTTTCTTCTTTCGTCTCCACCATCTCGATCATCTTTTTCATGACACTTCTTGTCGCCTTGATCTCTGAAACTGTCTCCTCGACAGAATTGAACACTCTCAGCGACTCTCTTCGCACACCAAAACCACCCACGACTCGTCTCACCATACAACCAGAAAGCAATGGTTGGTGGGTTCAGTTAAAAGTTTCACCGCCTGGAGTCACCCAAAGAATCCGAGTGACGATTCTCTCTCAAACAGGACAAACCCACACACTCGATGCCACTTCTCCCTCATGGGACTCAACCCGCTCCTATTTCACAGCCCAATCACCTCAAGAAATTCCATCCAATTCACAAGTCAAATTTACCGTCATGAAACGCAATGGGCGAGTGGTTCCTTTGAGCATGCAATGGCGCATTGGAAATAGTGTGTCTTCCTCCTCTCGAGGTGGTGGTAATAGTGGTAATGGTGGTAATGGTGTCAAATCATCATCCTCGGGTCGTAATATTGCCAATGCCACTTGGTACGATGAAACAGCAGCGGGTACTCCTGTGTGTGGTTTCAAAACCAAGTATTGTGGAGCTCCTTCGGATGCCTTCAAAGGACTCGGAGTGAGAGTAGGACCCTGCTGGGGAGGTACTTCATCCAGTACTTGCCAAAATTGTGCCAAAGGCTATTGCTTTGGTCCATCATGTGTTCCTCCTCAATGTAAGAAGGGAGGATGTGGGATCAAGATTAAACTATGGTGTGTGGATCCTTCTGAGGGAGCCTGTAAAACCTCAGAACCCATCATTATGACCGTGAATAATATGTGTCCAAAGAGTCATCCATGCAACACTTGTAAGGGAAAGCAAAATCCTTGTGCCCGATCCAATCATTTGGATTTGTGTGCGAGTACATTCTTTGCATTGGCAAACCATCAGCCAAGAACGGAGGGATTGAAAATTGCCTATCAAGTGCTTGGAAAGTAACACCTACAGATTGTAGTATTGAGAATCAGAGGAAATAGTTGCAAGAGATGAGAGAGAGGTAACATAAAGATTTTGACTTCTCTTTCAGTTCTTCTTTTTTCATCTCTCTCGCGATGTAGGATGAACTTGATCAAGGTTTACAGTAATTAAAAAAAGCGCTCAATTTGAAGGTGTTGGTCATTCCGCAGAGTTTTTTGTATTGTTGTTGTTTGTATTCCTTTGATCAGAATCATTCATCATCATGAAGAAAATATCAGAGAAAGAGAAGGCGATCATTGAGGAATTGTTCCGAAAATATGATCTTGATAATGACGACAAGATGGATTTAAATGAACTGGATCGTTTGCTGTCCGATATGGGATTCAATTTTTCAAAGGAAGAAACTGAAGCAATTCATTTGTTCTTGGATAAAGACGGCAGCAATGCATTGTGTTTCAAAGAGTTTTATGAATGTTGGGAAGCATTGGCGAGCAAAAATGGAATATTAAGGCCAGAAAAACTGACACTCCTTGTCAGTGCAGCTAAAATGTTCAAATCTTTCGATCATGACAACGATTCTAGCCTGTCAGCAGACGAATTCAAACATTTTTACGACATTTTAAGTACCAAATACAATGATTTGGATTCTTTTGAGGTCACTCTCAAATCACTCGACAAGGATGGAAGTCAAACTGTTCGTTTCCATGATTTCGTCATGGTGCTGAACTGGTTCACAGTCTAAATCAGCAAGTTAACAATGGGACAAGACCCAAAATTATTTCCCAAATTTTCAATTCGAAAAGAGATTAGTTGAAACAAGAAATGTAATTCTCTATTGTAGATCATTTTAATGAAAAGCTGATTGCTGATTTTATTACCTCTTGTTGCCTTAAGAAGAATCAGTTTGAATTCGATTGGTTTATTGAATTTTCTTTCCTTCCTTTTCCATCGATTTACCAACACTCTCCATTTGCTTGCCAATGGAAGATTCCAACTTTTTAGCTTCTCCCTTGATCTTTTTCTTATTGTTGTACCAATAAGCTCCAATGAGAGCGGCGGCTGTACCGCCCAACAACCACATCTTTTGATTTTGATTCATGTTGAGAGTATATTTCAAGCTGTTTTTGAGTGAGAAGTGTTAACTTGAATTATTGTTTTATGTAATGAAAATGTTGCAATGATGTGCCTTCCATTTGCCAACTCTAAAGATTTTTAAGGTTTTTACAATTTGGAAATTTTCCAAAACCGCATTTGGTGAGAGACCATCTGTAGACAATTCCATTCTTTGGAACAACAATAACCACGCATTCATTGCATATACAAACTAAACAGTCGCACAAATCTCAATTATGAATAGTAATTAATTCGATTATTCGAGCAAAAAATTAGTTTATATCGCGAACATGAAGTTTGTTTCATGTTGCCAATTTTGAATCTGTATGGCAATATGACATCTACAGCTGGAAGATATCCTCGTTAGGATCTGATCCTGAAGTGTTAAACAGTGATTGAGGTAACTCGGTTCCATCAAAATTAATGGTCGAATGTTGTTGTGGAAGTCCTCTCTCGTTCGTCGTATTAATGATGAAATTGCCTCCCATAGCACCCATTGTTCCATGATTGAATTGATGATTCATGTGATTTTGAATATTATTTAAACTTTGAGAGCCAGTTCCATGGTTAAAAAGTGAAGTATTCATCGTGCTTAAATTATTCATACTACTTGACAGGTTGTTGCTATGAATGTTTTGGTTGTTGTTTGTGTGACTGTTAGAGCCAGAGATTCCGTTCATCATGACATTACCCATCAGTGAACCTGTCGTAAAACTATTATTAAAGTTAAAAGTGGAAGAGTTTGGAGCGGAAGATGAAGCCACTCTACCAAAGGAGGTATTCACTGAATGATTTTTCTGTTGAATTTGAGGTGAAGAATACATGGTTTCATTAGCAGCACCTTCATTATTGCCTCTAACTCGTTTGTGACCCTTATCTTTTCGCTTGTCTTGAATTGAAGAATTGAATTGAGCATAAATTTCATTGAGACTTGTGGGTGTCATGGAATGATCTCCATTCGATTGATTATCTCTCATTTTCAGACATGCATCTTTCATGGTACTAAATAAATTAATGGCAGCATCTAATTTTTGAATGGTAGCATCGAGATTGTCACTTGATGTGTCCATCGCGGATTGAAGACCTCCAAAACTTCCCACAGGATTGTTGTCGGCTGAATTTTGTAAAAAGTATGAAGAGCTTGAAGTGGAACTTGCACTACTTGCTAATCCATTAGGAGAAGTAAAGGAAGAATGTCGGGAATGAGTACCAGGTGGTCCTGCACTATTTGGAATTGAAATTGACAAGTTACGCAATACTTCCACAATATCTAGTGAGGTAATACTTGGTTGTGACAACTGACTGGTTGTGTTTGGAGTGGAACCGAGTGAAGAATAATCGGATTGGTCAGAAAATGCATTTACAAGACCATTAGTCATCATACTCGAGTCCATACTTCCACTTGATTGATGATGATGATGTGGATGGTGATAATGATTGTTGTGAAGTGGAGAAATATTTCCAGCCATATTTTGATAATTTCCATTTGCCACCAAATAGGGTCCATTGTTTTGTGAATTCACAAAAGAAGCAGAACTTCCACTATTGCTTAGATAGGACGATGATCCATAACTATTTGCTGAGCTTGACATGTTTTGAATGGAAGCAGGATCCAAATTTGAATTTTGAAAGTGTGATTGAGAGTTTGTTTGTTGTGACGATGAATTCGAGTTGAAAATAATATTCGGTTGTGGCTGTACAGCACTGCTTACTGAATTTTGATTCTGTTGAGGTACTGAATTGAACAAGTTGTTGTTCTTTTGTGGTGTTTGAGAGGTCGATGACGCTGTTGTAGTTGCAGCAGCAGTAGTAGTAACACTCGACTGTTCATCTGCCTCTCTCTTCATTCGAGCTCCATTGCCATGGAATAGTGCAAATCCTCCAAAACTTGATTTCTTCTTTTTAACACTGGTGAGTGAGGGAGTAGTGGTGGAAGTGGTGGTGCTGACTGGTGAATCGGAACCTCCAGAAATTGCATGATTCATGTTGTTCGATAGTTGTTGAGAATTGGTCGAAGCGTGAACCGAATTGACTTGTGATTCTTTTGAGTTGGATGAGGAGGTTCTTTGAACTTCTTCACGACTCTTTGTTCTCACCCAAAATCCTTCCGAATGCACCAAACAAATTTCTTGATCCTTGTCTTTAAGGTAAATTCTGAGTTGAGCCACACGTTTACCTCCCATTCCACTCGCACTTGGAGCATCCTTATTATTTACAGATTCTCGATTGATTCTCTTTTCAAAGTATAAAAGTGGAGCCATGTTTGCGTTGGAAGAAGTTGGACCACCACCACCACTGCTACTACTGCCGTTGCCTCCTCCTCCTGAACTGTTTGAGTTCGTAATGATTTGAGGAGTACGAACAAGTTTCATTTGAAGTGGAATTCCACCTTTGAAACGTTGTTTTCCAAATAAACTTTCTCGACTATCTTCGTCGTGATTATTGCTGGTCACGAGCACAAAGTCAGCAAATAATTGAACATCAGCAGATGAATTGTTTGAAGATCCAATGTATCGACCTACTAATTTCAACAATTGAGGATCCTGACTACAAAACACCAACCAATCATTGACCAGACAGTTATGAGTGGTCTTTTTAGGAGCAATTCGGTCATTGGGTAACCACGAAGATTCATTCTCCATCTCCACTAAATGATATAAATTGTCAGTTTGTACACTCGGACGTAAATATGGACAATCACGAAGTGTTTGATCACTGAGACAAAACAATTTGGTGTGAATGAGTGGACTCCCTTTTGTGACTTTTAAATCCTCTGCTGTGAAATTGTGATCAATAAGAGTTTGAGAAAGTGAATTATTATCCGTGACCATCATGGAATTATTCATCACCATCATCATGTCAGAATTGAAAGTTGTGGTACTAGATGATCCATTTCCTCCAGAAGATCCACCATTGTTTGAATTGTTGTTGTTGTTAGCATTGTTGACCAGAGTGATTGTACTTGGAGCACATGACCACCTAATACAGGGTGTGTATTTTGGAATGGTGGAAACGAGTACTGTATTTCCACCAGATGCCACCACCGACGCATTCGTATGGTTTGACGTGGATTGGGTTGGTGGTGTTGTCATTGTTAATGAGGAGGAAGCTCCTCCCATTGGATGAACTGAGGTGTTGGTGATGTTCGAAGTGAGAACATGTTGTTGTTGTTGTTGATTCATCACCATGGTACTTGTCGAAGAAGAAGCTGTTGTTGTTGGTGGTGATTGAATCATGGCTGGTGAGGTTCCGTACATGGTCGAAGACGACGAAGAAGAAGACATTCCTTGCATTGGTGTATGGTTCATGTTGTTGTTGTTGATCGATGAAGGAAAATTCATGGATGATGATGATGTAACACTGTGTGAAGTCATCAGGAGTGATGGTTGTTGTTGAGGTTGTTGTGGAAAGACCATGTTGTTGTTGACATTGCTACTATTAAAGGAAGTCATGTGATTTGTGGTATTGCTGTTGTTGTTGCTGTTCATCATCATCGTCATGTTATTGTTATTCATCATCATCATGGTTTGTGAGTGGGTGTTTATTGATCCCATTCCACCACCACCACCACCACTATTGCTACCACTATTTGAGAATTGGAGTTGACTGAACGTTGGTTGTGAATTGTTGTTATTAAAGGTTGGCATGTTATTGGTCGAGTTTTGAAATGGTTGTTGAAAGAATGGTTGTTGTTGTTGATAATGAGTGAGTGAAGAGAGATGTTGAGTTGAGTTGTTGTTGTTATTATTATTATTATTGAATGACAAGTTGTTGTTATTATTATCAGACGATGACAATGCACTGCTGGGATTAAAGACAAAGTCCTGTGCGGAGGATGCTGTTGCCAAGATGGGTGGTTGTTGTTGCTGTTGCTGTTGTTGCTGATGATGATTATTATTGTTGTGCGAAAAACTAAACAGTTTCTTGACAGGCATGTTCCCAGATAATGACAAAAGATTTCAATGCTTGCTGGAGTTCTAAGAAAAGAGAGATAGGACGGAGAGATACTTTGTTGTCCAATGGTTGGTCAACTTGTTGTTGGAAGAAAACAATGAAATAATAGTAGAACCAATAATGGAGAGGATGAAGAAGTGTAGAGTCGTACGTAATGAGTCGGAATATGATGAGAGTATCAATAGCAACCGACGAAGAAGAAGCAGACACGACGAGACTCTCGAGATAAAATTATTGTTGTATGATGATCAAGCAGTGACACAATACTGTTGGCAAGTGCTTTTCTTTTTTATAAGATTGAAAGATGACGATTCAAGAGAAGCAAAGGAAGCCACCACCATTTGGTGAGATTGTCCTAATGAATGTGTGACTCACAATGAGAAAATGAAACTTTGTAATTGTCCTGTTCTCTTTTCGATTGGGTTAGATTCAATGGTTGAATGTATTTTGTTTTCTCTTCTGTCATTGAAGATTATGGTTGAGGACAAAAGTCAACCAAATGACAAACGGATAGGTTTCTTTTGTAAATTCTTTACATTCAAAGAAGAGTTTTCGGGAAATTTTGAGAAGGAACCAATTGGTTGCTTTCAAGAAAATTTTTGTAGTCTACAGCTGAGCTATCTCATCAAAATGGCAAGTATATGAGGATGAGTGAGACTGTCTCGTGCAATGTATTCAATTCGAAATATTTCACAATCATATCGTCTTGAGTGCAATTTGATAAAACCACAAGAGTCGCAAATGTTGGCCTTTTTTTAATGGATAACCAATGATGATGAATGTTTTCATTTAAATGAATTTAAAAAAAAATTTTCATCATCACGAGAATGAGTTCATCAGCTGAACAACTCCCACTTTCCTTGTTGATTACCTTCTTTACCGAGGCCAACAAGAGACTCCAAGAGGAAAAGGAAGCATCATTAAAAGAAGAATGGAGTGAAGAACAAGAAAAAACCATTGAAGCCCTTCTCAATGGTATTGTCGAAAAGGCAAAGCAACAAGCTAGCTATACCGGTGCCGATGTGAACGAAACCTCGCTGAGAGAAGCCGGATTTGCTCAAGGAGGCGAATCTGAAGAGCTCTGCTCCCTCGTTACAAAGTTCTTTGAAGTCAGACCAATGGCCAAGTCTCAATCAAAGAAGGTGTCCAAGAGAGTGGAAAAGATGCAAAAGGAAAGAGAAAAGTCAAAAGAAAAGGAAAAACAACAACAACAAAAACTCGAAGAAGCCAAGAAAATTTCATTCCAAGAAGATACATCACTTCCAGAGGCTAAACATATTAAAATCAGAGATGTCGGACCACAATATGAGGGACAACGTGTGATGATTTATGGTTGGTGTCATAGAATTAGAGTCCAAGGAAAAGGACTTTTATTCATCACTCTCAGAGATGGTACAGGCCTACTCCAAACTGTATTGAGTGGAGTTTTGTGTCAAACCTATGAAGCTTTAACTCTTCATTTGGAATCATCTGTAATGATCAAAGGTACATTGAAGGCAGATCCAAGAGCTCCAATGGGCTTTGAATTGCAAGCTGATTTCTGGAAATTGATCGGAACATCACCAGAAAGTCTTCCATTCAACGAAGAAGTGAAAGATCCAGTGATTTTGCTCGACCAAAGACACTTGATTTTAAGAGGAGAATATACTTCAGCTATCTTAAAGATTCGTTCAGCAGTTTTACAAAGCTTCCGTGAACATTATTATTCACGTGGTTATACTGAAATCACTCCTCCAACTCTTGTTCAAACTCAAGTTGAAGGTGGTTCAACACTTTTCAAATTTGATTACTTTGGTGAGGATGCGTTTTTGACTCAATCAAGTCAATTATATTTGGAAACAGTCATTCCTGCATTAGGAGACAGCTTCTGTATTGCTCAATCGTATCGTGCAGAGAAGTCTGACACTCCACGTCACTTGAGCGAATTTACTCATGTTGAGGCAGAGAGACCATTCATTTCTTTTGAGGATTTATTGAATACTTTGGAAGATTTAGTTTGTGACGTTACAGAAAGAGTTTGGGCAAAGTGCAAGGATTTGGTATTGAAGGTCAACCCTGACGCACAAAAACTTAAGGATTGTTTGAAACGCCCATTCAAACGCATGACTTATGCTGATTGTATTCAATTCTGCAGAGACAATCAAGTTTACAAAGATGAGGAAACAAAGGAGCTCTTTGAATTTGGTGATGACATTACTGATGCACCAGAAAGAAAGATGTTGGAAAAAATTGGTGAACCAGTCCTCATGATTAAATTCCCAGCTAACATGAAGGCTTTCTACATGAAGAGATGTGAAGATGACAACTCGCTGACTGAATCTGTTGACTTGTTGCTTCCAGGTGTTGGTGAAGTTATTGGTGGAAGTATGCGTCTCGAATCCTTCGATACTCTCATGGAAGGATATAAGAAGGAGGGAATTAGTGCTGAACCATATTACTGGTATAGTGACCAAAGAAAGTATGGCACTTGTCCTCATGGTGGTTATGGTTTAGGTCTTGAAAGATACATGCTGTGGTTGTTGAGAGAAGAAGACGAAGAAAAGAGAAGAGTCAAGACAGTAAGACAAACATGCTTGTATCCACGTTATATGGGTAGATGTCGACCTTAAAGTTGCCAACGTAAAACATTTTATTATACAGCAATAATTGTTTTGACAACATTGGTGTCACAGCTGACAATGTATCGTTATGCAGCAAAGTCGAGGAATAAATAGCGTTCGTCTCAAGCTTTGGCGCCATGAAGAACTTCATACAACAATTCCAACTACAAAAAATTGAGCTAACTTTGTTGTTCGATCGGACCGGGAACAACCTACTTCTCTATTAAATCGATACAACAACGTTGAAACACACTGCATAGAATCATGTGGATCTATTTAAACAAGAAAGTGAGCATTCCGAATGGCCTCAAGCTCAATCATATATCATGGGAACACTACCACGGGTGGATTGCTTGTGGAGGAGAAGGAGGATTACTTAAAGTATTGAAACTAGAAACGAAAACTGACGCCAATCAACGAGGAGTCACAGCTCCGACAAGTCTCGAGTTCAATCAAGGTTTAGGAGGCCATATGGGAAAGGAAAGCAAAGATCAACAACCAAGCTCAGTCATGCGAGTGAGCTGGAACGAGGAAAATGAAAAACTTACATCATGCGACGCGAATGGATTAATTATTGTTTGGTATTTTAATAAGCAAAAGAAAGAATGGGATGAAGAAATGTTAAACAACCGAGAGAATGCAATTGTCAGAGACTTGAAATGGTCCAGCGATGGACAGAAGATTTGTATTGTTTATGATGATGGTAAGTATTCGCTGGAACGAAAAAATGATTCGAAACATTTTGCAGGAGCTGTAATTGTGGGAGGTGTTGACGGAAACAGAAATTGGGGAAAAGCACTCAAAGTTCAATTGACACATGTGGAATGGTCTCCTGATGCAAGATATTTACTCTTCGGTACATCTAATGGAGAAGTATGGCTCTTTGATTCAAATTCTGGAATTAAATTGGTACGTTTAAATTCTGGTAGACTCGGAATTTATTGTGAAATATATCATCATTAACCAACATTATTTACACAATGAATCTAAAATTTAGCATTCCATCAATATTACTTGTGTTGAAAATTCACAAGGCTCTGTTAATGCTCTAGCTGGTGTTGACTGGTATGATGGAAGGGAGGGATATCCTGATTTAAACGCTCCAACATTGGCAATTTGCTATCGAAACGGAAGATGCCAGCTGATGAGAGGTGATTTAGATGACGATCCTGTTTTGATTGACACAGGTATGACCATAAGCGAACCCAAATGGAATCCTTCAGGAACTGTTTTAGCACTTGCTGGTCAGCAAGAAGCAGAAGGAAAATCCATTGGTGTTGTCCAATTTTACAATCCATATGGTCTTCACTTAAAAACTCTGAAAGTACCAGGAAATGGAGTGAAAAGTGTGACTTGGGAAGGATCTGGATTAAGGCTTGCTCTTGCTGTAGATGCTCACCTGTTCTTTGCCAATGTAAGACCAAATTACAGATGGGGTTATTTCTCTAAAACAATTGTTTATGCTTTTACCAAGATTGAAAGACCTGAGCAGTGTGTCGTTTTCTATAATTACAAGACTCGACAAAAATATGTCAAATATATCAAAAAGTTGTTGGCTCTCGATGCGTGTGGAGAACATTGTGTGTTGCTGACCAAAACGGAGGCTCCTAAGGAAGCATTTGTAATTATTATTTGCAATTCGATAGGTAGTCCTGTTGAAACCAAGTTTCAGTCTGTTGAGCCAAAGCACGTTGCCATGACCAAGCATCATGTTGTTGTTTGCTCTGACTGTAATGTTTATGTTTGGAATTATAGACCAAAACAAGCAAATCAAGGAAATATCTTAAATTTAAAGGCAGACTCTGAGCAATACTTGTTACACATTGACCAGAACAAGTTCAAAAAGATAGAGGATGAAACAAAACTAGAATCAACAACAACGGATGACGCAATCTGTTGCATATTTGCCAATGAGAAATATCTCATAATCTCAAGAGAATCAGGAACTGTGAATGTGTATACGTTGCTTCCAACACTTTCATTTGTTGGATCATGCTCCATACCCTGCAGACCTCTGAAGATTGCTGTAAATTGTGACTGTACAAAATTGTCTGTTATTGATATTAACAGTACATTCCAAGTTTACAATGTATCATCACCCCCAAATACAGTCTCATCATTAAATCAAACAGAAAAGAAAAAGAAGAAAGGCAATATCACCGCTGAGAAATCAGAATTGGAAAAGAAAGATGTTTGGGAGATGAGATGGTCAGATGACAATCCTTCATTATTTGCAATTATGGAAAAAACCAAGATGTACACATTCAGAGATTTGACTCCTGAAGAACCTGTAATAACTTCAGCATATATATGTGCTTTCAATAATTTGAAAATTAAGGCTGTTTTTATGGATGATATTATGGCGAATCCAGATATGCCAGAGAGTGACAGTGTTATTACCTATGAAACACGTTCATTAAGAGACACTAAAGAAATTATTAGAAGTGTTAGTCTTCGAGATGCGAACGAATTTGTCAAGGATAATCCTCACCCAAGACTTTGGAGGCTTTTAGCTGAAGCAGCAATGTCTGACCTTGAGCTGGACATGGCATACAAAGCTTATATTCAATGTGGTGATTACCATGGTGTTTATTTTGTTAAACAAATCAAACAATTAGATAATGAGGCAAAGCAAAAAGCAGAGATTGAAGCATATTTTCATAGATTGGATGAAGCTGAGAAAATTTATCGTTCTATCGACAGAAAGGATTTAGCCATTGATCTCAGAAAACGATATGGTGACTGGAAAAAGGTGCTCGCTTTGGTGAGAGAAATGAATGGTAGTGATGAACTTATGGTGGACGTTTTTAATCATTTAGGAGATTATTATTCAGACAGACAGCAATGGGACAGATCGATTCAGTTCTATCTCAAATCAAGAAACTTTGAAAAATTAATTGAAGCTTATTATAGAGTTGAAGATTTTGAATCTCTTGAAAGAATGATTGAAGAGCTTCCAGAAAACAATCCTTTGCTTCCTGTCATTGGTGACAAATTGGCATCCATTGGGTTATCTTTACAGGCCATTCAAGCTTTGGTAAAAGGTGGAAAAATCAAACAAGCTATTGACGTTTGTGTAGAATTGAATCAATGGGATGAAGCTGTCACGTTGGCAGAAAAACATAATATGGGTGAAATTGAGGATATTCTCTACAAGTATGCTAATCACTTGGTTTCTCGTGGAGATTTATCCTCTGCCATTGAGCTCTATCAAAAGGCCAATAGAAATACAGAATCAGCGAAGATTCTAGTCAAGTTAGCTGAAGAAGAAGGAAAGACAAAGTTGTCACCACTTCGAGCTAAAAAGTTTTACGTCTTGTCTGCTCTTGAAATTGAGAGGTACAGGAATCGATTGTTAAATGATCAAACTATGAGAATGAATCCGAATAAGGCCCTCCAAACAATGCTTTCTCATGACGCTACCACCAATTTTGAAAATCCATGGAGAGGAGCAGAAGCTTATCACTTTTTCCTTCTTGCACAAAAACAGTTGACAGAATTCAAACTAGCTGATTGCCTTAATACTGCAATGAGACTAGTGACATGCTACGAAGAATATTTTGCACCAAAGGAATTGTATTCATTGCTTGCTCTTGCTGGATTCTATGCTAAAGAGTTCAAAGTTTGTTCAAAAGCATTTATCAAACTAGAATCCATGGAAGGATTAACAGAGGAAGAAAAGGAGAAGTATGAACAACTTGCCATAGATATTTTCAGAGATAGTCCTGTGAATAGTGTTGATCTGGAAACAAGGCCATGCCCAACTTGTGGAGCCGATACCTATGATTATGAAGGTTCATGCAACTCTTGTAATGTTCAATTTTATGCTTGTGTCGTCACGGGACGAAATATTGGAGATCAAGATTTTTGGACTTGCCCAACTTGCAAACATCGGGCTATTGAGAGTGAGATTTACAAGTATCACCATTGTCCTCTTTGTCACTCAAGCCTCATGTCTTCTACTTCAGGCGATTTGTTTTAAATTATATAAAACCATAACTCGATTACTTTATATGTATAATCTTGATTGTTCGAGTTTGTCGTAGAGCACGAATGTAATTCATGTTTTTTAGTCGAACAACCGAGGGCTTCTTTTGCACAGAAAGCAACGCAACAGAGGTAGTAAAAGGTTCGAAGATTCTCATCGTGTCTTGAAAAGGGTCGAAATCTTATTTTCTGAAATCAATAATTATTATTCATGATCGGATGGAACTGTGTTGTTGTTTTGGAAATTATTTGTTAGCTCCTCGAGAGCATTGTATAAGGGGTTGACATGGTGGTGGGCCTTCAATAGATAGGTTTGACACTTTCCTTTACCTTTCACTTCCACACTTCGTTCCTCAAAATCAAACTCCAAATCATGAACTCTTTCATAGGTAGATCTACTCAAGTGTATTCTTCCTGGCAATGACGTTGACTCCATTCTTGATGCAACATTGATCGTATCTCCCCACAAATCATAAGCAAACTGTTTCCGTGTAATAATTTCAACAATAGTAAATCAGTAAACAACAACAATATATCAACTCACCTTTTTCGTTCCAATCACACCTGCAACTGCACCACCTGTATTGAGTCCAATTCTAATGTTAATTTGTTGATCACTATTCCCTCGATTGTAATCATGAACTACCGTGAGAGCTTCAATAGAAAATCGTAAACAACGCTCAGGATGATCAGAAGTCGATTGCAAATGTCTTGAATATTGTGTTAGCTTTGATTGTTTGTAATTGTTACTTACAGTCCTCCAACACAAAAGTAGGCATCTCCTATTGTTTTAATCTTTTCCAAGTTATACTTGTCAGTCAATGCGTCAAATCCATTCACGACCGTGTTCAGCATCATCACTAGCTCAGAAGGATTTAGAGAAGATGACATATTGGTAAAGTTTACCATGTCACTGAAAAAGCACGTAATGTCATTAAATTTCTCTGCAATAAAGGTCTCCCCTGATTTCAACTTCGCGGCAACCGCCTCTGGTAAAATATTTCTTAGTAAATGTTCGGATTTTGATTTTTCTTCTGCCAACAAAGCGTTGTGTTTCTTTTCTTGAGTGATGTCCTTGATGACACATGCAAGAACTTGAGCACCACCAAGATTAGCGGTAAACATATTAATGGTAGCAGGAAATGTCGACTGATTCTTTCGTACACACTCTAATTCAAGACTGTCCCCGGAGGTAGCATCATGACTGTTTCTTGTATTCAATTTAAGTTCGCTAATTGTTTTTTCAATAGTTTCTCGGTCTCCTTTTTGGAAAATTGTGAAAATTTGCATTCCCACAATATCTGATTGTTTGTATCCAAACATTCTTTGTGCGGCTGGGTTGATTAAATCTATCAATCCACTAGCATTACACAAAATTGCTCCATCTACAGAGGCATTAAGCAAAGCTCTAATACCTGATGTGTCACTGTGAGAAAGGTCTTTCTTGCTTTGTTTCTGTAAGAATGCCGTCAATTTGTTTGGAATTTGGTTGTGCAAAATAAAGTTACGAAGAGTCTCATTCGAATCTAAATTATTAAGGGGAATGTAATTGAGCATCATTCGTAAACTTTGAACATGCTTGTAATGGTTTGTTATGGAATTATAAAAATTGTAATTCAACACACAAAGGCCTATCAATCCGATAATAGTAAACACAATTCCAATTTCTAGTTTTGGAGTGGAGGCTTCTTTTGCGAACGTATTCATGAAATAGTTAATTGAATCAGACAGTGCATCTCCCATCAAGGAAAGCAAAAAATATTCTTTGAAAGCTTCAGTTGTTTTGTTTTGATATTCCTTGTTGAATAGCTTATCATTCAGCATTGAAGTTTGACTAGAGAACATCGAAATCATTGTTTCCAATCCGAAACAGCTTGTAAACTGTTCCAAGAAGGTGGCATTGGAGGGTAGAGTGCAGTTGGCAACTCCTTTCAGCAAGTCATCTATTTTTTCATATCTTCCTATTGTCTTGTATTCTCCATACACCAAATTGTTAAACTTGTTGTTGATTTCTGTCACATAGGATCTTACTTGAAGCCTGTAAGCCAACAACTCTGCGTTAGTGGTAAGTAAAGGATTGTTTACAGGTACACCTGGTGGAATGCTGTAAAATGTGAAATATTCTCCCACTCTGTAGGCGATTCGGTGTACATATCTCAACACAAATGATCCAGCAGTAATTGTTTGTCCTTTGATTTTTATGGTTGTTGAATTAATTCTTTATGCATGAACAAAAAACTTACCAGTTACTTTCGCATTATCAAAATTCAAGTTTGTTTCCATGTACATTAATCCCCCACAAATCCACACGAGAATAATACTGAGTAACAGCAGCACGGGAATAAAGTTCTTGGGAATTGTCATAATATTTTTGGATACTTGATGAACAGAGTCGTCATCTTTAGAACCCAACTCATGGTAAACTCTTCCAATAACGTTCTTTGAAAGGTTATCTTCATAAATTTTAATAATCCTCTTTGTGGATGTTAATTCCATCCTGGAAAGTAGAACAAAAATCAAAGCAAAAACACCGTATCCAATACACACTGCCAAACATGAGATCATTTGTGTTTTCACCAACTGACTTGCATCGATATTGTTATTCGATACCAGTGACTCACAGAAAGTGGTATAGAATCCGCCAAGTGGAATCTTGTTCATCCAGAGATAGGAAAACTCATAGTCATACAGAGGAGCATTGAAATCTGCTACAGTCCATTTGTTTGTAATCTTGTCGAAATATCTAATCACAAGATTGTTAATTTCTTCCATAGAGGAATTTCTCAAGTAGTAGGACAGGTAGGATTGATCTTTGGAATTTTCAGCGATGAAAGGAATCATTACTGAAATATTTGGTGCGATGTAAAATTCAAACATGCCTGAACTGAAGACCGACGACTGAGCGTACTTTGGTATTACCTTTAGGTTGTCGACATATCCGTTCATTCTTATGTAACGATGCATTGCGAATTCTCGATAGAGCTCCTTCACTTCATTTGTAATGTTGTACTTTCCGGAGAACATTTCCATCACATTCTGAATTAATCTTACACTTCTAAAAAGGCCAGCTGTTGCCATGGAAGATCGACAAATATCATACTCTTTTTGAGGCTTTTCCGCAATATAAGAGGACACCATAAGTGAAAATACTGAGCAGAGGATTAGGGCAATGAATGAGAGGGCTATTGATGAAAT
Organism: Naegleria fowleri; assembly: GCF_008403515.1. NCBI lineage: Eukaryota > Heterolobosea > Eutetramitea > Acrasida > Naegleriidae > Naegleria > Naegleria fowleri. Next base: position 503,394 of record NW_025407936.1, read on the forward strand.
GGTGAGGAATAATTGGAATCGGTGTGGAGGAGGAACACGAAGCGCATATTTGAAAATAGTTTCTTTCTTGGATTCTCCCTTTCCTTCAACTCCACTAAACGATTCTTCCTTCTCTAACTCCACCAAATCAAGTTTTGATTCTACAGACTATTAATTGTGTTAGCAGCAAGAAACAAATCATACATTACTTACCATTCGTGCCTCTTCATAGGGTTGAGTGATACTCTTTGAAAGCATTCCCTTAGTAATAACCCTTTTGTATGGATATCTTTGTTTTGAGCGTTTCGTATTTTCATCTTCTTCAATAGCCAATGCTTCAGCGAGCAGTTCTTGTGCGTAATCCTTTTCAAACAAAAAATGTTCTAGAAATAGAGCATGGGCTCTCAGAACAGTCTTATCTTTTGACGCAATCGCCATCAAATTTGTGAAGGCAGATTCGCATTTGGATGTCAGGTACGAGATTCTCCTGTTCATTTGGTCGATTTTCTCCATGTTTGGTATTTCATTCATCAACTCCTTCCAAAACAATCGATGTAGTGATTTTAACTCGTCTTGCCACTTAGTTGTGTTCTCTAAGGTGTGTTTAATTTCCACGACATTTTTGGCATCTGCTGCGTCCACCTCAATTTCTGTTTCTCTCTCTCTTATAACAATTTTCTCCAATAGGTCTGCATGACGAACTGCCTTTCTCAAAAGACTTATTGAAAATATAAATGAATTCTCATCATTCCATCCATAAGCAATAATCAGAGCAGCGCATATCAGTAATGAGCTGTTGGAAAACGCTTTTTGGTTTGCAACTCCTTTCACAAATGATAGTGCCTTGCTATTTGGCAAGGTTTCAGGCACAATACTATTTTTCAAAGAAATTTCACCTATGGAAAATCTCAAATACATGGCCAAGTAGCGCAACAAGCCATGTTCTTCAAGCTCTACATATATGGTCAGAGCATCTTTTTCAACTGCTCTCTCTGAGAAGACTGAGCCGCTTTCCTTGACTCCTTGCTTCTCCATGACAATCCTTTCCATCAATGACTCTACTCTCTTCAACACCAATCGAGAGTACAATTCCATGGCAATAAAACCCAACATAAAAAAGATGAGAATTAGGCCAATTGTCAGGATTATCATTCCCAACCCTAAATCCCACATATATGAGGGGTTAGAGACACTCGAAATTAATGAACCAATGGCAGCACCTAGTTTGGCGCTTCCAAACGCAAAGTAAATCGAATTTTCCGCTCTCCTAAAGAATGGAGTTTGAAAATAAAGGACAACCAACCACACCACTGAGAAAACAATATGTATCACAGCTCGAATATATACAACAGATTGAGGAACCACAAAAGTGAGCATGATTTCTAGAGCATTAAACGAGAGGAGAAGTGAGAAGGTAAATGACGATTCCATTCTAAAAGGAGCCATATTATGAGGATGCAAATTCGCAATGGTTGAGTGAGCAATGAAAGTGGTCATAGTGAGCATGATGATCCCGAAGAAACATGCAACAATAAGTCCAATATTGAGTGATGAATAACAAGCTTCCTTAGGAAACCTTGCAAGTGCCTGCACGGCCTGGTCATATCCATCCAAAGATATGTACGAGTTGGTATTGCAATCAATAAAGCTTGAAAGAATGAAAGCAAGAGTGTTACTACCGAATATCATACCATAACTTAATACCAATACTATCATCTTGGCCTTGACCGAGTACTTGCTTGTATTGCTGACCATTCGGTATGCAAAAAAAAGAATGATGAAATAGATCAAAAGGAAAACAAGGCTTGCAACAGCCAATCCTATCATGGCATTGTAGGAAATCAGGTCAAGAGAGAATGTGTAAGGATAATTGACTGCTTTAAATACCCATGCTCCGTACTCGCCCCAATGATAGTTTCCAAGGGTGGGTATAAATATAGAGTTCCACATGGTGTAGATGTGCATGCATATAATCAACAAGAAATATTTCCATGTTGTTCTACTTCGCTTGTCTTGCAATGTAACAGCAATAGAGGTAATTGAACTTTGTACCTTTACCCAGGTAGTATTTTGGGAATGTGTGGAGGTACCGGTTTCTGCTGTTTGATTTCCCTCTGATATGGATGACAAGTTGTTTCCGCTCTCTTTGTGTTGAATCATGGTGTGTTGTGTATTTCAAAAACAAGAAGACTGAATGGGAATGCGAATAAGAGAAAGCCTATTGTTGGGTAGTGACTATAGGCAAGATGACTGAGTCTTGGTGGTTTTTGTTTTGTTGGTGCTTTTGAGGCTCCCGCTCTGTACCTTTTTCGAAAGTAAAGGCCGAATTACAGTTATAGGCATTGACCCCTCTTTTTTAGGAGTTTCCTTCCGCCTCAAAGTTGCAAATAGCCCACTGCAAACCGCAACACCCACACCAAAGCAGCAATGTCGGGATGCTATTCTAAATAGACGAGGTCCTAAACAGGGGCAAAGAAAATCACCAAGCGAAGAACCTCAGTAGCTTTTTAAGATGGTATTCCACTTGCTCCTTTGGTGTGCAGTGGAACCGCACCAACAAGATCGAACTAGTAAATGTTCAACAGCAGAAAACTGTCGTTTTGAACCAAACTTGTTCACGACAATTCATGCGTCCTTCCTCTACTAGATAATGCTTCCGTTCTTTCGAATTCCAAAATTTCACATGTAGCAAAGACAACACACGAGAAGATGTAATCAACAAAAAAAAATTACAATCCAAACACATAAAATGGTCTACGAATTAACTTACTTTAACATTCCAGGTAGAGCTGTGAGTATTTGTGATGATGATCATAATATTAATCATCAATTTCCCAATCAATTGATTTCTCGTTGAACTATATACAATGATAGGAAGCAATCAAACTCATTGCCGAAGTTGGAGGTGTTCCCTACACTTTCAAGCCAGTCAGCTTCCAAGAGTGGCCACAATTAAAGCAACAAACCAAGTATGGCCAACTCCCCTTCTTAAAGTCATCTGACAATCCAGACTTCGAGTTGTGCCAATCGATCGCAATCGCTCGATTCGTCGCTCGTGAAGGTAATTTGTATCCATCCTCCAACATTGATGCATCATTCTCTGATGAATATGTCAACACCATCAAGGTGAGTATTTTTTCCAAGTTGATCGTCACTTATTGATCGTTACGACCATCATCACTACATTGTTTTACAAATAATCCAAATATTATTATTATAATATTAATGGTTTGGTTTCCTGTTGAATATTTGATCTTCGTAAATTTATCATTCTTTTCAATGGATACTCTGGTATTCCTCTCGATAATTCCGCATCATTTAGGATTTGAATGATGCTTACTTCAAGGCATTCTTCAGTCCAAACAAGGATGAAGATCTAAAGAAATACTACGAAGGACCATTCGTTCAGATTTTGAAGGCTCTCGAAAAGGAAGTCAAACCATCCGGATATCTTGTTGGCGACTCTCTTACTTGGGCAGATTTGTTCTTGTTCGATTTGTTGTCTGGTATTGGAAAGGGTCAAGATTTGACCGCTTATCCAAAGCTTGCTGCCTTGAAGGAAACTGTCGCAAAGAATCCAAAGGTAGCTCAGTATTATGAATCCGACAGAAACTTGAGAAAGTAAATGGAGAGAATACATGTGGAAAATTCGTCTTTTATAATATTACTGTGTTGATTGTGGAAAGTTCAGCTCCACATTTGTGGACAATAAACGTTACGAGGTTTACCATCAATTCAAGTTTCAGAAGAAAAATCAAAAAATTAAAGTAAACCACAAAAGCGATCGCATTTCTAGGCCTCTCTGGCAGCTGACACGAGGCAACTTCGAACTCTCTCACTCTAACAACGGCTTCATACCTGGAAAATGCTTGTAGAGAAAAAGAATTTTCCTTCATGGGGAGCCTCTATCAACGAGCTTTGGTGTCCATCGCGGGCAGAGGGAATGCATCAACGCATCCAACCTGTGGTCATTACCCGCTTACATTCCTTGAAAGATTGGATTTCTTGATGACGAATATTCACTTTTTTTTACTATTGTCGGGTGTTCACTTCATCGCACTTACGGTCGCCAACAAGTCTTTTCGCTCAAAAAAATGTTTCAATCATTTATCTCGCATCTTTCATCGACCTTCTCTTCTCGTCCCATTCTCTCCTCCGTTGTTGCTGGTGTCTCGTCCTTGTTGTTGCTTTATCAAGGAAAGAAGTATTACAATGGAGGTCAAGTGAGTGCTGACTTGTTGTCGAAATCTAATTTGAAAGGAAAGATTGTGATTGTTACTGGTGCTAGTCCTGGTGGTATTGGCTATGAGACTGCCAAAGTCTTACATTCTGTCGGAGCCACTGTGATTCTGGCTGTGCGTGATGAAAAGAATGGAAATGAATCCAAGAGATTGATTGAAAAAGAGAATCATGGAGGTTCTGATCGATTGGTAGTCATGCTCATGGATTTAACTGATTTGGCAAGTGTGAAACAATTTGCCACAGAATTTAAAAAACAATTTTCAGAATTGGATATTTTGATTAACAATGCTGGAATTATGATGTGCCCCTTTGCAACTACAAAGCAAAATATTGAGATTCAATTTGGAACGAATCATGTTGGTCACTTTTTATTAACTTTATTATTACTCGATCTCATCAAGAAATCCAGCATTGGTCGCGTCATTAATGTTTCTTCACTTGCAGCTTCTGGAATTAAACAAGCAGAGACCAAAACCTTTGCTTCATTCACAGAAGAGTCAGTCAAGGGCGATGGAAGCAATTTGGGAGTGTCAGTGGGTAAAATATATTCTCGTTCCAAGTTTGCGAATGTACTTTTCACTAAAAAGTTGGACAGAGAATTGAAAAAGGATTCCCCAAATGCTGCAAGCTATTCGTGTCATCCAGGAGTGGTTCGTACAAATTTGGGGAGACATTTACCTCGATGGTTGATGGTTGTAGTGACTCCAATCTTTTATTACTTTACAAAGTCGCCACTCGATGGAGCACAGACGAGTTTGCATCTTGCTCTATCTCCTTCTTCAAGTTTGAAGGGTGGAAATTATTATAGTGATTGTAAGGAAAAGGTTGGAAATCCATTGGAGAATTCCACCGAATTGCAAGATCGATTGTGGGAAACAAGTTTGGAATTGTGTCAAGAATATTTGAAGTAGCAGAAACATTGTTGGTGGAAATAATGTTCCCCTTGTGTTGTCCACACATTTGAAATGTCAACCTGATGTGAAATAAAGCTGTGTGACACACCTCTTTTAAACCAATTTTTTCACCACTTGTGGCTGTTTCTCAACAACACACTTGAATTCAAAAAATGTCATCTTTATCACACCCTCACCATCAAGGATCCTCTTCAAGTTTACACGACAAGGAAAAGAACAACGAAAGCGATCACAGCAGCAAGGACACCTCTGAAAAAGAAACGGAATTAATTTCTACAGTTGATCCAGTCATCAATGAATATTCCAATGCGAATTCCATGATGCCATCCGAACACGAATTTGATGTATTTGCCGATCATGTCCTCGAGAGTCTTGTACAAGACGACGACGACGACGAGGATGACAACGACGACAACATTGAAACAATCATTATCGACCTTTCCTCTTCTCAAGAAATTACCGTCGGAGTTGGAGGTGAAGATATTCCGAGATGTGTCTTCAATTTCACCTCACATCCTAATGATTCACTTTCACACCTCATGGAAAGAGTATTTTCTGAAATTTCTACACGTACCACACTCTTGCAAGAAGAAGAGAACAAGGAACAACCATCATCTTGTTCACGTGCCATTCTCATCATTGTTTCACCATTATCAAGTCGTCATCTTGCCGACGAGGACTTGACTGTTCGACAAGAAATGACTGAAATTATTTTTCAACGTCGACGAGATGTGAAATATTTATCCATTCAAGATGCTTCGTATTTGACATCATTGGCTTGTTCGAAATTAAGTGCAATGGTTGTACATTTGGGATATGAAACCAGTCATGTAGTGGCAATTGTAGATGGACAAGTGAGAATGGATTCATTAAGGGTGATTGAAAATGGTGGAATGAGTGAAAAGAAGTTGAATGAAGAGTTGGAGAGAAGACTCAAGTTGGTGGAAGGAAATGAAAATCTAAACGTTACACAAGAGTTATTGAATCATGTAAAACAAAGTTATTTAAAACGTTGTAAAAGAAATGTATTCGAACAATGGAATGGAGAAGATCAAGTTTCATGTTCCAATGACATGATCTCTTTCTCGAACATTCCATTCGGACATGAAATGATAGAGACAACCATGGAAGACTTATTCTTTTCAAAACAATCACTCCACTCTCTTTCACAACTCATTTCTGATTGCATTTCATACATTTCAGATGAATCCTTGGACTTGGAGAATAACATTATTGTTTCAGGAAATGGATTTATTCCTCTCATTGAAAATTTCCATGAACGTCTTTCTTCAGATTTAAGCTCATTATTGGGTCATGAAATTGTCATTCGTCATTCACATTCACAACAAGTGAGAAATTTAGCATGGATTGGAGCGAGTATCTTGACAAGTGTACCTGAATGGGTTTCACCTTTTTGTGTCACTCGAGAGAGTTTTGAACGAGATGGAGGTTCATGCATTTGTACGAAATCTAATGATGTTATTTATTCTTCTCTTCTTTAATTTTGAAATGAATTAATCGTATTAATGGTTATTTTCTACTTTCAATGGCTATTAACGAGCTAAACAATTTGTAAATTTCAGCCTATTCGAATCAAGCCCCTTGGAAAAGACAGTTGACACAAATCCTCATATTTCTAAAAAAGGCGAAAAATAAAAAAACAACAAAAAAAAAAGTGACATCCTTCTTGTGTCGCATGATTACGTGACCATATCCTCCGTGTCAATCCTTTTCAGTACAAAAGAGACAACCTAGCTGTACTATTGATTGTGAGATCTTACTCATGGGCAATCACCATACGACCACCGTCCACCATTCCAATCCAAACATCTTTAATGAGATCCAACCATCTTCTCCTTCGAATGGTGACCAACACCACCATGCAACCCATTCCAAGTACTTTTCCAAACGTAAATCACAACGTTCAATGACCTCCTCTTTTGTTTCTTCTTCCGAGAATGTCCATGTTTTATCAAATCCATCAACATTCATGAATTCAAACCCACAATCGGATGAGGACAGTCATGATATAAATGCATTAACCAAAGATATGGAATTTACTGCTGATTTACTTCGACTGGTGAAGGAACAATCTCAAATGGATGAACACGAGAAAAAGAGTGGATTACCATTTGGGGTGATTTTGGTTGGAAGTTGTGACTCTGGAAAATGTAAGTTGTTGTTTGTTATAATAGTTTTGTGTTGATTAGTGAATCCATCAATTCCAATATATCAACCATCATGATCCTACGTGAAATATATGTTATACCATTCTTGTGTGCTTCACCCATTTCGAATGTCAATATTCCTGAATACATGTTGGTGATGGATGACTTTATTCCTCCAATGGTAGCCACATTGTGGAATCAATGGAAATTTCAATCTTCATCGCTTTCACAATCCGAAAGAATTGAATTTGGAAATGCCTTAATGACCTATCTTGTCACGAGTATGAAACGATTGATCCTTTTAGCTATTCGGACAAAGAAGCAATTCGAATCATCTTTGGATTCTTCCCAAGTGTCCAATTCTTCTTCTTCCGAAAGTCATATCCATGAACAACAAGAAGAACCATCTCTCGTCGACTCTGAAACTTCAACGACTACTACCACTTCAACTTGTTCGAGTTGCTGCTGCTGTTCCTGCTCCCTTTGGAAACACTTATTCTCTCGATATTCTGTCGTGATGGATCTCTTATTTAACCAACGATCGCCTTCCACAACAACAACTTCTTTAAAGGAATCGATCAGTGGTTTTAGTTGTGGAAATAGTATTAATACTTGTAACAACAACAACAATTCAAAGAGGAATTTGAAATGCATCACAGAAGAATATTCAAAAGAGGAACAATGGATACCCTTTGAAACTCTCTTTTTAAATCCACTTTCTAAACACCTGTTACAATCCATGTGGATGAATCATGACTTGTTACGTCAATTATGTGCTATATTTCGAGAGCCAGAAATTTCTCAAATCTACTATGGAGTCAGCAGCTTTAATCGAGAGAATGGCCACTCCTTGTGTGGTCAAAAAGAATTCTTGAAACCAGTGGATACGTGTAGTTGTAATTGTGGTTGTGATTGTGGCAGTGTTGAGACTGTTGGAATGGTTCATGAAATGCTCTATGGAAACTATTTGCATTATTTCCTTCAGGAAGAGCGAGTATTGTTGCGATTGGCCAATGAGGTCTTGAATAATCCTTTGAACAATATCTTACAGGAAGAGGTTGTGTTAAAAGCCAAAGTTCTCACCACATCGATCCAATCACTCAAATTTCAATATTCGCAACGATCGATTTGTACTCGAGTCATTCGAGTCATTGAAAAGAGAAAGAAAGAATTAAGAAAGCTTGAAGGAGCAACCATTCATGATTGTACAACTAATCTACTACAAACTCAACCATTGAAGAATACAACAAAGAGTCATCATCAACAAGACATCAATACGAGTGGTGGCGTTGGTGGTGTTTGTGGTGGTAGTGGTAATACATGTTCATCTGTGGTTGTCTCCTCATCATCATCAACAACAACAAATAATAGCTCTCTTAAAATTCGCATTCCAAAACTTGATTTGAATCGAGCTCAATTACAAACAATGAATACTGTTGGAATGCAATCATCATCACCTTTACTTCCAAAGAGTGCACGAGGAGGTAATACTTCCTCTCGAAACAATTCATTGAATTCATCAAGAGTGAATAGTCCTTCTTCTCAGACTCCAACTCTTCATGAAAGACTTTCACAAGAGGAATCTGAATGGCATCTGAATGGTACGAGTCCAAGAAGTCCAATGTCATCCAGAAAGCCTTCAAGTGCTGCTCAGAAATTAATGGAAATGGTTCGAAAGAGATCGAACAGTAATAACAACAACAACAACATGGCAATGAGTACTTCTCCAAAATCACCTTCTCGATTCATGAATGCACAGAATAATACTTGTTCGAGTCCACAATCTCAATTTACCAATTCAAGAAATGCAACGAGTTCCATTGCAAAAGTCATGCAAGAATCGTCCAATGCACCACTCGATGCAATGGAAAAACGAAAATTACAAAAATTTACAATGATTGATACTCCTGGACTTTCTTCACAACGAGATTTAGTGGTCATGACTATCAATGCTTCCACCAAGCCAACCTCAACTTTTCTTTTGAAAAGTGTGGTTTTTGTATTTTCATTGGCAGATTTTGATTTACCTTGTTTGGATTCATCAGAGTTCGAGACACGATTAGAAGAGAGTTTGAACTTGTTTGAAAAAACCATGACTCTCTCAAGTTTGAAAGAACGAAGGAAAATACTTCTAATGACCCATGTCGATATTTTTGTTCACAGGATGAGTCATTTGGGAAATGATGAAAGAGATCGCTTGTTAAAGATCCTTAATTCTGATCGATCGAGAGAGGACACTGATCACTTAATAGGTGCGTGCTTTAAGTGGATTCTCTCACAATTTAAAAACATTGAGGAGGGTCGCAATTTCAATCATAAATATACCCTTGAGGTGTATGCCATTAATTTAATGAATGAAAAACAGGTCAAAGAGTTCACTTTTGCACTCACAGTCAAGGATGATGGAATTTTGAAACAAACACAACAGCAAGTGATCACTGTGTTCACATGTCCCTCATTGAAGGGAGTTGAGTGCGAAGAAAATCGCAAACTGCTTTGTAATCATTCCTTTGTTGATGTGGAATTCAAGTTTCGAGACGACGAGACAATGTCACGACCTTAAAACATGTAATCTTTACTTTTTAATCATTCCAATGTTCATCAAATAATCCACAGTATTTCTGATGGTCTCCTTTGTATCAATAAATTTCATTCCAAATGTTTCCTTAATCTTTGTGGTGTTAAAATTTTGAGGCTTTCCAATGGAGCTGTTGATGTATTGCCGAATTCCTTTTGGTTGAAATAGACCTGCAACTTTGGCCACTGCATTTCCAAATCCACTTTCTAACTTGGTGGTGGGCAGTCGCTTTGTCCAAGGATTTGATTCTTTTGGATATAATTCTCGTAATATTTCGACGACTTTGGACATGGCCACAGTCTCACAACAAACAATAAATCTTTCAACTTTGGAAGGAGAAAATCTTGTTCTGTTGTTCATTTCATACTCCATGGCATAAATATGAGCTGCTGCTACGTCGATGACATCAACCAACGGCAGATACAATGAGAAAATAACTGGAAATTCACCATTTGCAATTTTCATGATACCTTCATGACTTTGATTGACTTGTTTTGGCATGATTGCTTTTCCAATGACTTGGCTGGGGCATATAGTAACCAATTCCAAAAAGTCCTTTCGTCACAAATAGTAAGGGGATTATTATTTACACAAAATTAAAAAATCCTCGTCAACTTGTAACACTTACATTACCATGTTTCTCTTCACATTCTTTCATAAATTTCCAGGCTGCTTTCTCGGCACTGACCTTTGAAAACGAATAAGGATTCCATTTTAAGCTTGATAGGGTATTCCAATCGTTTTCATCGTAAACCTTATTTTCCTCCGCTGTGTCCACGATTGCTGCAATGGAGGAGGTTAGGATTATCCTCTTTAACCTCTTGTCATCTTCATTCGATTGAGTTTCTCTTAATTTGACACATTCTTTCAAAACGTTGAGCGTTCCATTGACAGCAGGATCCACTAAATCGAGTTGTGGATCATCCACGGTGACCTTGTATGGCGAAGCAACATGATGAACAAATTGACATTCCTTTATCGCTTGTTCAAAACTTCCTTCTTTTAAAAGATCCGCTTCAAAGCATTGTACTCGCTCTTTCAATGAATTTTCATCAAAGAAATGATTGGATGCATCGGGAATTGTTTCTTTTTGATAATTGAGCAAAGCTTGAAATAATTCGTCTCTTCCTTTCGGCAAGGAACGCACGGTGGTATGAATTTTATATCCTTTTTGAAGCAATTGGTAGATGAGATGTGAGGCAATAAATCCAGTTCCTCCGGTAACGCATACTGTTATTGTTGTTGCTGTGGACGATGTTGCAGATGGAGAAGAGGATGATGAAGAAGAGGCTCCTGCACTTTCTTCAACCGCAAGGTTTGTGTTGATGGGGGTAGAACTATTTTCTTGAAGGGTGGAGCCTTCAATGATTAATTCTCGTGGTTCCGAACTTGTTTGCAAAGATGACAGAGTAGGCACATCATTCGTTACTACTTGCTGACTACCACTTTCCGAGTGTTCTGAAGAAGACATCGAGCCGAGACAGAGAGAAGACTTTTTTTTTTGTTGTTTGAGGAAATTCAACCTCAGTGATCCCAAAAAGCAACTCCGGAGGAAAATTGCACTTTTAGAGGACATTTTTCACCACATGCGCAGGAATTTTCTTATGTAAAAGTTTCCTTGAAACCTAAGAGGAGACCCTTCATCCTTAATGAGACGTCACTTCAGGTCATTTCTGAAAAAAAGGACACTTGGAGAAATTGAAGATATGTAAAGTTATATCTCGCAGCATTTGCAACCGAGACATCACAACAACATCTCCACAAAATGCAATCATCAAAACAATGAGCGTTACTCTCTCTCCATCGAGCTACTCGTCGACTGCCTCCTCTCACCATCCCCAACACGAGGAGGATGGAGATGATCATCACCACAATGAAAGCTTTAACCAACCAACAATCTCCTCAACAGGCAACCCAGCTCACCATTCGATACAAGAACCTCATCACAATGCTAGGGCATCCTTGTCGAATTTGCAACTATCAAACACGAGCAAAAATCCAGTTCCTGCAGGACGTCTCACAACGACAGCCATGCATGGTCATCCCATATCGGATCACAATTCCAAGAAATCCATGAAATTTCCTCTCTTTTACAGAGGCGTGAGAAGACAAATCTTTGTGATCAATACATGTTGTGGTTTGGTAGAGTTGAATTGTTTGAAACTGTCATGCTTGATTGGTATGATCCTCACGGTGATGGGATTGGTGTTGTTGGCTGGTTTTTCCATATCGACTTTTGTGGTGGCCTCACAACGAAATTCAGAAACATTAATTGCCGTGGGGCAAGTGTACAGTTATTTCGAACAGGCAAATACATTAATCTTAAACACAGTATATCAAACAGCTCTAGATTCAAATCTGAGCAATGATGCTGAGACTAATTATAAATATTCAAACAAAATGAAAGAATATACGGCAGTATCGAACCAGCTTCTTGATTTGATGGAAACCATTGTCGAGTCTCTCGGAGGTGAAGATATGAAGATCAAATTCAAGTATACTCAAAATGCGGCCAATGCATGGGTTGCCTGGAATGCTCACTTATATCTCATGTTGTCCTTTGGGCAAGTCAATGAAAGTGTGTCTCGTTTACAGTCGTCAGAATATGGAGCTGTGAAAAAGAGTTTTCAAGATGGTGTTACGGATCTAGTTGAACACGTGAGAGGCATTGAAAAAGGAAAAGATGCTAACCTCGTCGTTACGACTGTTATCCAACTTACTGTGATCGTCGTTTCAGTATTATTGCTTTCTCCTCTAATTGTTATGATTTTCTCCTATGCTATCAATACAGATTCTAAAAACACTGAGAAGTTCAGAAAAGCTAATGAAGTTATGATAATGGATACCATTGAGAATCCTAATACTAGAAATCTCTTCAAATTGCATTGTGAAAAAGAGGATAATTTGCATAATTATTGTTTGTTAGAAAAAATTCAACACTTTAAATCTCTTTCAGTTAAATGCTTAGAAATGGAGAAAATGTCAAACGTCTCAGAAAAATTTACAAAGTTTGATCAGGAGAAGTTTGAGGTTGCCTTCGAGATATATGCCTTACTTGAGGGTGATGAGGATACACCTGTGTCAATTCCAGAAAACCTGATATCTGTCGCTAAGGATGTACTTGATGCGTACAATTTAAAACAAATTGATTTTCTTCCCTTCGATATGTTCTCTAGTATCGAAAAGGAGCTTTGTACTATAATGCTAGATTGTCATCACAGGTTCAAGCAAAGTCTTGTCAACCAAAAGGAAATGAGGTTGGATAAGATTAAAATTTCAGAGTTGCTGAATAAAAATCATAAAGATGATTTGTGATCTACAAAAAGATTATGGCTCAACCGTACAATTGTTTTCTACCTTCCTTTCCAATGAAGTTGCAGATGAAGACTCACAGTCTATGCTCTCTGAAAGTGTAGAAGGAGAGAAATCTAATGGCTCAGTAATCTTTGTAGTCGAAGATAAGGAAGTTGTGGATTGCTTTTGTTCGAGTGGATTAAAAGACAACGTGTCATCAATGTCATCGTGTACAGAGGTTTCTGTAGGATCTGTTGATCTTGCACGTTCTTGTCTGGTTTCTTTATATCGAGCCCCAATTACAAAGAGAACCCCCAACAAAATTAGAGCGGCTCCTACCAACACTAGAGGAGAGGGAATCTCTTTGAAATACACGACCCCAACTGATGTAGCAACCAAAGGAGAGACTGTAGAATAAATTGACACAATCGTTGGAGTGGAGAGTTTTGAGGCATATGTAGTTATTACAAATTGAAGGCTCCCATAAGGAATGGCAGCATAAAGTACTCCTAATACCGACATGGTATCTACCTTCCTTAATGAAAATGATGGAAATGCATACAAGGCACAAAGGAATGATGTGCCCAATCCAAAGAAAAAGGACCAAAATGTTACAGTCACAGCTGGAACTCCACTTACTAGTAAGTTCCTTTGATGGATTAAATAAATAGCATAACTAAAGGTGTTGCCAAGCAAACATAACAATCCTAATATAAACGAGTAGCTGATTCCTTTGGTTCCATCATGCAATAAGATAAAGTAGTATGGAAGTCTTTCGAATGGTGACGAATTGGAATAGGAATCTGGTTCAAGCTCTCTAGCTGTTGGGTAATTTTTGCTTAATGCAGACACCAGCAGCATGGACATCGCTAAACCCACACATTATCTAGTCACAATTCTTGCATTCTTCAATACTTACCTCCACCTACGGCAATAAGCACTCCAATAAATTTGAGTATGGATTTTGTTTCTTTTCCCATCATCATTGATAATGTACAGACTATCACTGGCACCACTGGTTGAATAACGCCTGTTATTGTGGAATTTGTTAAATAGAGACCTGCAACAAACAAGACTTGGTTCAGTACTACCAATGTTCCACAAATAGCCAGCTGCTTTGCTTTCTTTAAGTCAGGTATTCTTCGTATTATATGGGAAACAATTGCTGACTTGTCGTCATAAAATACATTATAAATCCATCCTAAACAACGACTTCCATAAATATTCGTATGGTTAATTCTAAACCTTCGAGCTCTTTTCATCATGTATTTTTTGCTCTTGAATGTAAAGTTTTTGTCCACAATCAACATCAAAGGAAATAAAGAGATCACAATAATGACGCAACGAACAAAAGCAAATATGAGAGGATGCAAAATTTTCATCGAATGAGGTGTTATAATCAAGAAGCCTGAAAACATTGCCAAGTTGCACCAAATCAAGACATGTGAAAGAACATTGGATTTAAACCAGTCCCAAATAGAACTGAACTTGGAATCCTTTGTTTGAATGATTTCTTCTTCATTGCTAGGAATCGTGGTGTCCAATTTCAGGCCTTCTACTGTTTCATCCATTTCAATGAGCTCTGAATTGATAGCGAGTTCTTGTTGACCCTCTGGGACATCCCCATATGAAGCCTTGGTGGAATAATACTCGAATGAAAGTCTTGATTCATTCGGAGTGGCCATTTTCAAAGTTGAATACTTTTTTGAAGAATATTCTTAATACATCAAGAAATTACTTGATGCAAATTAGTAACGCTAGTGTTGTTGCAATAATATTGTTTGTGTTGTAGTAGTTGTTGAAGAAGGAATACGTCTTGTTTTTTCATCAAGCGACTTGTTGTTTATCGGAAAAGCACCACTATACCCCTTTGAAAGGTATTTTCATCTGATCTTTTTGATTGCTTTTTGATGATTTAAAATCGTCCACTCTTTCAACTCCGAACAGAGAATTCGCTACTACTCGATTGTTTCTTTTGGAAACAGTGCGGCTTTTTTATGGTGAGCACAAATGTAAACACCTTTTTAGATCTCTCCTCTCTTGTTGATCTGCTCCAATATGAAAGCTTTGTGTTTACTGTTCTTTCAACAAAATTGAATGAAAAAATGAAAGAAATGCATTTCAAGCAGAAGAATACGTTCATCTCGTAGATGAAGATGATCCTAGAGGAGATGAATGAATTGAGTTTTTATCGGAATATGGAAACCAACACGCACGAGAGCCCTTTGCACATTGTAAAACTAAAAGAAGTAGAAACAATATTTATCAACTTTAAAAAAACACTTACTTCAGAACCAACTAATATTTGGATTGACGAAGACAGTTTCAAGAAGATGACAAACGAGAAGTATTAAAATTTTTTGGCTGTAATGAAGCCTCTTGGATTTACAAGTATTATGAGGGAAAAGTGGTTGCAGTCATTTGCACAAATGGGTGGATTAGGTGTGAATGAACGGAGTGGAGAACTACTGTTATGTATGATAGTGGAAACAACCATGCTAAATTCTATCGATGACATCCACTGTAGTGTTAGATCAGCACCTGCCAGATTTTTTATCTGGTCTCGACAACACACATCAGTACAGACCAAGAAAAACAGGAAAAACAAACATCCCCACACCTTTATGTCGATCTTTGTCCCTTCCATTGCATCCGTGTCACTAACTGTGATTCTCTCCTCTTTAATAATTTTTTCATTATCATCACCAATTTTCACAACGACTCAGGGTCTAAATCTCAACATTGCGCAACAACATGGATCAGCTTCTCCAAAACTCAACAATCAGGATTTAATGTTTTGCAGTTTCAATATTCAAGTTTTTGGTAAGACGAAAATGAGCAAAGCAGATGTGGTCAATGTTCTTCTGAAAATTCTATCGGAATGTCATGTCACCTTTGTCATGGAGGTTCGTGATAGCACTGGGTCTGCTATCGTTGATTTGTTAGATAAGCTCAACCAATACACCAACAATACAAGGTCATATCGACTGCAAGTAAGTGAAAGGTTAGGAAGAACCTCAAGCAAAGAACAGTATGGTAAGTTCTTTAATTTTAAATTTCAAATTAATAATTATTTCTTTAAGCATTTATTTATGATTCCATAATGGCTCAAATAAGCTCAACGTTTCAATTTCCAGTTCAGTTTGATTATTTTGAAAGACCTCCATTCTCTGTGATTCTCACTAATCTAAAAAACTCTTCTTTTCATCAGCAGCTTTTTATAACTGGCATCCACACCTCTCCAAAATATGCAGTGCAAGAAATTGATCATTTATTCAACGTTTTTCAATACTACATGCCACAACAAAATACCTCAAAGCTGGTTCAAACAAATTGGCTTGTAACTGGTGATTTCAATGCGGGATGTAGTTATGTACGTCCAAGCGATTGGGCTAAAATACGATTACGAACAGATAAGAATTTTGAGTGGTTGATCAAGGATGATGATGACACAATGGTGAAAACCAACTGCCCCTATGATCGCTTTGTAATGCCAAAATCTCGTTCATTGGATATTTCTCAATACGAAGTATTCCCTTACTCTCACAAGTGGAATTTGAGTCAATCCCTTGCCATTGAGGTTTCTGACCATTTTCCAATACGCCTTTTAGTCAAGAATTGGAATCGCTAACACGTTTATAAAACTGATCGACACATAATTTATTTACCATCTTCAAAGCTCTTCTTGTCCAACAACAGAAAGTGGAAGTCTTGGTGCATTCTTGCCATACTTGTTAACCAACTTTCTTGCCTTATCAGCAACATTATCAGCAGTAATATTGAGGTACTTGTAAACCTCTTCAGCAGCAGCACTGGCACCAAAGGTGGTCATACCAACACAATAGTGAGAAAAACTGCTCCAACCAAATGTTGATGAAGCTTCAGCACTCACAACTGGAATTCCTTCTGGGAAAACAGATTTTCTGTATTCAAGAGGTTGCTTGGTGAACAACTCCCAACTAGGCATGCTGACAACATTGACCTTGAGATCAGACAACAAACGAGCAGCTTCAACAACAAGTGACACCTCAGAACCAGTTCCGACCAAAACAACATCTGGATTCTCATGGCTTTGGATGGTGTAGGCACCAAGAAGTGTCTTTTGAATATCAGTACCGTTCAATTGTGGCAAATCTTGACGGGAAAGAATTAAGGAAGTTGGAGTCTTTGTAGATTGGATAGCATACAAATAGGCACCGCTGGTTTCTCTTCCATCAGCAGGTCTGATCACAGTATGGTTTGGAATTGATCTCAACAATGGAAGAACTTCCACAGGTTGGTGAGTTGGACCGTCTTGACCAAGTCCAATACTATCATGAGTGAAAATAAAGATGTTTGGAAGTTGTGACAAAGCACTCAATCTAAGAGCTCCCAAAGCATAAGAAGCAAAGTTCAAGAATGTACCAACATATGTTCTTAGAATACCGTGGTAGAGAATACCGTTAGCAATTGCAACCATGGCATGTTCACGAACACCAAATCTGATGTATCTTCCAGTTCTATTCTCAGGTTGCATATCCTTACAACCACTCACATCGGTCAAGTTAGATGGAGTCAAATCAGCAGAACCACCCACAAGAGAAGGAATGAGTGAATAAATTGCATTCAAAACTTGTTGTGAGGTTGATCTGGTTGCAATCTTCTTGTCTTCATTGTATTGAGGTAACTTGGCCAATATGTCTCCTTCCAATTGATGGGCAATCATTCTTTGGAGTTGTTGTGCTTCTGTTGGATGTTGTTGTTCATATTGTTGCTTCAATGAGTTCCATTGAGCAAGACGTTGTTTGTTTCTGGAAATAATTGGAGCAAAATCTTGTCTAACAATTTCTGGAACAATGAATGATTGCTCTCCATTGAATCCACAAATTTCTTTCAAATTTTTCAAAGCATCAGAACCGAGTGGAGAACCATGAACCTTAGCAGTTCCTTGCATCTTGGTAGCATAACCAATTGTTGTCTTACAAACAATCATGATTGGCTTGTCAGTGATAGTATGAGCTTCCTCGATGGCCTTCTTAATAGAGAGCAAATCATTGTCAGCATCATGGACAGTAATAACATGCCATCCCAAACCTTTAACAACAGCTGGTGTGTCTTGAGTGAAGGTCAAGTTAGTGTTACCATCAATTGTGATGTTATTGTCGTCGTAAAAGACAATCAATTTGTTCAATTTTTGATGGCCAGCAAATGACATGCCTTCAGTCACAACACCTTCCATCAAGCAACCATCTCCACAAAAGACATAGGTATAGTGGTCAAAGAGTGGGAGTTGATCCTTATTGAAACGAGCAGCTAAGTGTGCTTCAGCAAGAGCCATACCAATAGCATTACAAATACCTTGTCCCAATGGTCCAGTAGTTGCATCAACACCTTCAGTGTGACCAAATTCTGGGTGACCTGGAGTCTTTGAATGCAAAGTTCTGAATTTTTTGAGATCATCGAGCGTCATGTTGTAGTCAGTGAGATGCAACATGGCATAGAGTAAAGAACAACCGTGACCGTTGCTCAAAACAAAGCGATCTCTGTTGATCCAATTAACATCATCTTTGGATGATTTAAAGAAGAATTTCCACAAAACATATGCAATTGGACTCATTCCGATTGGCATACCAGGATGTCCACTCTTTGCTTTTTTCGACAGTATCAGCTGTCAAACAACGTAAAGTAGCAACAGCAATGTGTTGGAGGTATGGTCTAAGAACTTTAGCAGTGGACTTGACAGTATTTGATCCAAAATCAACATTTCTCAAAACTCTAACATCCATTGTGCTAAATTGTTCCAACAACTGTTTGTAAATTGATGATGTTTGAGCTAACTTTTCAATGCTGCTCTTGTTAGCAGGAAGAGTCAAACCATCAGACAAGATTTGCAAAATTGTTGGGCATGTCAACAAGTTACGAACTGCCTCTACAGCAACTTTTTGCTTTTCCTCGCACAAATTGGCGTTCAAAACCAAAACGTCAGTATAGGCGAATGGTTTATCGCTTGCTCCAATAAGTTGAATCTTGTAATTATCCTTCTCAAGAATAGACTTGATTTCGCTCAAATTCTCACTATATCCAACATAATAATCAGCCAAAGGTTTGTGTTGTTTCACTGAAGAAACAAACTCGGCGTCGGATGCAATAATTGAAGAATTCAAAATTGTTCTGTGCTTTTCACAAGCTTGTCTATCTACTTGTTCTGCTTTCTGTGGAAGATCATCATGTTTCAAATCAATAATTGAAGATGTGGATGATTTCACAAATTGCTCATACAAAGAAAGAACAGTGTATGCATCTGCTGATGTAATGCCAGGGAAAACAATCTTTTCATAACCGACTTGTTGAGCCAATTGCAACAAGGATGAAACTTGTTGAGTTGCAACTGAAGGAGATGACACCAAAAAGTTAGCACATAAATATTGTGGGAAACCGTAGAATTGTTGATTCACCTTGGCACTTTCAGAAACGAAATCAAAAGTTTCACCAGCAACATTCTTCACCGTTTCAGCATCCAATGCCTTGATTCCTCCCTTGGAGACCAAGAAAGGAAGAAGAGTAGTGTCCACACATGCAACATCAGGAAGGCTTTCCAAGTCCTCATCTTCGTAACAATTAAAGTCAACAAATTTCACTTGATATCCCGAAATTTGGGTTGGGAAGGCTTGTTTGATCTTTTCCAAAACACCTTCAGGGAGGTATGGGTAGAGTCCTACTGAGAGAGTGTTGTTGGATGGTGAAGGTTGTTGGGACATGTCGGAGAAACAACGAAAATGAGAGAAAGGTTTGGGATTTTTTTTGAATCTGCTATTGACCATAATTGTATTTATTGTCGCCCTATCGATTGGATGTTTTGAAAATTGTTATCGATAATTATTGCTCCCTTTCTCAAGGAGGCGATTCAGATGACGCCTTTATTTAAATCAACATTATGAACAATTTCAAAAGTGCAGATCAGATGATGATTCTTGGTATTCATTAACTTCAAAGAGAGAAAGAGTGAGATTTCCGAAATAAATTATTGTGGTTGTTGTTACTACCATGATCAATTTAATTGCATCATTCTCCAAAAAGTCTTTTCATGGCTTCCTTTCTCTCTTCCGTTCGTGTAAATTCTTTATTCATCAAAGAGAAAATGCTGGGTTGTTTTTCTGAATAGACTTTTCTCAGCTCATAGGGTAAATACCCCAATATTGTAAGGCCAACAATGAATGCTACTTTAAAACCGAGAGAAGCACGAAGTTTTTTCTCCGTTTCAAAGAGTCCCTGTTTCAATTCGTGCAGAGCCTTGACGGTCTGCCACATAAACCTTTGCTTGACTGTTTTCGTCATTTTGTTTTTTAAAAAATTAAATAATTATGAAGGGACTCAATAATATTTATGCAATTCTCGTAAGAGATGACAAGTTACGAAAAAATCTCAGAAGGCCAACCTATAGCCAAATTGACGTCATCAATAATCGCTCTCGGTTGCAGACATTGCCATCATCTTCTCTCTCTGAAACACTTTATTCCACAATCATCACAATCTCCACAGAATCATCATGCAACAACAACAACAACAACCAGGATTCGCCTCCGATCCTCAACAACAACAAATTCTTCACAATCTCTCCATAAAATGTTCCGAATATATTTCTCAACAAGATTGTTTTTCTCTACTTTCGCAATCAAATTGGAATTATGAATGGTGTGAAAGAATTCTATACACAATTCCGAATGTTATATTTTCACAAACTGGTATTCCGAAAGAATTAGGTCTCCGCCTCATTCTCTCAGAATCGAATTGCAATGAAGAAACTTGTCAACTCTATGTCAACATGGTACTCGATTTTGCTCATAAAACAAATCTAAATTGGTGGTTGTGTGTGGACTGTTTGAGTCAAGCCAAGTGGAGTGTAGAAATAGCTTTTGAAATGTTTCAACGATGCAAACATGAAATACCTGAGAGTGGGTTTGTGAATTTATCAAGAACGATTTCTGTTGTGAATACTAATGATGAATTTCAAGATAGTGGAGATGAAAATGAAAACATTACTTCGTACAACAACAACCACACCAACAACAATACTATGTTATCTTCATCAACAACAGCATCCCCTTGCATTGGAGGAGTTCTTTTGAACTCAAATCAGCAATTGTCATCATCGGCTTGTGATAATCCAAACATGTTAGACAATGATAACGTTCTTCACGAAAATACACCAGAAAGTTCTCCAAATGAAAGTGCCAACATTTTGAACACTGGACGAATATCCATTATTAGTAATTATTTCTGAGATTTTATTCAACACGAAAGCGAGAATTGAACTAGCTCTGTTCTCACTATTTCATATTCAATTTGTTCAATTTTCCTCTGATCATTTTGCAATAAGGATTCCTCTTTTCGTTTAAATTGAAATAATTTTGATGATACTCCTCTGCTGGATAGAACTCAGAAGCAGCTGTAATTTCTGTCACAATTGGAGATGTGAAATCCTTTTGTGCCTTTTCTTTGGATTCTAGAGCTTGTTGTTTTTGTGTCTCATCATGATAAAAAATAGCACTACGGTATTGAGTTCCAATGTCATGTCCTAATGATAGGGTGTCAGAGAGATTTGATTTTTCGATTTTGAAACAGTTTCGAATGATTCTTACCTTGGCGATTCAATTGAGTTGGATCATGACACTTCCAAAATACATCTAACAATTCCTTAAAAGATACATCCGATGGCTTGAATGTAATTTGAATGACCTCTGCATGACCTGTATTTCCATTGCACACTCGTTCATAGGTTGGATTTGGAATGTGACCACCCATATAACCTGTGATTGTGATAATAATAAATTTCACATTGATTGTTATGCATGGACCTACCTGAAACCACTTTTTCAACACCCTTTACACGTTGGAAAATTGCTTCCACTTTTTCAATTTCAACCATAATTAACAACAAACAGTTATTAAAAATAAATCTGAAATGATTCATCACGTACAGCACCAAAAACAACCTGCAATCACAAACGTTTTTCACCAATTCAAATTTAATAAACATGATTTGATCAATACAATAATTACCTCCTGCTAAGGTTGCGAGATTATGAGATGAAGACATTTTTTTCAATGTTTGAACCAGCTGTTCAAGAATGAGTGTTCGAGTTAAAAACAACAAAAACAACAACTCGTCATTTGGAGATATGCTTATGGCTCTGACAGGAGAGTGACTCTCTCATCCAATTTTCCCTCAGGAAGGACTAAACTCCAAAAAATGTCCCAAAATAGACATGAAGTCAACCTTTTAGACAAGCTGCCCTCGGAAATGAAAGCACATATTCTAAGTTTTCTTCCGATCCATGATATTGCCAATGGAGCAGGTCGTGTTGATAAATCATGGTTTGAATTGGTTTCTCCATCTCTCACCGATGAGATTGTTTCAAACATGATCCTTTCATCACGTAAAAATACAAATGAAATTCTTAACGATGATTACACGGTGGATGTTTGGAAAGAAATGATTCAACAATTTAAAGATAAAGTTGGTCCGTTGTTAAAACAAGAAGAGCCCATAAAACCGCTTACCACATACAAGAAAAGGAACAAATCAAATTCTTCAATTGATCAGCGAAATCATGACGTGAAAGATGATCACGATATTGCCTTTCAAAATTTTACTAAACTTTCAGAATGTAAACAATTAATGTTGAACTGGATGATAAAATCAAGGAAATGTCGTATTTGTGGAAAAGGTGTACAAAGTTTAAAAGAATTGCTCACTAGAAAAATAGTGAGCACTTGTAACTGTCCTGGATATATTTGTAGAGACAGCTGCTTTTTCAATGAGAGAATTGCTAATGAATCCATTAAGAGTTGCTCGAAATGTGGATACAAGTATGTCTTAAAACCTTCTAAAAAACACAACTCTGTATCCACTAAAATATTTAAGAATTATCCAGTGACTTCACGATTGGTACTGACAACTGTTTCATCTCTTTCCATCATACTGTTCATTTATTCCATTATTTCAGGTTTTGGTTATATTTTACCTCTGAATGATTTAAGTGACGTTTGGATATATTTGGAAGACATTTGGATTTTCAAGCATTTGTTTTTCTGGAAATATTTTGTGAATGGCATGTCATATATTTGCTTAATTGGATATCTACTTCTGGTGGTGGCTAGTATCGTTTCTATGGATTTTTCATCTCTCTCGCAAGGTGATGAAGGTGCTGCTGAAGTATTAGGTATTGTCTTGACAGTGGTTGCAGTGGTCACTATTCCATACTTGTTCCACAAATTTTCAAGAAAACACGTCACAAAGAAAGCCATTCTTGGCTCTCCTGTAGATATTTCAAATCCTTACAGTCGCACTGAAAATGCACAAGAAGAAGAATTGAATGGTGATTAAGGTGAATCAAACCATATTTAATTTTCATCAGTTCTAAATTAAGCGTCACACACAGTGATAAAAGTTTTTGATCAACACTTTCAAAGTTCTCAAGACGTCTTGATTTTGCAAAAGAGTCAAAACGAAAGAATTTATTCAATAAAGTGCGGAAGTAAAAAATGGCCAAACAAGCATGCTGTTCCTTTCCGTTCTTGAAGCACCGGATAGCATCGGATCCAACCACCACCA
The DNA here is from genome assembly GCF_008403515.1 of Naegleria fowleri. Lineage (NCBI taxonomy): Eukaryota > Heterolobosea > Eutetramitea > Acrasida > Naegleriidae > Naegleria > Naegleria fowleri. The sequence goes on from NW_025407936.1 coordinate 527,163, forward strand.
CCATCCATCCTGTGAAATATTGCGCCAAATATTCAATAGTATTCTTTTTGAAAATGTTATTCAATGGAGTGCAGTGGATGGGTTGGTTGTGGGCAGTGACCATCTCGGAACAAGTATCACTGCTTCTCAACCTTGTTGAATGGAGGGACCTTCTTGTCATGTTTTCCATTACATGCAACGAAATATTGTGTTCACAACTTTTTGGAAGACTATTACTAGTGCTTGAAAAAAAGTTATGGACATTCAACACGAATGAACAACAGGACTATTGGATTGGAATTTACAAAGGCATGTTGGGATGTGTTGCCTCAGGTATCATGTTCGATTTTGTGGACCGAGCTGCATCCAAATATTTTCAAAAAGTAATGTTTAGTGACGTTTCAGTACTCGTATTGAGATGTTTATTTGTTTTTACTCTTGATCGAGCTGTCTATGCAGGTGTGATCTTTTTCTTAAATCAATTGGAATATATAAGTCGAATTAAGGAAATGCACCAAGAGCATCCAAGTTGCAAGAATGCTGAAACCACCACCATGATCACCAATAATAATCACACCAATTCCAACATCACAACCATTAGAGATTCTTTCAAGTCTCCACTTTTCAATGAATTTCTAACTTCCTACTCCTTTTCAACGAATATTGAGGGAGCTAGCATTGCAGGATATTCAGCTATTCTCTACAATTTATCCACCGAATTGGGAATTTATATCTCCAACCATTTAGGAACGCCAAACACTGTTTGGATACAATCTGGAGTTTCTTCACCATTGGTTTTGATTTTTACAGCATTTGCAATGGTTTTAAGCATGATGGAATTGACTTTGTTTTGCATTTCGAAAAGACTATTGCTGTATGTCACAACAACATGTTGTTGGTTAAATAGAAGAGCAAATGATCATTCATGAAATTGTCGAAACGCACTTCCTTTTACAAATGACGGGTCGAGAAGAGCACTTTTTGGGTCCATCTCTTGAACATTTAGGGAGAGCATGATTGTATCAGCCTGTTGAAACAATTCACGAAATTTCATTTGGCTACAAATCTGCATCCATCAAACGTCAAATTTTTATGACAACAAAATCACCAAGCGTTCATCACACAAAAAAACAGCGCCTGTTATTTCAACCGCTTTCCAAGTTGTGTTGCTGCTGGTTCACTCCATCACGCACACAGATAAGCCTTTTCCAATCATCCGTTGGTAGGTCTTTTACTTTTTCAACAAATCCTAACAACAACAACTTTGTTCTACATAAATGTTCATTCTTGTATCATGATGATGATCTTTTGAACTCTTGATGGAACGAATGATCTTCTTTGATGCGTGCAATACTATATTTTCCAATATAATGCGTGTGTGATGAACACTCAAATTGTGTTCACTATTATAAAGTGTGTATGAATCAGGAAACGAACATCACTTTATCCGTAATAATAAGAATAACAACAACAACACTCAAGTGCGCCCCTTATCAACTCAACTCGGATCAACAACAACGACATTACAACGACCACGACGACGTTTGATAACATTTGCATTTATCAGACCATCACCAACAACAACAACATCACCACCAAACAAACTCTAAAAATTATTGTCTGTTCTCGGATTTCCTCACATTTCAAAGAGATCCCCTTCTCCGTCTCACCACTCTCATCATCATTGTTGTTTCATCATCACCATTCTTTGAAATGAAGAAATTATTTAGCGGAAGTAGTAAAAAGACAAGTGGCAACACATCAACCAATACATCCATTTCTTCTTCAACCTCTGATCTCTCTTCGGGTGGTGTTGTCCAACAAACATCTTCACCTCAAGGTCAAACCCCAACCGTTTCAGAGCCTAGGGACACCATTGTGACAGGAACTTCGGGTACCATTAAAGATGTAGTGGCACTCATGTCTTCTTCGACACCAGCAGTCATTCAAACCAATATTTCTGCAAGTAGTAGTAGTGGTAATTCGATTGGAAGTAGCAATATTGGAGGTACAGCTCCATCTGCAAATCTGTATTACAACATTGTGAGTGCAAACCATGTGGTGAATAGTCCTGTAAAATTTGAACAACAAGTCGAAGCCAAAGTACAAGAAGTTGAAGCTACTCATATTCACTATAAAGCTTGTCAAAATGGTTTCAAAGGTCTCTTGAATGAGTCCACGGAATTAGGACGAACTGAAGAGTTGATGGGTCAACAATTGGTCAATTTTTCACACAAATTGCAAGCAGGAGATATTCATGCAAGACATTTGAAAGTTTTGGCAGAACAATTTGGAGAAAGTTTTAAAATCTTTTCAAGTGCCAGAAATATTTTGGTAAGTACCATCGAAGAAGAAGTTTAAGGCCCTTGTGAAATGACCATATATGCGTGTGTGTACAAATATAACTGTTCATTGTATGAATACTGCATGATAACATGATTAGAATCGAGCGGTTGAGGAAAAATATCTTAAAGAGCTCGCAGAAGTTCAAAACGACAACAAATTACAAGAAGCAAAAGAAAACAACTTTTTAGAAGCAGAATCGGACTATCAGAAACAATTAAGAAATATTAAATATTTCTTGGCATTACTAGAGATGAAAGATGCATTTGTGGAATATTATGAAAATTGTAATAAGGCCTTAAAGTCTATGGAAAAACATATTGACACAGCCATTAAGCAACAATTCGAGAATGGAGTATTCAGTTTTTCGGCACCTACTTCCAACATGAACAATTCCACTCATGCACTCACACCCAAGTCCAATCAAATATGCACACAATTCACTCTTGAACACATCATTTCACAAAATATGCCAAGTCGATCTGATGAATCAACTCTCTTTGGTGTTGAATTGAGAGAAGTTTTGAGGAGATTTGGTGAACCTTTTGGAATTCCAAAGAAAATCAAACAACTCATTGATTATATTGAGAAAAATTATTTAGAAAATGAAGGTTTGTTCCGTGTTCCTGGTCACACCAAGGGAATGGAAGACATGGCAGAAAAACTCAACACAAGTGAAATTGTAGATCTTGATCAAATTGAGCTTGTGAACAAACCACATACTCTTTGTGGTGTTTTGAAAAAGTATGCAAGAGAACTGCCACAACCTTTATTAACATTTGAATTGTATGATGACTTTATTGCTGTTGCCAAGCTTCCAGCAACGAATAACGAACTAAAACAAAAACAAAGGGAAGAACTCAAAGTGCTTGTCAACAAACTCCCTATTGAAAACTATAATCTTCTTGGACGGCTTTGTCAATTATTCCGTAAAATCACTCTCAATGAGGAAAAGACAAAAATGAATGCCAGTAACATTAGCAGAAGTTTTGGAACCAATTTAATGAGAACAAAAGTTCAAGACGATCAACGAATGCTCGTCGATTTGGAAAAGATTAATCTCGTTTGTGAACTCCTTGTGCAATATTGTGATGAATTGTTTCCAGGAGATTTAGACAGCAGACAAGCACAAGGAAAACGATTAAGCGAAGAAGAAATTGAAGAATGGAGAAGACTAAAATCAGGAGGTGGTGTCGCCAGTACTTCAAAGAATGGAACCATTTCATCCGTATCCTCCATAGAAGTTCACAATCATCATCAGCATGGACATGAGGATGTTGAAACCGATGAATCATCCATAAACTCTCCGAGAATGCCCTCACTCAAGAGAACACAATCTCAAACGAGCAAGTTTGCAAACTTCTCTAGCAATGACACACCAGGTGATTCTTCTGGTGGAGCACCTTTAGTGTCCAGTCTGCTCTCAAAGAGAAGTTTCACATTGAAAGCCAATGAAAATGTTGAAGTTCAAAGTAACTCTTCACAACGACAAAGTCTCAAAGGATGGATTGAAGTTCTTGACAAGACAAGAGGTAAATTCTATTACTTTAATCCTGCCACTGGTGAAACTTCTTGGAAACATCCCACTCACAACAAGAAGAAGGGTGTGATCAAAGATGACAATGGAAAACTGACGAGTATGGTCGATTCTCGTGACTCTGTTATCGATTCAACTGATGAATCTCACATGGAATCTGTGAAATTAATCATGAACTGTTCTGGAAAAGTAGAACAAGGTAATTTAACGGAAATTCAAGAATTTTTGAAACAACACGTTCTGACCAGTCATCTCGAAGCAGCAGAAAAGATTTCAGAAATACTTTCTGCTGCACCATTTTCATGGATAATTTCAGAACCTAATCATTCAAGTAATACGTTCACAATAGAACAATTAGAAATATTTAACACTAAGTTACAAGTGTTATCCAAAAACTATTTGTAATCATATTGCAATTAAATCATTTTTGTATTCAGAAAGACAGGAGTGTCATATGAAAAACTACCGAGTTGTTTCACCCTTGGTTTTGTCATTCATTTCCAAAAAAGAGAGGTCAATATCAATTTATTTAACAACCCAACACTCTCTTTGCAACTTGGAACTTGTGATCTTTCCATTGAAGCCTCCATTGATTCTTTTGGTAATCTTATCAAAGTTTGCTTGACTGCAATCGGCCTATGAAGGAAGAAAAGACTTGGGAAATATTCATCCAGGAGATGGTGTTCGTGTAAGTAGAAGTAGTAGTAGAAATAGATGCAACAATCACTTTCCACTTGCAAACTCCACAAACCAATTGAGATCTCCAGACTCATGAGCGAGTTGTGCTATTATTATTACATGTTAGGGAATCATTTGATGGTTTTACATGAAACAGTCAGCACAAGAAACACATGGACTACAAATAAGAGAAGTACACTCAATGCATGATTGTTAACACGTTATAATCTCTGATTGTCACTTTTCATGACCACCCCATCATTTTCTCAAAATTATTTTATTGATGACCTGAATGGTTCCATTCCCATTATCAAACACACATGAGTTGTTGTTTCTGTTCCTCAAAATCTTCATAGGGCCAACAATGAAAAGCGAGTGGTTTCCATAAAAGTCTTTAAAAAATGCAAACCACTCAACAACACTCTCATCATCATTCGAATAGTTCATCAACCAACCACGTTCATCACCAGCAACAACAAAATACACTCTCCCACGTTCATCACCATGCAACATCTCATTCACCCACTTCTTCGGGAGTGGTAGTTTCATCTGGATCATCTACACGAAAGTTTTCTTCTTCTTCTTCAAATAATAATAGTAGTAATCAACCTTCAAATAACGACAAACTTTCGGAGCACGAAATCAACAAGTTGCACAAGTGGAAAGACAATCTAGAAGATGATCACTATATATGCCCAATAAGTCATGTTCTGATGAGAGATCCAGTGATCTTATCGGAAAGTGGAATAACATTTGATAGAGAATCGATCACACAATGGCTCCAAACAAAGAACACTTGTCCTATTACAAAGAAACAGCTAACAACCAAGAATTTAATTCCAAACTATAGTACAAAGAATCTCATTCATCATGCCATGAAAAAGAACATTTCTAAAGTTAAGCACTTTGTCGAGAAGAGAATTGCAGAAAAGCGAGGTTTAAGTGAATGCATGGATGTAGTGAGAGATTTTACAAATAATTGATAAACATGAACTTTCATGCTGGAGAGACATGATGATCTTAAAATACAAGATTAAGATTGCCATGGGTAGCCCTACCACAAACCCACAAGCATGGAGCGATTATTTGACACGAGAATTTTTGACTCATGCAAACTTAACTGACACCTCCTCCACGCTAACGAAGTACACAGAAGATAGCTCACTTATTTCCACTTTATATTCCATGCTTGAAGAGCTTTCTTCTTTTGATAGTGGTAATGAACCAATTTACTTAACAGTCAAAACAACTCTGGAGCAAGAAACAAAACGAAAGCAAGAAGCTGAGCTTCGTATCAAGATTGAAAAAGAAAAGAAAGCCAAAATTTTAGAAGAAAGAAGACGAAGAGAACTTAGAAGAGCAGCCTCTATTCAGCAACAACAAGACGATTGGACGATTGGAGCTGCTGTTGTTGGTGTTTTAGGTGCAACTGCCTTGGCGGCTGTTGGAATTTATGCTCTATTCAAACCTTCACGAGATGATAAGAGATAATGAGTCACATGTGTTGCCTCACATCATCAATTGCTTTCCTGTATACTAATATACTCTGAATCAACATTTCGTCAATAATTCGACTAATATTAATACTACTATTGTACAATGTATGTAAATTAACCACAAACGTTATTAACTGTAAATAAATTTGAAACAGATGACAATTTTGTGAAAATTCAATACTCTCTCCACTTAAAAATATGGGTCAATATCTCTCGCTCTCTCTCCCTTCAGTCTGTGTTCGGTACAACTCGGCTTTTGAAATTGATTCCACCTTGCATCATCTCGGTGATGATCAATTTCAAAACTCTGAACTCATCTATCCATTATTTATACCTGATATCTTGTCCGAAATATTTTCTTATTTTGATAACTACACTGTTTATTTCCGATGTGCCAACGTTTGTAAAACGTGGAGATATTGTGCATGGTATTTGTTGAACGATTTTAAATTTCGTTACGATGAAAATTTAGAATTATTAATATTGGGAAAGGAAGATCAACAACATGCTGTTGCTCGTTCTCAAACTAAAAAAGGAATATCCTCTCAGATATTGAAATCACACAATTTGTATGAGCTAAGAAATAGAATGCTGGAAAAACTCCTCGATCACGTGGTTTGCAATGCCAAATACTTGAAAAAGTTTCGAGTCTTAGATGCTCAACAACATGTTGCTTTTAACAAAATGATTACCAATGAGAGAATTGAACATTTGACCAACTCATGCTCGGATTTATTGGATACCATCGACTTGACTGCATGTAATTATTTGAAAGAGAGTGCATTTCAAAATATTTCAAAAAAGTGTGGACAAAATTTAGTTTACCTCAAGCTACGATACAGTGAAAGTATTCATGACGTGTTGTGTGAAAAATACATTGCATCCATGCAAAAGTTGAAATATTTGAATTTGTCAAAATGTCCATATGTTGGATTGTATGGATTGATACATATTTCTAAAGGATGTACATGTTTAGAAGTATTGGACGTCTCTGGTTGCTTGAAAATTTCCAACTTTTCATTTCTAAATAATTTTTCAACTTTGAAGGAACTCTATGTCCAGGTTAGTATGATAATGTCGTCATGATTTGGTACATTTGAAATATTCGATATGGAAAACACCGCAATAGGATACACTCTATTCTTCAGACGACATTCAATATATTCCATCTACATTGGAAAAGCTCAATGTTCGACGAACATATAACTTGAAACAACTTGATATTTCTAAAATTGCACATTTGAAAGAACTTGACATTTCTTATTGCTCTCCATTACTTAATATCCATGATTCAAATAATCAAATGGTGACAACAAGGTGGGAGACACTATCTGCAGTAAGCAATGAATGGATAGAAAAGTTGGTATCAATATCTCCAAAATTGAAAGAGCTTGAAATTGGTAAGTATTCAGAACTCTTATTCGCACAATGAGTATCACAAAATTGTCAATCAATAGGTTTTCTTAAATTCGAAACCAATGAACAAAAGTCAAATTTTTTCTTATCTATTGAGCGCATAAAAACGAAGGTTGTAAAATAGAAATTGGAATTCCATTCTTAAATTATTTACAAAGGAAGGAACGCGACAATTTCTTGTGACCTCCACACACAAATTAACAGGCTGGGGCATTGAAAAAATGGTTTTCTGAAGAGATTCAATTCTACCCTTCGATTCTTGCACACCTGTGGCAAATTTTTGCCACCGTAGAAAAAACCATTTTGTCCTCCTAATTTATTGTGATTCAACTTCCCAACTTTGTCCTGCGCCTCTGTTACTTTTTTGCTTAGGTCATGAATGGAAGTATCATGCTATAAGAAGACCATCTCACCACTGCTCTTTTTAATGCCTAGAGGAATAGAATGATTTTCTTCTGCCCATTCTGCAAACATCTCCTTGAATGATTCATAACCATACGCTTTGTATAATATTCCTCTTTCTCTAAGTCTTTCATGCACAATTGACAAGTTGAATCGTGAAACATTGACTTTCAGATCATTAACAATTTCCGTGATGGCTTTCTTCACCTCCTTCTTTGTGAAGCTTTTGACAGAAACATTTTGGTTGGTTATTATTTTTCGGGATGGATTGTTATTTGTGGCATCAGCTACATTTGAAAGGCTGTCTACCTTTTTGAGCACGCTAATTGGATTGGAAAATATTAACTCTCCGTTCTTTGGGTCTGTCACCAACTTGAACTGAGGATGTTCCTGTTTCCAATCATCAAATAACGACTTGAAAGATGAATATCCTAAAGATTTGTAAAATATTCCTCTTTCCCTTAGACGTTCATGAACATATGACAAATTGAAGCTTGAAGCTCCTGCAAAGTACAATTTCTTCACCACATTCGTTATCATATTCTTAACTACCTCTACGTCACTATTCTTGGCTGGTTTCAATAATTGACTAAGAGCAGCGATAAGGTTTTCCTGTTTCTCTCTTGTTGCTGAAGCTTCAGGAGTAAGAGTATTTTGATTGGAGGTCACATCATTCTTTGATTCTTTTCTCGGTGACATCTTTGGAGACAAAGTCTTCGTATTTTTAGAAGGGCTCGAAGATAAAGGTTCCGATTCTTCGCAAGTAGGGCTCACACAATTACTGCTGTTAGATTTCTTTAACATGTTACTGCTACACTGCAACACGCCTGTACACAGACCAGTCAGAATTTCATGAGGTGTTGTGTGTGAAGGTAATAACCAACATTCCTTATCCTCTTCAATAATTGCCCTAACAATTGGAACATAGTCACTGTCACTAGAGGCAATGATAAAGACATCATACGGCTTTTTTTCTTTCCAAGTCTCGAATAATGTCAATAGCAAGGGCAATGTCTGTCGTGTTTTTCCTAGAATTCACTTTAGGGCAATTAATGAGTTGATGAGAATATTGCAATTCAGAAGGAAGTTTTGAGAATTGTATCAAATCGCCAAATATTTTCTTTGATATGATTTTGAACTGATACTTAGTTTCAATTTCTTCAAGAACACTTGAATAGTCAGCATGAGCATCTGTGCGAATTGGGAAATTATCAAGATCAATGTATATGGCTGCTGTTTTTCTCTTATGATCACGAGAGAGGACACTGGCCAAGCCTTGTTGTGGTAGTGTTGTTCTAGTTTCATCTTGGAGTGATGGAGGACGTGACTGGGAAGGAAAATAGGAAGTCTTTTCATGGACTTGTTTCTCAGTATTATTGCGACACATTTCATTTCGAGTTTCTTTCATTTGAGACAAGTTCATTGAAGGGATCGAAGATGGAAGTTGCGAAGAGTCGTCGTCGCCATTGCAACAATTAGAAGAACGAACATGAGCATTGGAAACATGAGACTGAACTTGTTTGACAATAGGAATGGCAGGAGAGGAATAACGTGGGGTGGAAGGATCGGAATTGGAGAAGAGACAAATTTTCATGGTGTTTGGAGGTGATGATGTATTCATGCTGGAATGTTTTTCGTCAAGAGCTTTTTTTTGATGGTTTGAAGTGCAAAGGCTCTCTTGAGGTATTAATAGTTTAATGGAAATCAGCAATTGACACGGAAGACGGAACGAGAGGGGATTTGGGAATTCTGAAAGCAAAATGGTCAATCACAGAATGCAATCAATGAATTGGGTGATTTCGTTTTTTGATTGGTTCATTTTCAAGCGTGGTTCATTAGGATTGGTCATCTTTAATTTCATCCAGAACTCGACAAGAGATGAATTTTTCTTAAACCCTTAACAACAACATCTCGATTTCTTTCAAGGTTGCGCTTGCTACAATTCCAATATTGGATGCTTTCTTCTCGTTTGGCCATTTGTGGAAATTTATCACCAGTGATGCATGGAAGCCATAATCATGACTAGTACTGACCCATCACAAAACATTATGACAAAAACACAAACGAGTTGAAAGCACTTGAAAGGTAAATGTTCTCTTTCGTTGTAAACATGTCAAATAGAAATAACGCAAAAAATGGAACTACTCATATTCGGAGGTATTGCCTTGTTCTCTGCTGGTGTTGGAGCAGGCTATTACACGTGCTATTACAAACCACTTTCGGAGGCTGAGGAAAGGAATGTAAAACAAACTCCTTCAATGTTGATTGAAGAATCATCAAGCGTGGAGTCGATTGTAAATAACGGGAAAATTACTGAACGAGATTATTTTCATAAACTAGGAAGAGCCAGTGGTAATCGAAATTCATCCGAATTATTGATGGATGGAATAATTATAAATAATAATAATCACGATGATATTGAAAATGAAGGAGTTTCAAACACGATGGAAGGATATGAAGAGTTACCCGAACATGCCATTTCTCTAGTACTGCAAAAAACAGGAAAACAAGTAACATCACACACAAGTGCAGTACGATTTGATAAGAATCCATTGAATAATCACAGCAGCAACAAAGGCTCGTCACCTGTATCGAGCAATCAAGTGGTGTCTGAAAATTTGGACGGTGATATTGATCTAGATAAGTTTTTGCGAAAGGAACAAGAAATGAAAGACAAAGCCTTTGAAGAAAGCATTAAGGAAAAACATCCGTATGGATTTTGAGCTGTGCACAACTACCAACAATGGAAACAAAATTGTACTATATTAACGATATTATTATTGAAAAGAGAAATGATACCATGGGGTCGTGAGAAGGTTGTCAGGCCTGCGTTTGAGCTCATTGTATGCGAACGACCACCAAAATTCTAATGTTTAAACAAGGTGAACATGTACATTACTAGCAAAAGAGCTAGAATAACATCATGTTAATTTTCGTCGTCTGATTCACTTTCAGTGTCTGACACTTCAATTTCTACTACCTTTCGCTTGTTGGGCTGCGATTTTTCTTGGGCAGTTTCAATCGTTTTCATTACAGCATTTCTGGCAACCAGATCAATTTGTTTGTCTGTTAAATTCTTTGTCTTGCTATTGGCAAGTAAGTCTTGTTTGATCAGAGAGGATCTTGCTGCCACAAAATACTTTGCACTTCTTGAATTTGAAGCCAAGTGGTCACTAATGATGTTTTGTAAGCAATGATGCAGGCCAAGCAAATATAATACTACTTACACAACTGCATTCGTGACTTGTCCGTCAATCTTTGGTTTTGGCTTCTTCTTTTTTGTTAGATCAGGCAAGTCTTTTGGTTTTTCATCAGAGTGAGTTCTCACCAGTTTTTTGATATTCACTGTTGGGTCAATAAACAAGGTCACACCAAAATAATTGAAAACTGTTGGTTTTTCGAACGCATTTGCTACTTTCTCCACAATGTTCGAGCTAAGAAAAATTTAAGTAAGGCCATCAAAATGTAAATTCTAAACAATTGATATCATCATTAACGTACCCATTGCATTCAACTCTACTGTTTTGAACTTCGCTGCTCTTCTTATTGAAATGATAGAGACAATACCTGCTCACAGCTGTATTAATAGGACATGAGCAAAAGGAATGAGGAGATTGTTTTGAAGAGGAAGAGGATGGATTGGATTGTTGTGAAGTTTTGTCTTCATTCATGTCATCATCGTTATGCTTTCTCTTCTTCTTCTTCTCGTTTAACATACTCAAAAGCTTCAAATTATTTCCTGTATACTTGTTAAAGTCCATAGGAACATAGGCACAAGTTCCATAATGTTTAGCTTTCCCAATAATCCTAAATGAAGTTGTTTTTGTCTCTACAACAAATGCCATGGGACTTGATTCAGTACACAATGTTGACAATGTGTTGTCTGTATCTGTTTCTTTCCTATTGATTTGCAATATAACAGGATTTGCCAAGATTATGACATGTCCTCTAGCAAGTTCTTCAATATTTTCTTTTTTGTTTGCATTTCGATTTTCTGAGATTGGAATCAACATCACAGCACACATGTCATTCAAATTATCTGACACTCTCCAAACACTAAACTCTACTCCTTTGGCTTGACAAATTAATGGAGGAAGCTCCTCCATGAGAGTAAATATTGTACACCAATTGGAATAGAGGTTATAAATGTCATACTTCTCATTGTTCACACAATCTTGATATAACTCATTCAACGTTACAAATGTGTATGGAGTGACACATTCCTTAATTTGTTGATTTGTTAATTTTCGATGGATGAGTTCTAGCTTGGAAAAATTTTCAATTGGTTCATCGATGACTTCACTTCCATTGTTTTGTTGACTTGTAAAGTTGAGAGTGAAAATCTTTTTCACACGTTTCCTTGTAGACTCAATGAGAGTATTTGTTGAGCCATGGGGAGTGGTACTTTGTTTTGAATTTATGGAAGGTTCTATTGCTGTGTTGTTAGTAACAAGTTTGTTCTTCTTTTTCTCCGACAGTTCGTTTCGCTTCCGAATCATTTCCGAAGGATCTTTGAAGGCTTTTGCAACTTCCATGTTCGGAACCAAATTAATCGTTGGTTTGATGTAATTGTTTTTTCTGTACATGTTGATTTATTTAATAATGTCCACGTTCTTATTGTTCAATTCTTCCCCAATAATATATTAATTGAATATATTTAAATCATTAAAAAATGTCACTCGATGTGGAATAATCTTTCGGAAGTCAATTTTTTGTTTTGAAGAATTTCAAAACGGCTTTTTTGCGCGCCATTTTTGCATCACCAAAAAAATTTCAAAACAAAACATCAAAAACTTGGTATTTGCTTCTCCACGATCGGAATTGTTTTAATACAACTACACCACACAAAATTTCGGAAATACATCTTCAAAACCACCAATACCAGACACCTAAAAGCAAAATGAAACGCCGATTGTTGAAAGTTGTAGAACATGATCCCGATACAAACAAAGATGAAATTGAATATCGAAAGATATTACAAGAGTTTCAAAACAGAAATAAGGAAGCAGAGGAAATTACTTTTTCTGACAGCATCAGTGAAATGCTGTATAAATTTGGATTGAAAGACTACAAGGCTGTGAGTCCAAAGTTCCAAGTTATTTATACAAAAATCAAATATTGTTTATTTGTAATTTTTGGATTTTTGTTGAGTTTGTTGTATCAATCTGGAAAGAAGAGTTTAAACCCTTTATTAGTGCATTTAGGTTTGCCTGGTGGTTTAGATGATGTTCCTGTTGTCATTCATTTCGTTGCCATTTCTCTCACTGTAAGTGATCAAAGCATTTAAGTAATTTATTTATCTATTGAATGAATTTGGATTTAGATGTTCTTTGGAATTCACGCGGTACTGTGTTCACCACTTGTGAGAATTTCTCAAAGAACAAAGAATCAATTTCAATCGATGAATTTTCTTAAGGTTAAAATTCCTCTCTTTTTATTGTGTCTTGCAGCACCCTATGTGATCATTCCAGAGTCAGTGATTAACTTCTACGTTACATCATCAAAATATATACTTTTCGTGTTTATGGTACTTCAATCAATTTTTATCATTGATTTTGCATACAGATGGGGACGAAGCTGGCAAGAGGAGGATGATTGGAGATGGTACGTTCTTAGTTTCCAAGTGATTTCACGCATGTGTTAACTCGCTTTCTTACTTTAGGGATACTGCATTGATATCAATCTCTTGCATTTTCATTGTCTCAACTGTGGCCATATTTGTAGCCTCCTTCGTATGTATCATTCTTTACAATTTTTTCCTTAATACCATCATCATTATAATTCTAATAGTTCTATAGTGGATTTAAGAGCTCTGGATGTCTATTGAACTTTTATGTTACAATATTTACTTGCATCCTCAGTTTTATTTTACTCATTGCATCCTTATTTACGGAGCATTCTTCGCTGTTTAGTGGAAGTATGATAACTTTCTACATTGCCACAATATCATTGAACGTTATTGTCAGCAAACCAATCACAGACAAGATGTGCTCTTTATCAGGAGGATATCCTGTCACATTGGCAGTAAGTATCTTGGACATTAGTTGTTGAAACACCAACATCGACGTTTTTATCAGGCGATGCTTTTCACCACAGCAGCCGCTATTTACAGTGCAATTTATTCAACCACTGGCATCCAATTCTTGCTTCACTTTTTGTGGTATGGAGAAGAACCAGAAGAGGATGAGCAGCACGATTTTGTAAAGAATGACACATCACTCAACAATAGCTACTTTTTCTTCCATGTCTTCATGACTCTCTGCTCGTGCTTTGTGACAACATTTTTCCAAGATTTTCATGGATGGACTGAGCTTGGAGTTCAAGCCTTCTTCCTTTTGTTCACGATCGCGATGTATGGATGGAGTTTGATGGCTCCCTATGTCCTGTATTGGAGAAGATTTGATTGAGAAATTTATTGTTTGCTGAATTACATTCGTTTATTATTAAAAGGAAGAGCTCTTATGCTCCACTCCTTTACATGGTGGTTAGAGTTTACATTTTACTTGGCATATTTCATTGTCCATTCTTTAGCAGTTTTCAAAGCCTGATCTTGGTCTCTCTTCCAATCTTCTGCAACATCGTTTGCCACTAAAAAGGAATCATAAAGAGTTATTAATAATTGCATTGTTTCCAATAAACTTACATGGATCGTCAGGGTTTGGAGATGACATCAAGGCCTGAATACTCAACAAGAGAGTTCTAATTTGCAATGCAGGAGACCACTTGTCTTTAAGAATGTCCAAACAAATTCTTCCTAGTTTGTCAATATTTGGGTGGTAAATTTTCGTTAAGAATCTAACCTTTGGTGCAGCCATTGGATAATCATCAGGAAGAAACAACTCCAACTTGAATAAACCGCCTGTTGTGATTGAAATTTAACATCATTCAGGTAAGGTCAATATCAAGTAAAATTATTCAAATAATGAACGAGAGAGCCGTCATATAAAATTAATTCAAATAACAAAATAATATTCCACGAGTCCTACCTTCGTATGGAGTATGTGGTGGGCCTTCAATTGAGACATTAAAGTAACGCATATTGTCTTCAGCAGGTGTGGCAGTTATTCCCGAAACTAAATCAAATAATTAAGAGGTCAACATTGTACAAACTGATAAATTGTTGATTCTCAAAAGTTACTTACTTGGCTCAGTCATGAGCTTTTGGGTTTCCTATACATCACAAAAGCATTGTGATTGATCAAAATAAATCAACAAAATACAACAGTCAAATTCGGAAACGATTTTTACAGATGAAGGAATGAGAAATAATAAAGAATCAAATTTTGATTGGTCCAAGGATTAACCATATGCAGCACAAGTTTGAAGCAATAGGTTGTTGATGAAGGATGGAGGACATCAGTCGACGCACCTACCTTGATGATTCTTCTTGGCAAACTATTCATTTTTTGTGGTCTGTGTTTTAAAAAACATCAGAGTTCTCAACTGCAAATTTTGATGGAATTGCATGGACAGAAGTAACGCCGTTTAAAACCTTTTGTTTATTCATATTACAGAGATCCAACGGAGGTATCTCATATTCAATTCTCAATTTCGTATCATTCAAGAAAAGATTTTTGTTCTCTTTACAAATAAAAAATGTTTTCATCAACTGGACCAACAGAAGACGCAGAATCATCATCAAATTTACACACAGCATCGGAAGAGGATTCTAGCACCACCTTTTCCATTGATGCCAAATACTTCTTTGCTTTATTGAAAGGATTAAATCAGATTATGTTTGAAAAGGATGATATGATGACCGAGTCCATGATGAATCAGCAAGTGTTCGGTAATGAGAGCCTGAACGAAGAACAAAATACTTTTGTTATCAGATGCAAACAATTGATCCGATTGGCTTCGTATAAAAATTGGACTCCAACACAGCTCAAAGAACATTTGCTGAGCGATGATGACGCAAAACAAGTTTTCAACACCAACGATCTTGTGCAGACCTGGGTGAAATTCTGGACGCAATATTCTTCAAGAATTCACCAACAATTGGTGAATGAATCAAAGGAAGATTTCGGAAATAACTTGACTGACATGAAATGGAGAATAGATCAAAAAACTAACATCAACAGATTAAGCGAAATTAGTGAAAGTGTAGCTGTTGTGCAACTCAGCACCAAACAAGATCCAAACCATCCCCTACTTTTTGAAATGGATAAGGATACTCTTAAAAGTGTTATGGAACAATTCAAAGTTATTCAAAAACGGATTGACCAGCTTTCATAAAGTGTAATAAAAAATGTTGAAAAACCTGTGTACCATCAACAACCATTTCAAAAAATTATCGGGCAGTCATGTTAACCTTCGTTTTTCTGTAATACCTAACACAATTACCAACTCGGAACGACTGCCCAAAACTAACAATAATTTAATGCGATTATTTTCAACAACAGTCCGAAACCTCTCCAATAGCACAACATCCAAATCGATACGATATAAATTAATATTTCAATACAAAGGAACAAATTTTGAAGGTTATCAAAAACAAAATAACAAGGGTCAAGCAAGAGGAAATACTGTTCAACGAAACATTGAGGAAGCTCTCCACAAATTCTTTAATACAAATTCAATTTATGTTGTGGGAAGCTCTCGAACCGATGCTGGAGTCCATGCTCTTCACAATACATGCCACTTTGATGTAGATAGAGAAATAATTGAGAGAAGAAAAAATCATTCTCTAAAAAGCATTGTTTTTGGTGTAAATTCTTACCTGAGAGACCTAGATATTGTGATTTGTGCATGTGAGCAAAAAGACAATACTTTTCATTGTCGTCATAATGTCAAAGAACGAGAATATCAATATAGGGTTCTACTTGTTGGACCAAAACCAGATATTGCTTACAGAGTACCTTTCATACAAGACCAGTTTTACCTCGTGAATGGTGTACCGATCTCTGTGGGTGAAATACCTGATTTTAGTGGGACTCCCATGTCTCTAGACACACATTTCAACATTGAAGCTGTGCGAGAGGCATGCTCATATTTTGTTGGAACTCATAATTTTAATAATTTTTGTAGGTCTGATCTTCCCGAGAGAATATCTCGGATGAAGACAGTTCATTTGGTTGAAGTACAAGAACATTCGATTGGACAGGATCAGACATTGAGCCCGTTGCACTTTTCGGCTGCAAAATGTCGAGAAATAAGATTTGTGATTCGTGGAAAATCATTTCTTCACAATCAAGTCCGAATCATGGTGGATGCTTTGATTAAGGTTGGTCTGAACAAGATCTCACCGTATCGAATCAGGAGTGCACTTGAGAATCCTTATATTAAGTTCCCTGAAAAGGGATGCGTTCCTCCTCATGGTCTATATCTAACAAACGTTGTGTACAACACCCCTGAAAATAATCCAAGCGAAGAACATTCAGATCACGAAGACGACGAAGAGGGTTCTGAATAACATGATAAATGATGTAGGGCAATAGTCACCTTTCCGAAATTCCAATTTTGTATCAAAATTTTTCATTAAAAATGAACAAAGTGGTGTCTGCTGTAACTTCATCACAGGCGTCATCATTCGTTTCGGCTGAAGGAAAGCTTAAGGAGAAACGCTTTATTTGTTTTCTTTATCGTAATTTATTGAAATTATGCAGATGTTATGATGAGCATCCAGCTCTTAAATTTTCACTTGTAAACCCTCGGAATACCAAAAGTCGGAACCTCATCACTCGAGGCTGGACAAAAACTCAACTTGGACAATTTATTCTTTCTCAAGTGTATCGTGACCCAAAATCCTTCTTCTACACGCCTCCTGGTGCTAATTTTGAAAAGATTTGTAAGAGTGTTTTCAGGAAGCAATGTGCTGATAATCATGACGAGGAAGGAAACTTCAAGTTTACCAAGAATGATGCAATGGAAGTTTGTTTTGGGCTTCAAAGCGAAATGAATTTGAATATCGAAAAAACTAAGAAGCTTATGGTTGTTAGAAAATTTCCAACTGGTGAAAAAAGTGTTGAAAACATGGAGACACAGCCAATTGAATTTTCTCTCGTGGATACTACTGAACCCAAAAAATTTCACATTTTAGTTTCTCATCCCATGTTGACAGATATTGTTTTTGAGAGGACATGTTTTGTTATGACTGACAACAAACAGCGTGTCGCTTCAATTTTAGGAAAGAGGGCTCATGAACTTCGAAGAAAGAAGAAAAGAAAGAAAATTCAAAAGCAATTACCATCCATGACTGAAGAGCATGTCCTCCAAACTCTCAATGAAGAACATGAGAATAATTCAAGTGCATCTACTGTATCCAATTCAGAAAATAACTCAACATCACCAGACAATACTGAAAAAGAACCGCTCTCAAAAACCTTAGAAGCCCATATTGAAACTTTTCCAAATGATCCCAATTTGCTGATATCAAAAATTCCTCTTACATTTACTCCCTTAATGCCTCAAACACCTGATACCTTTCAATACGATGATGACAATTTTTCGAACAACCCAGTAGAGGACAACTATGATCCTAATGACGAGTATGACGACAATGATTCCAATGAATTTGAATATGACCTTGAAGATACTGCTAACGACGAGATGCTTTCAGTCTTAGAAGAAGAGAGTCAGCGATATCTCGAAAATTTATTAAAAGAGCTTGAAGCACGACAACGTTTAGCTTCATGGAGAAAGGGACAACTCTCATCAGAAATTCAACATGGTAAGTTTACAAACATTGACAAGTCGTTTAATGTATTGTTCTTTTGCAGGCACATGGATGGTAGTCACAGTGGATAATCCAGCTCAATTACTTTCGATAGCAAATTCCAAACCTCATTGGGTCGTCTGGGAATTTGTCATTAAAAAGTTGAGTGCTACCTACCCTGAACTTGAGAGTTGGCTTGATTTTCCATTCCGTCCACCAACGAAATAAACGATCTTATAATTCAGACTCTGAGCCTTGAGAAGATAAAGATGTTTAGTTTCTCGTCGTGTTGTTGTTGGAAGAAAGCCAAGAACTTCATTGACCCACTATGAGCTAAATTTTATAGAACGACGAGAGAGTTGGAAAATTCGTCGCACATGTTGAAACCTCTCATTCGATACCAACACGTCTTCTCTCTCATTTGTCGTGTTGCTGTCGTCAATTCGCTCATCCTTTCAAATTAAGAAAGTTTATTAAATTTACAATAAAGCGCACCATCACAACATTCAAAGAAAAAAATGCAAAGAAAGAGCAGTCGTTCCGTGCTTCAAAGTGAAGAAGATTCAAACTCTCAAGGCGATGAACACCTTGTTGCGGAAAGCGTCGAGGAGGAATTCTCTCAGAAACATCCTCTTCAAAGCTCTTGGTCTTTGTGGTACCACAGTCCTCCAAAAGAAGGAGCAAAGCCCACGAGTGCCGAAGACTATTCCGCACAGTTCACTCTCGTTTATACCTTCCAATATGTTGAAGACTTTTGGAGTGTTTTCAATCATATCAAACCTCCTACACTTTTGGATACCGGAAGTGCCTACTACATCATGAAAGAAGGTATTCGACCAGAGTGGGAAGACCCAAAGAATATTGATGGTGGTGAATGGATGTTTCCGTTCCTTAGGAAGAAGTGTAATGTCAATGATTGGTGGATGAATTTAGCTATGGCTCTTATTGGAGAATTCTTTGATGATGGTGATATCATTACAGGAGCGTGTGTTGCTGTTCGTAAATCTCAATTCCGGTTGAATGTTTGGGTTGGAGACAAAACAAATCATGATGCTATTCTTCGTATTGGAAGACAATTCAAAGAGGCTCTCAACCATGGTTCAATTAGTGGAAATACAAAACAGGGAGATCTTTCGATATTGCTCTCTCATGCCGACCAATTTACGTTTGACTTTAAAACATTCGAAGACCAGATTCAAGGGAAAAAGAATGTTATTCACTGTATTCGAATTGACGACCAACAGTAACTAGAGCCGTGTGAATATGTTGATGGTTGGTGTTCTGATATCTTGTTTTTGCAGTGGTACAATGGATGACGCAAAAACTGACATCTATGAAGATATCTTTGATTTGCGATTGGGAATACATTTTGGCATTTCAAAACGAGTACGAGACCATGTAATCGCTATGAGATGCTTGTTCCATCATCATTGTGAATGTTTTTTCTCATCGCGTCATATCTAATAGGTGCAAGTTATTCATTCTTCAATGCCACGACAACCATCAACACTCAACGAGATTTAAAATTTTGTCCAAATAGTTTGTTACGTTCATTCACCAATTTATTTCTTTAATAGCAAAGGAAAGCCTTGAGAACAATACTTCACATTAAACACGAAGACGAATTGCAATTTTGAATTGTTTTGATGATTTAATGTTTTGAAATTGCACACCCAAAAAATTTGTCTCCATTATTACCCGACAATATGCTCGAAAAAAATTGCGATAATCATCAAGAAGAGAACGAGTCGAACACCTCTTGTGAGTGCTCAGCAAATAATTGTTGCAATAATGATATCATCAACTCGTCGGATGTTCAACATGGTTGCTCGGAGCACAAACTTTTATCATCAAACGATGTGGCACCATCATCATCATCCACGGAACCTACCAAAGAAACAACTCCTAAATTTGTAAATCCAATTAAAAAGCGTAACAAAAAAGAAAAACAAGCGGAAATGCTTTTGAATAAGGAAAATCCAGGTATTAAAGGCAGACGAGGGGTTGGTGTGAACAAACAAACTTTTATGGAGAATACCCACAAACAGTTCAAAATTAATCTAAATGAAAGGATTAGAAAGGGAGATTGTGTTTTAGTTTGTTTTAGCGGAGGACTCAGTTCAACAGCAATGATTTGTATGTTAAACCAATGCGTCTCACCAAATCCAAATTGGAAATTACATTTCAAGTGGGAGTACCTTTTTGTGGATATCAGTGGAGCGTTAGGAATGAGTGATGAAGAGAGAATGAAACTTCATGAACAAATATCTACTGTCTGCTCAAATACGAACGAACATAATCGAACACTTCATATACGATCTATTGAAGACATGCTATTTGACGGAAGTGTTGAAAAGATGAAGAATTTTATTTTCAAACAATTTAAAACCATGAGTGTTCATGAAGATTTGCTGAACCAAATGGTCAAGACTTGTATTTACAAATTTGCAGTTGAGAAGAATTTCAAGCAAGTATTGACCGGAGAAAATGCAAATCGTTTGGCTATTGGCGTTCTAAGTGAAATAAGTAAGGGACGAGGTTATACGATACCGCTTCACATCCAACTTGAAGATTCTAGTATGAATGGAATTCCTACATTTAATCCATCGACCGATTCACCTATTACTTTTATTCGACCCATGAAGACATTCCTTGCTAACGAATTGGCCATTTATATTTATTGGTTCAAAATGAATCATCATCTTTTTGTGAACGACATTACCACTAAGGTTGGAGTTCGTCAAAGCACCATTTATAGGCTTGTTGAAGATTTTGTTTCCATGCTTCAGAAAGATTATCCATCTACAGTTCACGCCATTTTAAGAACTATTGAAAAATTGAAAACACCAGAGCAAACAAGTATTAAGTGTGCGCTCTGTGGAGTATTCCTTTCAGAGGAAGACTTGCAAGATTTGAAGACTAGCCTTGAAAGGAGTCATGAGTCTGATTATGGTATGGCTGAAAATCAACCTCGTCATGATACTAGTGTGAGTCTCTCTCAGTGTTGTTGTTTTGGATGCAAGAGAGTTTTATCCTATTGTACGACTGAGAATAGAGAGAGCACTACAAATATTGCAATCACTGATCTCACTAGTGAGGTTTATATTGATGAGACATTCCCAGAATATATCCAACAAGGATATCAAACGACAAGAAATGAAATGAGAAAACAAATTTCAGAGTTTTTGCTTGAAGATCAGGAAGATGAGTAAACATTTTCTTTTGCCTGAATAATAGTCCTATTACAATCCTGTTAGTCGCTTCCAAAATGGGGGACTGAGATGAATCTTTACAGTGACTTGGTCCCCGATTTTGGCTCACCTAAATAATATTAATAGGAGCCGTTGTATTCATCGCTCTCCATGTCATTTGTCACCAAAACAGCAACACTTCACAAAAAAAAACAGCAAGACGTCAAAAAACGAAATAATTGTCCCGTGCAATTTTTCATCACAAATATCATCGTGATTCACTTCTCGTATTTAACAATACTGGATAATAATTATTAGAAATTCAAAAGCAACTTTTCCTACTATCGTGAACAGCTCACAAATGGTGTTTAAAAAAATATTTTCATCTCCAATCCATTCTGCCGTCTCTTCGGACGACATTGATCATGCTGACTCAGGAATACATAGATTAAAACGCAAAGTTCTGAAAATTATGGTATTAGGAGAAAAATCATCAGGAAAATCCTCAATAATTAAATACCAAGTAGAAAGTTCAGGATTCACCTATCAACCTCCAAAATCGGATCAAGAGGTTGTTGAAGGCCAAAATTGTTTCATAGTTGTTGACGGAAAAGATGTTACTGTGCGATTAGTGGAGGCTCCTGAAATGAATGATTTGGGATTAATGGTCGAATGTATCAAGGATTGTGACGGTTTTGTGCTAGTCGTAGATGTATGCAACCCTCAATCTAGTTTGCATAATTTGAATAGATACAAGTCATTGTTGATTGAGAATTTACACATGTCTCAAATTCCATGTATAATAGTTGGCAATAAGGTTGATTTAGAGAACGATCGAAAAATATCAAAACCGCTCATTATGAGCTTGGCCACCAAGTTTTTTGTGGATAAATCTGCAGAAGTTGCTGAATGTAGTGCACTTACAGGCAAAGGCGTGAATGAATTATTTGCTATGTTATACACCATCATACGACAATCTCAGAACGAAGACAGGCCAGCGATCAAATCTAAATCAAAGAAAGGCCTTCTGTCATCTTCTTCAGAATCAGAAGATCCTGGCGAATGGTTATAAATGCATGTTCACATTGTTAATTATTATAATATGCTATAATGTTGTTACGTTATGAAACTCTTTTTAATTTGTTCAATAAATAATAAGAAAATTCAAAAGGTTACTTGCGCGAACCATTGGACACAACCAACAGCCCAGAAAATTTGTCATTGAAATATTCCTTCTTTTTGTATGAAACCATGAGCTCTTTAAATTCCATAAAGTCTGTAAAGGACAAGAGCATTTCGAACACATCACCAGACATGTCACCTTCCTCAATATCTTCCCAATCATCGTCGTTGCTCTCTTCTTGTTCTTTGCTGTTAGCTTGATCCTTCTTTTGCTGTTCCACTTTCTCTATAACTCTCATAAATCTGCTCATTTCGAAATTCTTAATTTTTTCCGTTAGTGATCTCTCTAAATAATGTTCAATCATCGTTTGATACTCTGAAAAGAGTGTTGTATATTCCAACTTGTTTTCATCTCCCTCTTCGAATATTTTGCAGTTTTTCTCTGCAAATTTGTCGATCATTTTCGAAAAATTCTCCTCTTTATAATTCCGAGAGTGTTACGATCAACAGCTTGTGAAATTGTGAAAAGTCATGAATCAACACCTACCCATCATTGTTTCTTCAAGAGCTCCAATGATTGTATCAAAGTACATTTGTTCCTCATCCACAGGTTTCGATACAACACAATCATCGTCATGAGTCAGCTCGTTCATTTTAATTTTATTTTTTGTAATTTGAAATTTGGTTTTGGCGGGTTCGCGGGTTCCTTTATAAATCAAGGAGGAAGAGATGAAATTGACGAAGGAAGAGGATTTCGTGAAGTCTAAAAGTTTAGGATATTAATTATCATGCACGCACTACTAGAGAAATTAATGTTTATAGATATGTTCCTTCTTTAGTTCCAGATTAAAATTCTGGCAAAATATTCCCAAATCTTCCATTTCAATTAAAAACATTCACAACAAAAAGCAGTCATGTCTTCATCAAGAACACAAGTTAAACTTCCCACGGACGAAGATCCCACACTCTCCGTGACCACCATCGACACTAAAACTTCCACCATCATGGGAAGAGACGAACCTAACACTGAAGTCAAGTATCAATCAGGTCTTGAAAAGTTTACAAAAGCACACGAGAGTGTTGCAGGAGGACCAACAGAGGCAGTGCCGCAAATTAGTCGAGACCCATTAACAGATGAGTTGATTTTGAATCCTCACCTCTCCTCTTTAAATCCAAATGCAGAGGATGCAAAAGAAAATGATAAAAAACATGGTACTTTTAGAAAATGATTGAACACGAAACGATTGAATCTTTGTTGTAAAATCAATTGGTTGATATAACGGAATTAACCAGCAATCAAAAAAACACAATAACCGTTGATCTTAATAAACAGCAACTACAGGCAAACAATGAACCACTCCCCTTCGAGAATAGAATTCCCGTCACATCACCCCATAATGTACTGTCGGTGATGGAGATATTGGATTCTTACAACATCCACCCTGTTTAGTGAAACACTGCTTGAAACAGAGGCGTTTTGCAATTCAATCAAGAAAAAACCAACCTCTTCTTTCATCGATTATTATTGAATATTATTTCTGCTTGTTCAAAAGTCCTCCCAGCGCGCTGAAGGACAAAGCGCACGAATCATTTCTTTCAAAAAATCGCAACCCGAATTGTCTCTCTTCCAAACAAGCGCATAGACACAAAAAAAATTCATCAAAAAACACCCTCTTCACGCACCATCATGAGTTCATCGTCGAATAATAGCCATCACGGAAGTAGCAGAGGCCACACAAGAATGTAAGTGTTAATTTGTATGATCCAATCTAGAGTTTTAAATGTCAATTTTTTCGATGGCTCATTATTTTTTGTGTTCATCATCATATCGGTTGAAATTATAATTTTTGGATAACTCGACTGTGCACAACAACGTGAACGACCTTTATCATCAACAACAGGCATAGCGCAACCTCGTTCATAGACGTGAACAAGGGATTCAATCCTCGTTCCGCTCTCACCGAAGAACAAAATGAAATTCTCAACGATTTCATTAAACGAGTTGACTATGACAGACTCACCGATAGAGAGAGAAGATTCTTGGATGAAGCTGCTCTTATTCGTTTTCTGAGAGCTCGAGATTATGACATAAATAAGGCTGAAAAGCTAATGAACACTTGCCTGGAATGGAGAAGATCATTCAAACCTGACGAAATCACGGCAGAGGAAGTCGATTCGGAAGCCTCGTCCGGAAAGCTCTTTCAGAGAGGATTTGATAAGATGAATAGACCTATTGTTTACATGTTCCCAGCTCGAGAGAATTCTACTGATTATGAAAAGAATATCAAATTACTTGTTTATACTTTAGAAAGAGCTGTTGATGCAATGCCAGAAGGAGTTGAGCAAATGTGTTGGATCATTGATTTTAATGGGTATTCAACGAGAAATTCTCTTCCATTAAGCGTTGCCAAACAAACACTCAATATCTTGAATGACTGCTATCCTGAAAGATTAGGAGCGTGTTTTATGGTTGACACGCCATTCATCTTTAATATCTTCTGGAAGGCTATTTCTCCATTCATCAATCCTGTAACAAAGAACAAGATTCATTTCGTTAACGGCAAGGATATAGAGAAGGCCAAGATCTTTGGTAAATATATTGATCTTGCTCAAATCGACACCACGTGGGGAGGTACTTCCACTTTTACCTACGATCACAAAATATTCTGGGGTAATGTTATGGAAATTGATAAGCATAGAATCAAAAGGTTAGGTCTCCATGTGTCATCCTCCAGTACGGAACAAATCGTTGAGGAGAAAAAGTTTGAGTCACATCACGCCACTTCTGAACAACAACAACACCAGACAATCTAAGACTACCATCAGTGAATAACTGTATGGAGCATCCACCATTGCCATTATTATTATTTTTGTAAATATCAGTTATATATTATCCGGCCACTTCACTAACCATCACGATGAGACCAAGCAATAAACACTTGCTTGTGCTAAGTTATATGACATTCTTACCTCCACTATTTTAGGGTTAGAAAAAAATGGAGTTACTGCAAGATTTACAAAAGCATTTTCAATCACTTGTATTCAACATTAACCTTCAATACGGAAACATGATCAGTATGAATGAGTTCTTGGAAAATTGCCAAAAACACGCCTTAATGATGCAGAATGTTGTTGATCTATTTGAAAGTTTATCGGAACGTTATTTGAGGTTGGAAGAAGAAAACCGTAAATACAAGGTAAGTGTTTGTATAAGAACGAATGAAAAGGGCTTGAAGGATGGAACCTACATCAGCAAGTCATACGAGAAATGCGGTCGAAATACTCCTGCGAGCTCGCAAAGGTAAAGAACGATTTGCTCAATTTACGATATCAATCTCAAGAGCAAGGAAATTTTCATCATGAGGAAGCTTTACAAATATTCCATGCATGGACATACGCCGTGAATGCATTCGAAAACACCTCCAAAAATATCGTTAATAATGTAAGTGATAATTTATTGAACACACAACTCTGTTAAAATCAATCAGATGTGGAAATCCAACCAAGAGCTAACTGCTAAATTGAAATTAGGGGAAAAAGAAATAAACAGGTTGAGGATGGAGCTCAATAATTCCAGGCCCACGGCAGTGCAAGATCAGATAGTTAAAGAATTAGAAACGCAGCTGATGAAATTGAAGAAAGACAACGAATCGGTGATAAACGAGAACAACCTCTTAAAACAATCAATAGAGGTTCAGAAGGGACAACTCCAGCAAACCAATTCTGAGCTTGAGAGAACGCAAGAACATTTGAGCTGTCGAATAACCCATCTTCAACAAGAAAATATCCAACTGAAAGAGGACAATGAGGTGCTCACGGTTAGAAATCTAGCGCTCTCAAAAGACCTTGAATATCAGTTTCGTGCCATGTGCGAGCGATTACAATCATTGACTTGCAACGAATCAGACTATGAAACAATGGTGCAGCAAGAGTTGGAATCCTTGCAGAAAATGATTTATCAATTTCAATCTGAGGTTATGCAAGAGTTGGCAACCCAAAGATCTAAGGTGAACAAGTTAGAATGCCTTACCCGAAAGCTAAAACAAGAAAATAATTCTCTTGAGCGATCCATCAAAGACACTCTTTCTAGTTACAAGCGACTTCTCAAAGTAGGAGCCAACAACACCCGATAATCTCAAATTTTATATCATTAAAATGATTGAAGTACTTGATTGAAATCCCAAAACAAATGCTTCAATATTTTAGATCCATGAAGATACATCCAAATAAGAGACTTCTTGTTAATGGAGAATAAGAGTCGTCAGCGTCAAATTTTTTGCAATTTCTAAATGAGCTTCCTCCAACACCAACGATTACAATTGAAATTGGTTTATCGTTGGCTTCAATAATTGCATCAATTGTTCCTTGATTATCGAAGCTGTCACCATCAATGATCAAGAGTAAAATGTTGTAAAGTTGAGAGTCTTGTGTCACTTGAGGCGTTTTTTCAACCACATGTTTGATGACTCTATAAAAATCGTCACCATAATAAGGTTTGAGAGTTTTTGGATTGGAAGCTGAACCCATGTCTCCAAAATGTAGCTTGGGTATTGCATCTTTGTAAAACTGCAAAACTGCATCAAGCTACAAAGCTCTTCCTTATCGTCTTGTAAAGATTGATTGAACATTGGTCGCATTTTTGTTTCTCCCTCAATTACAGCACCATATCCATAGGCTATTAATATTAATGATTAATCAATTCCTCAGATTCTAACCGTATATTTTAAACATACCTCCATACATTTTATCGTTGTCGTATGGCTCTAAAACCTCTCCTACCGATTTGATCGCTTTTTGATAGCTGTTCATCGTGCCATTCTCAAACAAATGATGCAAACTATAGAGTGACCCCTCTTAATGTACGAACTAATCAAAGAAATTAAAAAACAAACCTTGATGTACTTTGATAGTGCCCGTTTGACCCTGTAAAGTCAATTCCAATCGAAACAGAAATACTAGTTCCACCATAGATATAATCTAGGAACGCCTCAGTTGAGTTTTCTTTCTTCTTTAGAATATTGTAATAAACTTGATGTTCTGGATTTGGAATACTCACATTTCTCATAATTTCCTGAACAGTATCAAAATGAAATACACCTGAATTGGGGTAATTCTTCTTCTTTGCAGCAAGTGTTGGCTCAATGACATTATATTCTTTTTTTCCTTGCATGAGTTCTTCTAAGGTGCATGAGAATTGACCAATTAAATCGTCATTGGAAAGTTTATCCCAATCATACACCAAAAACCATAACTTCTTGGACAAATCTCCAGAGCATAACACATCCAAATGCAATTCAAACTCTGTCCATACAGGAGACAATGACTTCTTGATTGTTTCACTTTTGAAAATCTGCTCTCTTCGATCACTATAAATTTCCTTCTCAATTACAAAATATGGATCACTAGAGAAGAGATCCTTCTTGTCCAATGAAGATGCTCGACACTTGAAATGTATGTACTTTTGATCTTGTTGAATAGTTTTTGGAATTTCATTCACCATTTCTGTCAATTCCTCTAAATTCATTCTGTTCAAGCGCTCACAAAGTTGTTTTTCTTTTTCATCATTGATTTTGTGATTTGTTCTTTTCCAAGAATAAAAGAACTTTGCCACGATCATTCTCTTTGCCATTGAGTTGCAAATTCAGTTCTAACTTTCCATCACGAGCACAGACAACTTCCGATAATAAAAACTCTCTCGTTTTACCCATCAGAGTCTGTTCTTGAAGTGAGCCATTCTCCTTGTCTTGATCGTAGATGGAAATTGAGAGCTTTTGAACCATTTCAAAGTAATAATTCAAGTCAAAGGTTTTGACAAAGTGGGGATGATGATTGTTGTATTGTGTTTCGGTTTTTCCTAATTCAATAATGGACGATGAAGAGGAGTAAGCAATGACTTGGTTTCACTGGAGCTATTGGGCGACGAGTTCGGAGATGGACCACAATAATAAACCACCGCAAATGGATCACTCTTGGACAAGAAATCTAATTTCTGTAGGCCTGAACATGAAATGTAGAGTTTAATAGAGTCTCGGAGTGAGGAATATGACATCATGATGATGATGATCTAAATACGATCGTATTAATTTTTTTAGTAATTCTTTGATCATCATCTATTCAGCAATAATAAGGGGTCGTCAACCATGATGATTGGTCACCGATGTGTTGTGCATGTTTGTTTTAGAAAGTGATCTAAGGGAACCATGTGTTTCATTCCAAAAAACAAATTAACATGTTGTGTGTGAGGACTCTATCGTTGTGTGAGGTGTGTACGACAACTTGTATAACCTTAATCCACTTTGGTCATACTATAAATCTTTCTCACAAAATAAAAGGTTGCAAGAAATCCAACAGAGCCAGTCAATAACATGATCAAGAAACACAAGATGAGTAGATATCCAAAATAGAGAATGGTCATGTAAAAGTGAGGGGAACCCAATTGAGAATTATAATAGAAAAGTCCAGCAATGAAAAGGTAACATGCGCTAGTAGAGCTATAAAAGAATGAATTCCACCACCAACGATAATCCTCATGACACAATTGAAAGTAAATGAAAACAATGGTTGTCTCTGCGCTTGTCACTATTAATATCAAAAATACTGTAAAAAGAAATTCAAATAAAAAGTAATGCTGTTGAAGCCAAATTGAGGAAATTAGAAAATAAAATTCCACAAAGAATGCAGTAAATGGTAAAATTCCAGCAATGAGATAATTGTAAGGAAATCTCAATGGAAGAGGAAGAGGTGGAATATTTCTTGGAGTTGGATATACTTTGGGTGTTGAAGTTGGTGACAGGGTATCTTTGGTGGATGATCTGTTTGCAATCATGGCTCCTAAGAATACTAACGGAACGGATATCACAAACCAAACGGAGTAGATTGTAAAAATAGAGAAGAATGGTTGAGCCATCGAGGATTGAATCATCCACATGATGGTATTCAATGTTCCATAAATAATGGTAACTATGGTTGGCACAAATAAAGCAACTCCAACAGAAACCATCATAAGATTAGTCCCAGAGAGTAGTTTGTAAATTTTGAGTGCCCAGAATCCAGCCACAGCAGACGTAAATAAATAACAAAGAATGAAAGCAGCGACAACTCTTCCTCTACTCTCTGGAGATGTAAATCCAAATAAGGTCAAAATGAGAGACACTGTGAACATGACTACGAATTGCAATCCAGATCCAACCATGACTGAAAGAAGACCAGGATATGGAGGAATTCTAAAAACATCACCAGATAATAATTTCCATCCTGTTTCTTGTTCTTGGAGAAGAGAAGGATCAGACTCAATATCTTCATCGAGTTTTGAATTATCCAAATCTTTTTTCAAAATTTTGTACATAGTCACGGCAATAATTCCTGTCAAGAACAGCACAGTCATGGAACTATTAATTAGAGAATAATGATGAATGTCATAATCTTCTATATCTTGATCATAATCAGTTTTTAAATAAGCATCCCATCTATTCGGATATTCCAAGTCTGTTTCCATCCATGTTACAGAATATGAAAAAGGAATGGAAGTTGTAGCTTCATCAATTCGGTATTTCTCAGGATTTGTGACGTCACATGTGAATTGAGAGGGCTCATGTCTTATACTTGAGGGATAAACTTCAGCTCCCACAATGAAATACAAATCCGAACCTTTCACTACCTTCTTGTTGTACTTGAAAAGGAATGAGAAATGATTATTCACAAAATATTGAGCTTTTTTGTCCTTTTGTGACTGTGGAGCATTTCTCAAAGATTCTGGATAATACACACAGCCAAGCGGAAATCCGTCAGCTCTTGAGTATTTGGTAGTTTCCTTTGAAAGTTGTTTGATATCACTGAGTGGTGGATCTCCACATCGTGTTCTATTGTCATAAAGATATGCAATTGGAAGATTATCCACTGTGAATTGAATGTGATAGTCGTCTTGAATTTTAGACATAAAATCAAGTGCAACACTCTTGTCAAAGGTTGGGCAAATAATTGTGTTTTGGTCATTCATGGATGGAAAAATTCGAGCACATCCCACATTTTGCAATAAAGGAAACTGAATTCATTCAAATGCACGAGAGTGTGTAAATATTCGCACAATTTGTGAGACATGAGTACTCATCAACTTACATGATAAATTGTATTTTCAAATCTATCTCCCAACATGTAGTCTCCAAAACTCTCCACAGAATGTTTGACTTCCTTAGGTCGACAGAATGGTAACGAGTGAAATTCATATGGAACCTATATATGTCTCACATATGATTCGATGTGTGTGAGTAGGAAGCCACAATTTTATAAATCATCATTTCGCCAAGACAATTTGTGAGAAAAATATATTCCACACTTTTGACATCAACACTTACATTATGATAGGATGATAATTTCCTGGATTTAATGGCTACATCTTGTCCAAAAACATATCGTTTTGAATAGTAGCTCGGAATACTTTCGGCCTGAACTGAAAATTGATGTGTTGAATATAAATCAAAAAGAGAGGATGGAAGTAGGAACGTTAGTGTTGTGGTTGCGAAAAGTAGAGCATAGAGTAGAAATGATGATGAACCAGATGAGATGTTGCGGTGGTGGGATTTCAATGCTACCATTTTTTCAACTCGTCGATACTGTCAAATGCCAATGCAAAGATGACATGAACTTTATTGTCGCACAATATTCTTTTCATCCAAATGAAGAACAGCAAGGAAAGGAGGTCTCATATTGCTCACATTAATTATTGAATTTGAGGTGATTGTTTTAATCTTGATAATAACGAGCTCTCGAACTGGCTGCAACATCTCTGGTGCTGATAATTGAGCATTCAACTCTTGAATGTTTTTGATTTGCAAAAATTTCAACTTGGATTTGTAATTGTCAATGCATGAGATGCTTAAATTTTTGCAATTTTCAATGATGCATTGACGCAATGATGGAAATGCTGAAAGATTAATAGAAACCTCTTGACATTTTGAAATTTTCAATTCTGTTAAGAGATTCATTGCTGGTAAACGTTCCACAACTTTCAAGTGAGCTAATTTCAAAGTTTGTAAATTGGGCAAGTCCCCAAACTGTATTTGTGGAAGCTCTGTAAAGTATTGAGGTTCATTTCCGCTGCCATAAACATTTAAATTCTTTAAGGAGGCACTTGTGATGATATGACATTCTTGATCATACACACCTCTCATAAAATCATTTTTGATCAAGTAAGGATGATTCATTATTGAAGAAATAGAGTCATCGTTATGTGTGAGGAGTGATTGCATTTCATTCGAAAAGGGAATGCTCAAACTAAAGTAGCACGATGATCCATTGGACCAAAACGAGCCAGAATATTCAATATTTTCAATATGATAGGGTAAACACAAAGTCTTCAACTGTTCAATGAGGTTGTGTAAGATTTTGAAATTGGAGTTGGACAATTTCAAATTCCTGAGAGATTTAAAACGCTGAAGACATTCCAACAAGAGAGAAACACTGTCTTTGGAACTTGAATTATAGCAAGACCACTCAAGATTTTCAACAACACTCGAGCTGGGAATCATTGAGAATGCTGTTTCAATGTCGGAATGATTTCGTGTGTTCATGTTGATCATCAATGTTGAAATTTTCTCAATGTTCACACTGTGAATATTTGATGAGCTACTGGTTGAAGACACATAGTACGACAAGTTCAATTGCTCACATTCAGTTGCAGAGATGGTAATTACACACTCTTGTGAAGAGCAAAGATAGATTTTGTCAATATGTTGCTGGCTTATTGATGTTCTCAACTTCACTTTTTGAAAATCAAATTCAGATTTTCCACAATTATTGGCATCAAACACGTCCACGCCTGTCACTCGAACATGTTTAAGTGTGTGAATATCACAAAGTTCAATAATTTTTGCGCCATTTTCAATTGTCAACTCTTCAAAATTTTTAAAACATTTGTTAAAGTAATAATCTGATAACTCTGTCACACCTGAGTCAAAGTGTAAATTCAATTTTTCCAATGAATCACAATGAGAATCAATCCAAAACTGTTTTGAAAATTTGCATTGGTGAAGAGTTAAACTATTAAGCCTGGGAAAACATTGTGTATCGATCACTGTCAAACTACATTGTTCGCAATTAAATCTTTCTAGCATTGGAGCATTCACGTTGTCAAACACAATCTGAAGAGGAGATACAGAAGTGTTAGGCTTATAAATGATGTCCAACCAAGAAAGATTCAATAACTTGATGTTCTTAAGAGAACACACTTCCTCTGTGACATCTCCAATAGTGAGTGACACTCTTTTTAGATAGTTATAAATAACTGAGAAACATTGGATATCTGAACCAAAAACAGTAGAAGTGACCTTAATATTTGGATGATCTCTCTCAAAATCCTGTAACTCTTTCAATAAAATGTGAGATTTACCGTTTCCAAGTGAAATTGAGTGTTGAAGATATTTCAGTGCACTTTCTTTCTTTGGTTTAAATAGGGGCAACCAGTTTTGATTCGGTTTGAGAAATGAAGCTGATTTCAATGCTCGGAATTCGTAATAGCCCACCAAAATTCCTTGCAGATTATACCACCACAGATTTTTAGAAAAGTTCATCTCTCTGTGAAACCAATAATTGCATTCCACTCTCTCTCGATGATCTGTAAAAGTTAAATATTGAATATTTGGAAATCTTTCACAATACTTTTTCAGCATAAAGTCTGAAGGTGGAGAAGTTTTGTACAACAATTCAGGAAGAGGAACAATTCCTTCAAAGTGAATATCAATGTTTTGAGTATTACAAAAAACATTCACAAAATCTGCATAATAGTCCAAGAATTGCGATTCACACGCACAATAATGATGATCCTGGCAGGTTTTCGTGTCGGTATCTGAGTCTTCATCCTTTTTCGTCTTTCCAATGACATAATTGAAGTCTTTATCATCATCAGATATGTAATTGTCACGTTTGAACGTATCAAATGATTCGATTGTTTTACACTTCTCAAAGGATGGTACTTGTAAATTTGAAAATTTTTTTTCACATTTAATCATCATGTGTTTCAACATTTTCAAATTATTGTTAAAGAAACAAGGATATCTAAACAAACATTGAGACCACAAATCAACATTATTTCGAATTAAATCTCTCAACTTTCTATTGGTATGAATCAGAGAAATTAAAGAGGTGAAATCGGAACATGAAATACACGACAGAGCAGGAAATGGATATGAAATACACAATGGTTTGGCAAAGAAATAGGAACAAATCTTGGAAATCACTTCATCGGGTAGATTGTAAAGTGTCATTCGAGAATTGATCAAGGCTTGTGAGCGGTCGCCATGGCCATCACGATGAGAAGTCATTTTTATGCTACTACAAGCTTGTATTCGGTGCGCACCATATATATACGGGGTATCGATCAATCGAAATTCGAAAACAATAACTGATGATCTCACCAACTCTTTGTGATTCCAAGAATCAAGAGGACAAAGGTTGTTCAAAGATTCAAATCATTGGACCTAACTCGGTTTTTGAGCTCAGTATCTATCCACAACCGTTCACGAACGTTTATTTGCAAGTAGTAGTGTGTGTGTGTGTCTTTTAGACATCACTTGCCCTAGACTTTCGCTTAAACATTCTCAAAATGGCTCTTACTTTGGTTTGGAAGAAGTTAATGATGGAAACAACAGCCAGATTATACAAACTCGAAGGTTTCACACAAACCAAAGCAATGAAAGCAGCAATTCTAAATATGAACCCATAAACAATCATCATGTAAATAGTCATGTAAAAATCATCCCATGAGTAGCCCATGATTTTCAAACTCTTTGACAAGTCATACATTCCTTCATATCTCTTCAATTCAATCAGATAGGCATTTTCATGACTATACGTGAGATAGGATAAGTATGGCAAATAGTTAATTGGGAAATACATTGCTTTAAGAGTTGGCAAGGGAGTCGTAGCACCACTGAAAGTATTGAAAATGAAAACAATCACCACGGCTGTTAATTGAGCAATATTTGGATTGATAATAATACTAATGAAATAACCTAATCCATAAGATGTCCAATAAACCAATAACAGTACATAGTAATACTCATAAACAGGAGCTCTCGGTGATACCGTTGTATAATAAATACTCAAGAAAACTACTGGTGCGAAAATATTCACAATAAACAATGAAATATCCTTGGCCCAGAAATAACAAAATGTACTCAATCCTGTTTGACTTTCTCTGTAAAATACTAAATATTCACCACCGAATGCTCGAAGTGCTGACATGGCACCCATAAGAGCCATTGCAAGTGTCATGAGAGAGGATGTCGAATAGATTGGATCTTCAAGAGGTTGGGAACAAATTTCCTGGAGTCCATTTGGACACATTTCATAAACTGCTTTTGGAGGTGGGCCAATGTAGACCTTATTGTAATAAATTAATCCAAGGAATGCACCACACAAGAAAATTAAAGAATA
The DNA here is from genome assembly GCF_008403515.1 of Naegleria fowleri. Taxonomy (NCBI): domain Eukaryota; phylum Heterolobosea; class Eutetramitea; order Acrasida; family Naegleriidae; genus Naegleria; species Naegleria fowleri. The sequence goes on from NW_025407936.1 coordinate 562,410, forward strand.
ATCCAATACTAAACTTGGTAATGTACGAAGAAGCTGTGTTAGACTTCTCTTAAAGCACATGAAAAATTGTGAAAAGTAGGGCAATCTTGGATTCTTGAATTTGTTGTTGGATCTCTTTGGTGGTTCATTCTTCTTACGAGATTCGTCACTAAGAGGAAGAGAAGAATTGATGGATTGTGAACTAGTACCATTCTCTTCTTTTGGAAGATATTGTGCAATTCCAGGTTCCTCATCCGAATATTTTGCCTTCTTTTGAATCCAAATGTCAGGTAAAGAACTTGGATCAAAATCGTTGGTGTCATTTTGAATCAGACCAGCAGAAACATCAATCACAAAATCAGCCAAGTTGGTACCATTTGGCTTTGTAAATCCGAGCTCTGTGAAATATTCTTCAACTCTCGAAATTGGACCAAGATAAATAGTTTTTCCTCCCTTTCCTAACAACAACAATGTATCAAACATGTTGAAAATCTCATAACGAGGCTGATGAATAACTGTAATGACTGTAATGCCACAACTTGCAATTGCTTGAAGAGCTTCACATACTTCTTTAGAACTTGCTGAATCGAGACCACTTGTTGGTTCATCCAAGAATAACACATATGGAGAGGAAACAAGTTCAATACCAACATTCACACGTTTTCTTTGACCTCCAGAAATACCACGTTTTTCTTGATCTCCAATAAGGGAGTGTCTAACATCTTCCAATCTTAATACCTTAATGACATCATTCACAATGGCATTAATCTGTTTTTGTGGAGTACTAGCATCCAACCGAGTCTTGGCTGAAAAATAGAGAGTTTCTTCAACAGTCATGGTAGAAATCATGATATCATCTTGTGGAACGAAACCAATTTTTCTATTGTAGTTGGAAAGGCGTTCCTCAATGCCATTAACAAACACTTTACCCACTTGTGTTCCGTAATAGGCACGATTGGAGAGTGTTGTAATAAAGGTACTCTGTTGTAGGGATATTACGCAAGATAGTTAAAGTTAGTATATTTCATAAAAATTTCACATTTCCTTAACGACACACTTACCTTACCAGCTCCTGATAGACCCATAACAGCTGTTAATTTTCCATGCTTAATTTCTCCCGTCACACCATTCAATACTTTTTTACCAGATCCTCTCAATACAAGGCCTAAATCTTGGAATCCAATATCAACAGTGAATTGTTCTTCATGGAAACTGCATGTACCTGAATTGGCTGTTGAATAAGATTTTTGTTTTGGAGAGAAGAGAGAGGAACTTTCACCAGGATTTCTCTTTCTTTGTCTAGTACTCATCTTGACATACAATTTGAAAGCAGCTTCGTAAGCAAAATAGAGAACTGCTATTAAGAATAAAAGTACAAATACCAATAAGAGTCCTCCATAAGTCATTCTATCAGAAGCGCTCTTTTCTGGACATGAAGATAAAAACCATGAACAGGGAGAAGGTTCAATGGAACCCTGTCGACAAAAATAACCAGCTGGGCACACAATGTGAATACTTGCATTGGGACAGTAATATCCTTCTGGGCAAAGCTGATAGGTGAAAGATCCTTCTGGGCAATACTGAGTTGGTGAACATGGTTTGATAGAATTTGGATTTTCACAGTAATAACCTGCTGGGCACAAATTCTTAGAAACGGTTCCAGGTGGACAATAATCCATCGAATCATTAGTATAGGAACACAGGGAAGGTTCTAAAATTGATGCATTCACACAATATGTATCAGCTGGACACAACAAGACTGAGAGTGAATAATTATTTGGTGTTGTAATTGCTTCTCTCGCTAAATTGCAGTAATCTCCTTCACTACATTTTTCAAGTCCGTCAATAACGACAATACCCTGTCCATAATCTGTCTTTTTAACAAAGTGTCCTGGACTTGCAGGAATGGGTATTAAATAATCAGTCGTACAGAGAGTTCCATTTGGACATGTGTATGCAGTATCTAAACTATCACTGTAACATGTTTGATAACCATAATTTGCATTACATTTTTGTGGAGCTACCATTCCAAAGTCAGGACAAATATAACCCAAAGGACAAGGAATTCTAATACCTGCAACACAATAACTTCCAATGATACAAGGAATCTCAGCAACTGATCTATAAACAAAAGTACCCTTAGAAGAAGTGGATCGAATCAAACGTCTGGAGAAGGAGCTACAAAGACTTCCCTTAATGCATGCACTAGTGACGAGTGCGAATTGGTTTTCGTTGATTGGAATGGGTGGAACTAGTTCACATTCATCCTTGAACGCCTTTAAAAACATGTCATCAGGATTTTTGGAAAGTGTTTCACAGACAAGAGAATATCTTTTCAGAGCATCAATTTCCCATCTCTGTCGACTCACAGAGATAAACATGTGCAAATTGTTGGAAGACAGGTGCAGATCAACAATTTTTCCTAAAACTTTGAATCTGTTCAACTTTGTGAGTGTAACATAAGCCTGTGTATCGGTTGGATCCAAATCTAATGCCATTGCATGCACTTCTATTGCTGCATTGCTTTTAGTCACAAAAATATTTTCTTGCCAATAACTATAGAAGAAAGAGTACAAATTGGATACATCTCCCAATCCACCGTTGAAAATATCAATTTCACAAGCAACACTTTCAGCCATGGATCGACATTTTTCTCTATCTGGCGGAGCATTTGGTCCCATGTATGTAAGTTCACAAAGAACGGGTGCATTGAGATGGCCACCTGGGTCATAGGCATCAACTTCATTGATGGTTTCATTGATATCCATAAATTTGGAGGTAATGGAAAGTATTTCATTATCAAATCTTGTATAACTCTCTATATTTGATGCACATGCTCCAGTATTGTCAATATATTCTGTGGGCTTACATGAGAAGTTTTCTGGTCTATTTGCTGTGTTGGTTTGAGTCGACTTTACAAAGTTATAACTTGAAAACTCATGAATGTGATGGACAAGCATGGTGTAAATAATGTTGCTAGGTCCATCATAATTCTGAGTTAAACCCAAAACTAAGAACACATTCTGAGAAAGAGGGAACTTGATATTAGAGCATGTTGAAAATCTGTCAAGGGATAAGGGTCTTCGTATTGTCTCAGAAATGAGATGAGCATAGGTAATTTTAGTAAATTCTGGAGCATTATAGAAGGTTGATAGTAAATCCTCTTTTGTGAAATCAATGACCATGTTGTCGCTGTTATCGTTAAACTCGAAAATTCTCACTTGCTTGTCGGTATGAATAGTGATCAATGCTCTTGCCAGTGCCAAATTGTTTGCTTCGAAAATTTTGGCATTCACTCTCATTGGTGCACGTGATGAAAAGTTTCCAAATTGAATTGAAGAATCAAAGTGAATCTGTTCGTTACCAGCTGGAATAATGATATCCCATTTTCTCACATTACCAAAATTATTGTTATAAATTGCATCAGGTTGCAAGAAAATCAATTGGTACAAGTTCTCCTTGTTTTGTTTGAGCAATGCGACTGAATAAATATTTTGTGACGTTGGATCTCTTATCATTTTGAGTTGTAAAACTTGTGTCACTGATGGATCTAAAGCATAGTACCATGTTTTAGCCAATTGCAATGCCTGATTCTCAATATTATACATTCCATTGATGTGGAGATTAGAGGAATCTACAGATTTTTGAGCAAAGGAAATGTGGTCATGGGAATCTGAACCTTTTCCAGTGACTTGAGCATGACCATCAAATTTGATAATGTTCTCATATTTATCTGGCTTGTAATAAATTCTGGTTGCTCCTCCCAAAATATATTGAATATTTGTGTTAATAAAGAATATTCTACCGTTTCTCAAAGCTTCAATCATGTAACTCGTTCCAGGCATGATAAAAGTACCTGTGTAATCAAAAGCTCTAATTCCCACAACGCTAAAACAATCATCCATTTGATCATCGAAAGTAGTATTCGAAAAAGATAATGGTTGTGGTCTTACACAATCATAACTAAAATCTGAACTTTTCATGACAGAAATGTCAGAAAGAATTTCTGGTGTTCCTGAGTAGGGATTGACTTGTTCACACCACAAATCTTTAATGTATCTGCCCAACAATAAATTAGAAACACAAATCTCGCTTGATGTTGGACCTCTGTACACATAATTTGTGTTTGGAGTTTCAGAAATCGTTCGGGTCGAAAGGGAGGCATGAATGGGTTGTGGTTTGTTATTCAAATGTTCCTTTAATTTTTGAAATAGAACATGATCCTTTCCCGAATGGAATCTATGAGTGAGAATGGAGGAAGAGGATCTCATTGACACAACAGGTGTTGTTGTTGTTATTGTCATCAACACGATGGAGAGTATCACGAGTATCGAGAACACATGAACTTTCTCGTGGAGCCTCCTCCTTGATGACAATTTTGAAGACATTTTGAATGAGACCGAGAATCAAAAAACAAGAATCGGAGTCAGTGGAATCTCTCTTGATGTGGGCAAAGATTTCTTTTCTTCTTATTGATGATGAATATTGAAATATTAATACTATTCACGACGTCAAAATATATATTGGAGCGAAAACACAATAATATTCTCGATCCACACACAAGGTCTCTCGGAAAATTTGTGCTGAACAGAGAAGTGTTTGTGTCTTTACCAGAGAATTTGGGTCTGGCTGACGACGAAAGGATGGCAAAAACGGAGAAGCGAGAGCAGTCTTCCGAGTGTGAAATTTTTTAGGAGTTTGAGCTTTAGCAGGTCACTCATCTCCTATTGCGCTTCCGTTTCATGAAACTGATGGATCTGATAGGATTATTCTCTCTCACACTAACCATCAACATCAAATCACAAGGACTTTGGCGTTGTGAGAATTGCATGAATTTGGACAAGGGATTATTGATCAGGTTCTTGAGCGGGATCACGTAGGAGTTGAGATGAGTTTTCGATCGCTACAGAAAACACGGCAATTCTTTTTGAAATCGGTGGAGATGTTTGGTTTGTGAACTTGTTCATTGATCGAAAATTAATGGTGTCATCGACCCAAGCAGCCACCATACAGCATAACAATCATGCCAATCCTCGCGCAAAGACCTGATATTTCAACAACAAGCTCGGACTCAAAAAGTAAAACCTTCCACAAAAAACTAATTACGCCGAAGGATGGCTGGATTTTTATTGTTCGTTTGGTCCTTAATGCCGCAGACTAATTCAACAATACGTTCACTCTCGATACAATTTAGATTGACTGAAACAAAAAGTCAAGAACCTTTGTCCTCTGCTATTGGCAAGTGCACACTCAGCAACCACTGTGAGGACTTTGGCAAACATTATCGTAATCATACTCCATCGTTCAACAAGAAAAAGGAACCTCGTTCGTGCTAGTGGTATTGTAATTTCTTACTAGTTATACCTTCCTGGTCATCCACCTCCTTGCTAGCATCACCATCCAACGGTATTATTTCAATGAACCCTTCTTCCTCCGAGTTCAAGTCTCAAAAGAAGATTACTCTTCAAGAATTACAAGAACATGATGGCGTCAAGAGCCCTCGTTTATGGACCTGCATCTATGACCACGTGTATGATTTGACTGAGTTTGCAGCTGTTCATCCCGGTGGAGAAGAAATGATAAAAAGCGCATGTGCAAGAGATGCAACAGCCTTATTTGAGTCCTACCATTTGTCATCCAATGCAATTGCAAAGAGTTATTTGGATATCAATCACAAGGGTAAATCGATCAAATACGTTGGAGAGTTTGATGTTGAGAGTGCTAAAGTATCGAATTCGAGCGATCAGCTTCCGAACGACGCTGCCATCAAATTTACATTCCAATCTCCATTAGATAGTGAAAAACCCCAAAAAAAGCGAAACATTTATGAGCTCATGAAACAGAGAATTAGAGAGCAATTGTTGAAGAAGTCAGACTTTAAGAGTAGAATCAGAAAGGTTGATGGATTGAGATTGATCAATGCTGTATTCATTATTGCAGGTCTTATCATTTGCCAATTAGCATCACAATATATTCCTTCTCTTCCTTTGGTGATAGCAGTCGCTTTGGGTACACTTGCAGGATTGTTTCATCATCTCACAATGGTATGTTTATCGACTTTGTTTTGTATCCTCAATTTTTCACACAATCACTCCAATGGAAATTGTCAGGTTCATATTTTGCATGATGTTGGTCATGGATCGTTCACAAACAATGCTCGGTTTTGGAATTGGTTCGGAACATTTGGAAGCTATATTCTAGGTCAATCGTTTTTTTGTTGGACCATTAGACATAATGTCGCTCATCACGTATACACGAACATGAGTGAGCTAGATCCTGATGTTGGCGTCTATGAGTGGAATAGATATTTAGAAGTAACCAATACAAATTCGACCACAATAGTGCCGGCGACTGCGAAAAATATCAATTCAGATAAGGCTGCTGATGATGAAAATGCTGTTTCAAAGATGTATGGAGAACCTAAGAATTACAAATCCGTTCCTGTGAATATCATGGCCAAAACCGGGTCGTTTTCAAGTCTTCCTTTATTGTACGCGTCCCTTATTTTCTACATGCAACTAGTTGACTTTATACATTACTGGACAAGACATGTGAGCGAAGGTAAGTCTTTGAAATTGATGATGACCAACACATCACCCATCGACTGGATATTCATATTACAGGAATCACATTTGCATCCTCCACATTCAGTTGGACTACTTTCCATTTCTATATATCAAAGATTGTTTTTGTTATTTACAGAGTTATTCTTCCGGGTTATCTTTTTTACAAGACCGGAGGAGTGATTGGAAGACCAACATTTGAGGCTTTACTAGCATTTGTAGCAACTGAAGTGGTTGCTGGTGTCATGTTTGGATTCTTAAGCCAAATTAACCATATTAGTGAAAAGTGTGCATGGCCTTCAAATGTTTTGAATGAAATGGTTGAAAATTCAAGCGGGGTCAATGATGATTTGGACTGGGCTGAAATTCAAGTAAGAACTTGTAAGTAATTGTATTTTCTCCTGATTTTCCTTACACTGAGACGTTTTAAAAACACATATTGAAACTATTGTATAGGTATCGATTATTGTCATGACAGTTATTTGTGGACATATTTGTCTGGATTTTTGAATTACCAAGTCATTCATCATTTGTTTCCAGGAGTAAATCCATGGTTATATCCTCAATTGTTACCGATTGTAAAGCAAGTCTGCAAGGAAAATAATGTTCCTTATACAATTTACAATAATTTCAAAGATGCATTGGAGAGTCATGTTCGCCAATTGACTCTTTTTTCAAAGAAGCAACTTTTGAAAAACACTCTCTAGAACTTGAATATGTGAAACCTTATTCAATGCCTTCTTTGCTATTTACAAACATATGGATAAATACGGAAGTAGCCAATCATTTTACTCTTTGCAATTTTTAATTGGGTAGTAAAAATATCGACCTACGGCTTTGTCACGAGGGTATTCAATTTGAAATTGTCGAATCCAAGGTCCCAATATCGAAGATAGCTATCCCTGATGATAGATCATCGATGATGCAATCTTTCTCTTCAAACAAGTTTCTAGGATGTTGTAATCTTCACAACCTGGTTGAACACCGCCACTTCACAACCGCTCCAACCGAAATGAATGTGAGACGGGTTTTTTAATTCGAATTAAAAAAAAATTCACCCTTCTCACAACTTGCTGCTTTCAAACAACAAGGAGATTCTTCAACAACAACCGCCCTACACCGCCGTCAAAAGCAACCGCAGGCAAACTCTTCTTCAAGAAGCCACTTGTACAAGCCAAGCACCAACAAGCCAGCAAGTTATTCCATTCTATTCATAAGAACATTACCACTCAATGGAAACAATCATTGTTAACCCAACCCAAAATGAATTTGTAGACTTTAACTCAGTAAATAATACTGAACAAGAATTGAATACCATCATTCTTGAAAAGAATGAGGTATTGAATAGATCATCTATTCTACCACAAACTCCTGCAAAGGAACAAAAACTTGAAGATGTACCAGTCTTTGGTTTTAATTACGATGCTATGGACAAGAAGGCTTTCTTTGATCAATTCGGCGTGGAGTTCATTCCTTCTGATCTCTCTACAAAGAAGATTATTAAACACATGTATGAGACAAAGATTAGATGTGGCGCCTCCGGCGATGACCTTCCAACCATAGAGGAACCTTTCTACATTGTTGACTTGTCTGAGGTGCTAAGACAAGTTCAAACATGGAGACAAGAGTTACCAAGAGTTACTCCATTCTATGCTATCAAGTGTAACCCAAATCCATACTTTTTGAGAGTACTTGAGAAACTTGGATGTGGTTTTGACGTTGCGTCTCGCGATGAAATTGAATGCGTCAAACAAGTTCTTCCAAACAACGATGAATTGGCTCAAAGATGTATTTATGCAAATCCATGTCATCCAATTTCTCATGTCAAATATGCCAGTACAAGTGGCGTACAACTCACCACTGCTGATAACGTTGATGAGTTATACAAATTGAAGAAGTACTGGCCAGATGCTCAAATTGTAATTCGTATCAAGACCGATGACAGTCATTCTGTTTGCCAGTTTAGTACCAAGTTTGGTGCTGAGCTTGGTGTTGCTTTTGAAATGGTTGACATCATCAAAGATTTAGGCTTGAATCTTGTTGGTGTCAGTTTCCATGTTGGCTCTGGTTGTAATGATGTTAATTCATTCCTCAAAGCAATCAGAGATGCTCGTGCTGTATTTGATTATGGCTTTAAAGTGTTGAATAAGAAGTTGTGGTTGCTCGACCTTGGTGGAGGTTGGCAAGGAAGAAGTAATGAACACGGAAACGCTGCATTCATTTCTGTTGCAAGAACAATCAAACCACTTCTTGATGAACTTTTCCCTGTTAATAGTGGAGTTAAGATTATTGCTGAACCAGGAAGATATATCGCTCACAGTACACACACCTTGGTTACATCAATCTTCTCAAGAAGAATTGAAAAGTCCAGAGTCTTATACTACATTTATGAAGGTGTTTATCATAGCTTCAATTGTCTCATCTTTGATCACGCAGAGCCTGAAATTAAACATATCAGCTATGAAGAACTCATTTCGGACAATGTCAAAGATGAGGTTGAAGAGAGAGTAGGTCATACTGATAAGCCTGTTACTTTGTACGGCAGTACTTGTGATTCAATGGATGTCATTCTCAAAGATTCACACAATATTCCAAACTGTTTAGAATGTGGAGATGTTCTCTTCGTTGAATTGTTTGGAGCTTATACCATCGCTGCCGGTACTTCTTTCAACGGTTTCAAGCTTGCAAAGATTCACTACATTGCTCGCATTGATTAATATGATATTTTTCTTACTAACAACTACAATGTGTATTGCAATGAAAAGTGCATCACACCTCACAAAATAAACAACATCAACTCCTTCACATAAGGAATATTTTGAATGCATTCCATAAAAAGTCATAACGGTGTTGATATAAGGAGCGAGATACAAGCTCCTCAATCAACATTGGGTGTTGTTGCTTTAGATCCCGGAGTGAGAACTTTTCAAACCACTTTCAATTTAAATTCTATAGTGACTGAATGGGGTAAAGGTGACTATACAAGAATAGGTCGATTGTGTCATGCCTACGACAAATTGCAATCCAAATGGTCTCAAGTCACACACAACAAGAGATATAAGTCTCATTACCGATTCAAAGAAAGACTTCTATACAAATCAAGAGAATTTCCTTGGTGTCATGTTTACATTGTTAACGAGGTATATACATCCAAGACATGCACTCATTGCGGTCATATCCATCGTCATTAAGGGAGTTCTAAGGTATTCAAATGTCCCTCTTGTGATTTTGAAATTGACAGAGATTTCAATGGTGCTCGAAATATTCTCCTCCGCTTTCTAACAACACATAATATTATTTTAGAGCCACATGTATAAGTGGCGTTGGGTCCTTTCCCCTGGCTTCCACAGAGTGTTTAACGAAGCTTGCAAGATCAGTGCTTTGTTCCGTTTGTTGTTTTTGTTCAAAGTGTTGATTTAAATAAAGGCGTGTTGTTTTGTCACACAAAACATAATTCCAGCTTGCCGTTACGTCTCCCTCACGATTGGACATGTAATGCACCATTCAACTCTCCGGCTCGTCGTGTTCAATGATACAAATCGTTGGTTTGTGAGTTCAGGAGATTAATTGAAGTACAAGAATCAGTGGATTACTATGATGAGTTTATTGAATGGTTACATATTTTGGAACAGTTGCAGGCCAAGTATCAAGATGTTAATCATCATGTGATGATTCGAGTATTTAATGATCCCTCTCTCATGATTTGGAATTCGAGTAAGAGATATTTGTTTGAAATTCAAGAAGAGTGGAATGGGTACAATATTGTTCCGTCACAAATTGTGGATTTTGATAGTGTGAAAAATTTGAATGATGATGAAGTGGTGAACAAGTATTGCTTAATGTTTAATAATTGTGAGAAATTGGTTTTCAAGCCATTAATATCGGCTGGGTCTTTCAATACTTTTGTTATTGGAAAATCAAGAGAGACGAACGACAAAGCATCAGTCGACTATTTAACAAATAGAGAGGAAAATTTGAAAATTATTCGAAAGGATCTTTCTGAATCATGTCAGTCTAAACACAGGGATAGAAAGTTATATATTGTTCAACCATTTTTGGATTGCATAGTCAATGACGGTGAATATAGTTTTTTTTATGTGAATGAAAAACTGTCACACACGCTCCAAAAGAGACCTAAAGATGGAGACTTTAGGTGAGTGTTCTCAGGTGTGTTTAATTTTAATTACACTTTTATTACATTTTATTAACAGGGTGCAAGGAGAATTTGGAGGATCCAATACATATGCAGACTTGAGCCGATTTAATGAAACAATCCTAGCAAATGGACAGCACTTATTTGAAAAGATTAAAAAAGAGAAATCTCCAAATTCTTTCATATTGTACTGCAGATTGGATGTTGTCATTGATTGGAACTCAAATAACATCAGCATTTGTGAATTAGAGTTATTGGAGCCTCACTTGTACTTTGAGACCATCAATCCAAATGATCCTTCAGTTGCCATCCAAAAGGAGAATGAACTCTATGACTCAGTTGTGAAACATAATATTGCTTAACGTATTTAATTATTCTTTTTGGAGGGGATGGAGACTATAGTTACAAAACATTTCAAGAGGAAGACCAAAGTGTCAGATGATTCTAAATGACATTGAAAAATCTACACGTAAAAATCAAAAGACACAAAAGAATAATAATTTCTCTCCATAACTTTTTGAAAAGGGATTTCATAGACATCATGTTGCTTTTCTTATCATGTTCATTCGATTCAAACTCCATCTGCACAAAGTCTTCTTTTGTCTCACCACTGATTCAAACAACGATTGCTTCACAAATTGAGAGAGTTTACATGAGGTCACGTCGTGCATTAAAGTCCACAATTCGTTATTGAAAAAAGTTTCAAATAAACACAGGAATAAGCTGATTTTACTGAATTCTTTCGTTAACCTCCTTGTATTCCATTTGAGCCATCCAATCTTCGGGAATATTTGTCAATTTAAACGTAATGTCGTTCAATTTTTCGTACTGTGCCTCAATCTTGAACATATCTTTATCAAAATCAATTATGAAATTATAATCTTGGGAGTAAGGATGATCGAGCACATATCCACACTCAATCACAGAAATCAATGAATCAAATGTCTTGTTAAGAAGGCAATACCAGTCTTCATAACTTCTTCTTGATACTCGTAGATCAGCATACTGTTTCAATTTTTCAATCTCTTCAGGGGTTGGTGTTGATGATTCCTCGACCACTTTAATATTCTTCAACAATTCAACAATTTGTGGAATAGCTGAGGAAGGTGAATTGCCATTGGTTTGATGTTTAGATAACAAAATCCGAATATCTCGCACGAGAAAAAACCCTAAAACAGTCCAATGAGCATAATGATTGTAGTATTGGATTGTTTTTCCGTTATCGAAAATAATTTTCACTTTTCCAGGATGACCCATGATGATTTTTTTTGATTGCTGTTGTAACAACTTCCATCCCCAACACGAAATTTTGAAGCTTCAAACAGATTATTTATTAATTAAAATTAAAGATTGTTCATAACTGGTGTGCTCGTCTCGTGGTGTAATGGTAGCATAGTGGACTTTGAATCCATTGACGGAGGTTCGATTCCTCCCGAGACGGAACCAAGGCGAGCTGAAACTTTAAATATTATTTAGAAATTTTTTTTCATCACGTGGTTGGCTATCCTTGCAACGGGGTTCGTATCATTCATAATATTGTTTTGAGTGGATTATAGATGATGCGATTTTGTTTAAAAAAAATGAGTTCATTCTATCAGAACGTTGGTGAAGAGGCTCAATATCCCACCTCTCAACCAAACATCACGTACCAATTCCAAGAGGATGATGAATACTCGGGAGAGAACGAACAATCTCAATCTAATCAGTTTGTTAATCCTTCTAATTTTATTGGAGAAGATGATGATGAGGACAACGAGTATGAAGATGGAGGCGGAAATGAAGATGATGATGAACAAAGTGATGATACATCCTCATCTCCAATCAGTCAGCCGGGCAACAACAATTTTGAATACGTGGAGGATTTGAACACCCAACAGAGCGCAAGCCAAATGCTACCTACCACACAATCACAACTCTATTCTCAAGAATTTCTGAATACACAACAAACTGGTACTCAGCTTTCTTACTCCCAACAATCATCAGCTCCAACAAGTGGTGGCTTGAAAGCAAGTTCCAGTACATCTTCCCTCAGCAAGAAAAAGAAGAAAAAAGAAATACATGACTTGAACTCGTTTATTGATAAGTATGCTACTCCGCTCAATTTTGATGAGGAAGACGAAGAAGTAGTGGAAAAGAAGCTTCCCGAACATGCTTGCAAATATTGTACAATTCATGATCCTGCTTGTGTAGTCAAGTGCAATATTTGTCAAAAGTGGTTTTGTAACGGAAGAGGAGGTTCAAATGGTTCTCACATTGTTCACCATTTGGTCAAGTCTAAACACAAGGAAGTTTCTTTGCATCCCGAATCACCTCTTGGAGATACAGTTCTAGAGTGCTACAACTGTGGATGCAGAAATGTATTCTTGCTTGGTTTTATTCCTGCAAAGAATGATTCTGTTGTTGTATTGTTATGTCGTGAACCATGCCTACACGATAATAGTCTTAAAGGTATGGATTGGGATGTTGATTCATGGCTTCCTTTGATTCAAGATCGTCAAATGCTGTCTTGGTTGGTCAAAGAACCTGATGAAGAAAAGAATAGAGGTAGAAAAGTAACGACACAACAGATTAACAAATTGGAGGAGTTGTGGAAGACTAATACTGATGCATCTATTGACGATTTAGAAAAACCAGGTATTGATGATGATCCTCTTCCTGTTCAATTTTTCTATGAAGATGCCTACCATTATCAATCAGTGTTCAGTCCACTCATTCAATTAGAAGCTGAATATGATAAGAGAATGAAAGAATCTCAATCAAAGGATAATATTGCTGTTCATTGGGAAACAACTAACAGTAATAGATTACTTGCTTATTTTTATTTCACACGTGAAGACAATGAACTTCGTTTAGTACCTGGTGATGAGCTCAGACTTCGTTACAATAGAGATGGTATTAACTGGGAAGGCATTGGTCATGTTATCAAATTCAACCAAGAAGAAGAAGTTGTTTTGGAGTTGAAAAAGAAAACAGCACCTATTAGCTTTACAACAGGTTTTAGTGTTGATTTTGTTTGGAAGCCTACATCTTTCGAAAGAATGCAAAATGCAATGAGAACTTTCGCAATTGATGAGAATTGTATCAGCAATTTTCTATACCACAAAATGTTAGGCCATCCAAACCAAACACCAAAGGATGTTCTTCTCAAAGTTACTCTTCCCAAAAAATATTCTGCTCCTGGATTACCTGAACTGAATCATTCTCAAATTTCAGCTGTCAAGAATGCACTCCAAAGACCACTTTCATTAATTCAAGGTCCACCAGGTACAGGAAAAACAGTAACTAGTGCTTCAATTGTCTATCATATGGTCGATAAGAACAAGCACAGAGTATTAGTGTGTGCTCCTTCCAATGTGGCTGTTGATCAATTAGCAGAAAAGATTCACGCTACTGGACTTAAAGTTGTCAGACTCTGTGCAAGAAGTAGGGAAGCAGTCAATTCACCAGTGGACTTCCTTACATTGCACTACCAGCTAAAACTCTACAAAACTAAAGAAAAGGATGAGTATCAAAGACTTCAACAAAAGAAAGAGGATGACGGAGAACTATCCATTGCTGATGAGAAACGTTTGAAAATGTTAAAGAGATTAACAGAGAGAGAAATTTTAAAGGCAGCAGATGTCATTTGTTGTACCTGTGTTGGTGCAGGTGATGTTAGACTACGAGACTTTAAATTCAAACATGTACTCATTGATGAATCTACTCAAGCTACTGAACCTGAATGCCTCATTCCAATCGTAAAAGGAGCAAAGCAAATAGTTCTTGTAGGAGACCATTGTCAATTAGGTCCAGTTATCATGTGTAAAAAGGCAGCCAGAGCTGGATTATCAAGATCTCTCTTTGAACGTTTGGTAATGTTGGGTATTAGACCAATGCGTCTACAAGTGCAATACAGAATGCATCCTTGCCTCTCTGAATTTCCTTCAAATACCTTCTATGAAGGTACCTTACAGAATGGTGTTAAAAAGGAAGATAGATTAATTCATATTGATTTTCCTTGGCCACACTCTGATGCTCCAATGTTTTTCTATAATTCTGTCGGCCAGGAAGAATACAGTGCAAGTGGTACATCTTTCCTCAATAGAACTGAAGCAGAGACTGTCGAGAAAATTGTTACCAAAATGCTTAAGGCTGGTGTGAGACCATATCAATTGGGAGTTGTAACTCCTTATGAGGGACAACGTGCATTTTGTGTCAGCCATATGCAAAGAGCTGGTACTGCTGACCCAGATCTTTATAAGGAAATTGAAGTTGCAAGCGTAGACTCATTCCAAGGAAGAGAGAAAGATTTTATCATTCTTTCATGTGTTAGATCCAACGACCATCAAGGCATTGGTTTCTTGAATGATCCAAGACGTCTAAATGTTGCTCTTACCCGTGCTAGATGTGGTCTTATCATCATTGGAAATGCAAAAGTATTATCCAAGCAACCTTTGTGGAATTTACTGTTGCATCACTTTAAGAACGACAATTATATGCAAAAGAACTTTATTGTTGAGGGTGCTTTGTCTCGCTTGAGTATCAGTAATGTGAAACTTCAAAAACCAAAGAAGTTTACAAATCATAGATATGGTATTGGTTATGGATTGACCTCTTCAATTCCTCTTCTTGATCCTAATACTTCAATGGTTCCAATGCAAATGGCATCACCAATGATGAATCCATTGATTCCCGTAACATCTTATTCAGGCGCAATTTCAACCAGCCAACAAATATATCCACTATTCCCAACTGGATACAATCCTTCCATTAACGTCCCTGCCAGCTCTTTCATAACCACTCAGGATGAAAGATTACTCACTCAACAATCCCAAGAATCTGACAGATTCCATTAGAGCACGATTTCCACCTTTTGAGGTTAGTAGAAGGGCTTTTTCGTTGTTGCTGTGGCGATGAAGAGGAGATTGAATGGGTAATGTGAGAAGGAGGTGGGACAATGTGTCTCTAGATGGTATCGCTACCTGTTGCAAACCAAGTAGCTCTGTCACCTCCCCTAATAATGAACGAAGTCAAAGCTCTAGGAGCAAGTGCATTTCAGATTAATTCACACATGAAATCCATCCACTTGTTACTTTTGAATGGTGAGATTGATTGCTTGTCTCATTTTGAAGATTTCATTGAAGATGGTTCATCAGCGCGAATGAGTAAAAGATCCAGTCAAAATATTTATTTTCCAATAAAACAAAAATGAAAAGCCAAATAGCTTTCCGACAATTTGCTCAAAAGCAATTCAACAATCACAGGATACTTCAATCACTTCTCACCAAACAACAACAATCGTTCTCAACAAGCAAGCAAAACAATACGAAGCCAATTGACAACAATGGATCGATTTTTGATTATGGTCTTTATGTTGTGACCGATTCGGAAATTTCAAGCAAAGCATCTCGTTCATTAGAGGAAACGGTACAGCAAGCAATCGAAGGAGGATCATCAATTATTCAATATCGTGAAAAGAATACTTCATTGAATACTCGTCAAATTCTTGAACAAGCAAAATCTTTACAACGCATCTGTAAAAAGTACGGTGTTCCATTTCTCATTGATGATCGTGTGGATTTGGCTCTTGCTTGCAATGCCGACGGAGTTCATGTGGGCCAAAAAGACCTCCCACCTCAATACGTTAGAAAATTGATTGGTCACTCCAAGATTTTGGGATTAACAGTCGGAACGAAAGAGCAAGTGAATGAAGCGCTCTCATATGAAGTGAGAGCAGATTATTTAGGAACCAACGCCATTTTCCCAACCCAGACCAAGAAAGATGCCGGTTCTGCTGTTGGATTGCAAGGTCTTAAGGATTTAGTTGACTATGTGAGAAGTGTTTCAAATATACCACTAGTTGCTATTGGAGGAATTGGCTCTCAAAATGTTGAAGACGTAATGAAATGTGGTGTGGATGGAGTTGCAGTAGTGAGTAGTGTCGTTGGAGCTCCAAGTGCTTTTGAGGCTGCCAAAGAGTTGAGAAGACATGTTAATTATTATCAAATGGGTCAATCGAGAGAAAAGGCAGAGATGAGAGAACAAATGGTCAATGCTTTGTTGCAAATCAAAAAGACCAGACCATTGATTCACAACTTGACCAACAATGTGGTCACTACACAAACTGCCAATGCTCTTCTTGCTATTGGTGCTTCTCCAGTTATGACTCAGTACCATCTCGAAATTAGTGATATGGTAGAAATTGCCAGCGGAGTATTAATTAACATTGGAACATTGGATGAATACTCTATTAAAGCCATGCATTTAGCAGCAAGACATGCAGGCCACTTGGGAAAGCCAGTCATTTTGGATCCTGTTGGATTTGGAGCTACTCGTGCAAGAGAAGAAACAACCTTTGATCTATTATTGAACCACAAGATTACCATTCTGAAGGGAAATTATGGTGAAATTGGTAAAATGTATGGCGAGGGAAGTTTTGCAACATTGAAAGGAGTAGATGCTGAAGGAGGTCCAATCTCTGATCACTCTCAAATGGATAAGGTTGTTTTGGAATTATCTAGAAAATATGGTTGTGTCGTTTGCATGACTGGTCCAATTGATTTTATTTCTGATGGTTCTCGAGTCATTAGAATTTACCATAACGAACCATCTCTTCAATATTTGACTGGAGTGGGTTGCATGACTGGTGCTATTCAAACAGCATTTGCTGCAGTTTGTGAGGATCCACTTGTTTCAGCAGCTGCAGGTTGTGCATTTGTTGCTTTGAGTGGAGAAATGGCTTCGAAAAAGTTAGGAGTGGATGGAAAGAGTGGAGAATTGCCCATGTTGGGAGATTTCAGAACTGAGTTATTCAACGCTTTTGGAAGTTTAACACCAACACTCTTTAGAGCTCATCTCCATTTTGATGTTATCCAATATTGATAGTCAGACTGAAAAATTATTAACATATATTATTATAATAAAATAAAATTTTTATGGCGTTGGGTCCTTTCTACTTAAGTTTGCTATTGTGGAGGTGTATGTGTGTAAGATCAGTGATGTACTCCTTGATTTTATGAAACAAATAAAAGCTTTACAACACAGATCCAAAAAACAGAAGAATTTTTTCTGTTCAAAATAAAAATGACTGGAAAATCATCCTCGACTGCAACAACTCCCAAACGCAAAGCTCCAACCTCATCAAATCAAAAAGGAGCCAAAAAAAAGAAGAAAGACGTCGATGATGAAGAGAGTTCCGCAAAAGATGAAAAGGTGGAGGACATTCAAGAAGACGGATCATTTGTTAGTATGATTTTGAAACATGAAAAACATCCGAAACATGATGAGACGATCGTTTTTTTCGAAAGAAGAAGAAAAATCAGTTCTAATTCCGATGATGAAATTTTCTACAGTGTTCACGGAAAAGATGCCATATTTATTGATAAACACTTCTCCAATTATGGATCCTTTAAATATCACGAGAAAAAAGGAGAGTGTGATAAAGACCATCCATATATAGTCGATGGTGTTCGTTATGCAGGACTTCCATACCTGACATTTAGACCGGCTTTATACGAACAATTTGTAAAGGGCATTCTTCTAGACCATCGTAAAAGGCTTGAAATATGGGCTGATAGAAAGTCAAACTATGAATGTATCAAATCTGCATCTCCTGGAAATCTTCAAAGTTTTGAAGAAATTATTTTCAAATCTGACACAGCACCTGGAATAGTATGCTCAATTATGATCAAACAAGACTCCAATGAAAGAAGAGTTGGTATTGCTTATGCCAATACCTCACTACGAATTATTGGTTTTTGCAGCTTTGCTGATAATAACCAATTAGCGGTATTAGATTCTGCTCTTGCTCAAATGGAGGCAAAAGAAGGGTTAATTTGTATTTCTAAGAATGATATCCTTTATACCAAAGTTCTTGATATTTTTGCAAGAACTGATATTATGTGTACAGAACTCAAGAGAAGTGCATTTGTGAGAAAACCTACTTTAGAAGCTGATATTTGCAAATTAACAGGAAAAAACAATGTTGAAAACCCAGAATTCAATGACGAATGTGTAGCATGTGCCACACAAGCTCTTATTGATTATTTAGAATTGGTAGACGATCGTCACAACTATTCATACTTTAAGACAAAATCATTTGTGATACAAAATTTTATGAAGCTAGACAGTTCATGCATTGCATCTCTCAATTTATTGCCAAGCCCAAATGATCGAAAAAAGTATGATAGTCTTTTTGGATTGCTCAACGAATGTGTAACGAAGCCTGGATCTCGACTCCTTAGAGAATGGATTAGACAACCATTGACGGACCAAAGTCAAATTGAAAACAGGCTTGATATGGTAGAAATTTTTGTTGAGGAGCATGAATTAAGAGAAGAAATAAGAACCGCACTTAAAAAGATTCCTGATCTTGACATCCTATGCTCCAAGATTGCCAAATTTAAAATCACATGTGACGATATCATAAAGTTGTATGCATGTGTGCAGCAACTTCCTATTATCAAAGAATCATTAGAGAAAGTCAGAAACGAAAAAACTTTTAATGAGGAGGGTATATTCTTTTCCGTGTTGTTGCAGTTGGAAGACTTGTGTGCTGCGCTCATTCCAAAATTTCCTACCTTAGTGCATACATCTCTTGACTTGGAAAATGCCACAGACCATAGCTATCGATTGAATCCAAATCTTGACGACAATTTGAAAGAAATTGCAGAAGAGCTTTCGGAATCTATAAAACTCTTGGACGAGGAATGCAAGCGCGTACAAGACGAAGAGGCACTCAAAAAAGAAGAACTGACATTAGTGTACACAAAAAAGGCAGTCTACATGCAAGTCGGTGGAAAGGTTGCAAACAAGTTTAACAATAATGAGAATTATATTGCACTGGGAGGAACAAAGCAGCAATTCAAATTTACTACTAAAAATATGATGAGCCTCACAGAAAATTATAGACTTTGCCAAGAAAAGTATGATGCTTGTTCGGACAATCTGCTCTATCATGTCAAAGGTGCTGTTGGCTCCTATTCTCAACATTTTTCAGACCTTAGAGACGCATTAGCAGAGCTTGACATCTTTGCTGCATTTGCTGAAGTGTCTACAAGATCTGCAAAACCATATGTGAGACCTATCATTAAGCCACTCGATGCAGAAGAAGATGAAATCTATTTGATTAATTGTAGACATCCATGTGTAGAGGTTCAAGATGGTATTGATTTTCAGATGAATAGCTGCTTATTTGACAGATCTTCTCATCAGTTGCATATTATTACGGGTGTAAGTATTTTGCTCTTGTTCATGCTTTATACTAATTTCTGCATTCTAGCCAAATATGGGAGGTAAAAGCACCTATATTAGACAAGTTGCAATTAATGTCATACTAGCTCAGATGGGATGTTTTATTCCAGCCGAGGCAGGTAGTATTGTGAGTATTAGAGATGCAATTCTCTCCAGAGTAGGTGCGTCAGATAGTACAAGCAGAGGAATAAGCACATTCATGGCAGAGATGCTGGAAACCTCGGCGATATTGTCAACAGCAACAAACAAGACATTAATTATTATTGACGAATTGGGAAGAGGAACATCTGTAAGTATTCTCGAAAAACCTCTCGAATTATCTTACTCGTCCTCAAAAGACATATGATGGATTTGGTTTAGCGTATGCCATCGTGGAACATTTATCAAGAATAACGAACGCTTATACATTGTTTGCAACACATTTTCATGAACTAAAGGTGTTGACAGAAGATCCAGAGAGTAATCGAGTGTGTTGTAAAAGAATGGAATCTGTGTAAGTAGTATCATGTTGTGATTTTTTGACTTTTATAATTGTGGCTCAAAAGTTTGATGGAGGAATTAAAAATGTTGTACAAGGTTGTTGATGATGATGAGACAAGTGTCAACAGCAACAATAGTTTTGGTATTGAAGTGGCGAAATTGGCCCACTTCCCTCCAGACATTATTAGGGTCGCTCAAATGAAATCAAAAGAAATTGAGAGTATTATTAACATGACAGAAGCACCTATCGTCCCACAAAACACCAAAGAAAGCACAGAAGAAAGAGCCAAGATGCATCAAGCTCTATGCAAATTTGCCAACTTTGATTTCACAAACAAATCTCTGGAAGAGATTGCTCAATTCTTGCAGACACATTTTCCATAAAATAATTATTCATATTCAATTTTTTGTGAACTATCCGTAGTGTGTTAGCACGAATTGTGTTCCTTGTTCCTCACTGATGAGAAGTCAATTTGCTGACAGCTCCATGCTGACCTTCATTTGGAACCAAAAAAAATTTATTGAGGTATATGTACACCGAATCCAGTTGGGATTCTAATTAAGGACACAAGGTCCTTAGTCTTCAATCTTGTCAGAGTAGTAGTATTTGTGGCATCTGCCAACGAAGAGGGCTAACAGTACTTGGATTTCAGGCCAATTCCTTTCAATTGCTAGGACGTGTATTATCGCATCACTATCTGGAGGTAGGAAACCGGAGTGATGGACGTAGAAAATGGGACGATGTGGATTAAACCACGAATTCGAATCTGTGATTGTACATGGTTGGGAAATCAAAGAAGAGATCTTCATTTCACAGAAGTATCTCGCAGGGTCAAGCTTCGGACATTCATGTATGTAGTGGTGGAGATTGGACTCGACTTCACAGTCAGGGCAATAGGAGCCTGTGAAGTGTCTAATATGAGAGACGGTAATATTTCTCCAGACTGCATACTTGTAATTTGGTGAGATTTTCGCTTTCAAGAATCTAATATTGAGGGATTTTCGATGAACATGATCAATGAGGTTGGGATTGTCATCTAATTTTGTTGTCATTTTCTTGTGGTGAAAGGTCCGTGTCATTTCTCTTTGATTGAAAATGATGATATCTGTCTTGGTAAGAAGTTGTTGTTTACCAAAGAGTTGTCTGATGTCGAAAATTGTGGGTTGTGAGAGACTTTGTCTGGCTAGAGCGTCGACCTTAATATTCTCAGGGTCCTTATGTCCCTTTACTTTCTTTAGAGAAATTTGAAGACTTCTAGCTCTAATAATTTTCTGAAATTCTCGATAGAAGAGGAGGAATCGTCCTCGATAGTTCTTTTTGAGAGCTTGGATTGCAACTTGACTGTCTGTACGGATTGTTGCTTTGGAGCGGTTCGGTAGAAGATGAATAGAAGTAAGGATGGATGCGAGTTCAGCAATGTTGTGTGAATATCCATCATGAATTCTGAGAGAGTGTGAGTGTAATTGTTTTGGAGTGTGACTGTGGTCGTAAATGTTGATTCCCATTCCAGATTTCCCATTCTGTCGGGATCCATCAGTGTGAATTTCAAAGTTAGTTCCTGAGAGTTGAGGAAGTGAAAATTGTTGATTGTTGAGTTTGACAGAGATGTTGTATTCTTTAAGGATGGACTTCCAGTGATGAAAAATGTTGTTTTCATTTTCCTTGTGATGCGACATTCCGAAGACGTAGGCTT
This sequence comes from Naegleria fowleri, assembly GCF_008403515.1. Taxonomy (NCBI): domain Eukaryota; phylum Heterolobosea; class Eutetramitea; order Acrasida; family Naegleriidae; genus Naegleria; species Naegleria fowleri. The sequence goes on from NW_025407936.1 coordinate 584,510, forward strand.
TTCTGATGAGATTGTTAGGATGGTTGGCCATGAGCATCAAGGTTCGAAGGTGAATATGCTCAATAAATTCCACAATTGAAGGAATGTCCAAACCAGAAAGTGTTGTTGGGAGATGAAAGAAACCTGAAGGAGTTCTCACATCGATGAGCATTCGTCTTTTAGTTGCGGACCGAATGCTAGAGTTAATGGACTCGAGATGTTTCTTGGAAATGAAATTTGTTTTAGAGAGGTGAGTGAAGAGAGAGATGGCTTTGGCATGGATAACCTTTTTCAAGTTGAGAGGTTCCAATCTTCGCACAGGTAGGTATTTGAGAGAGAGTCGCAGTTTCTCAATCTTATCATTGACGTCTGCGTTGACAATTCGATCTGACCAAGGATAGTGACCCAAAAACCGAAGGTTTGGTTCAAGTGGAATAACAGTACCCTTAATTTTTGGTGTCATTTTGATGGGAGACGAACCCCTTTGGATTTGGACGGGTTAATTTTGAATAGCAATTGAGACAACCATGTATCAACGTCGTCGAGTCGGTCATTATATTTAACATGTCTATTGCAAACAATATTCATATCGTCTGCAAAATTGAGAAGTCCGATATCATTGACATCCAGTTCTGTTGGAGTAATTGGAATGTTCCAATTTTCTATGGCCTTGTCAATTATTAATTGAGTGATGCAATCATAGATGAGTGGAGCTAATGGACATCCTTGGGGAATACCTCGTGTTTTGACGAAAGGTTATGAGAGGTGATCATTAATTTCAAGTTGAAGAGAGTGATTGGAGTATGAGTTGATAATGAAGTCAATCAAATCGGGTGGAAACTTGCAATGTTGGAGAGCCATTCTGATGACAGACATTTCGAAGGCGTCGTAGGCTCCTTCAATATCCAAATTCACCAATAGGAAAGAGGATTTTGATTTCAAAGCTAAGGCCGAGAGTAACATCATTGAAGCGTTTCTTTCGATTTTGGCAGAAATGTAGTCAATGGATGAGATGAAACGCTTGGCAATAGGATGGCCATTCTTGGTTTTGAACGCACATTCAGTATTAATGAAACGACGGAGATCTTGTTTGGAGGCCAGTTTGACTTTACAAATGTAGAAAGAAGTACCAATTCTTTGGTTGGTTTGCTTAACAATTTGCATCATGTCATCTTGAATGATGACGTTGGCACGTTTTGCAAGTTGTTGAACACCAGTTTTGATAACACCTTCGGAAAAGTTAGGTCCAAAGTTACATTCAGCCAAGGTGTCTGGCATTTCGTTTCGAATCTGTTCGAGAGATCTGAACTCTTCAAATCCAGGGAGTTTCATAGCAGCAATCTTGTCCTCTTCGTTATCAAGTGAGATTCTTAGCTTGTATTGTTTATCCTTAAAGGTAGTGTTGAACTGGTCGTAAGTAATACCTTGGTGGAAAATCAAGTCGAGAAGGCTTGTGATGGTTTTATAGTGTTTAGCCTTGTTGGTAGTGTAGCACATCAAGGTATGTTCCGATGCCTGAAAATTAGATGGACTGAGGATGCAATCAAAGCGTTTTTGATAAATGTCTTCATGTAAGGTGTCAAAGCATGTTTCGTAGTCTTCTAGATTGTCGGTGAAGACCTGAATGACATTACGTCTATTAGAGGGTACCATGACTTTAGCACGAGATTCAGTAACATTGATGATATCATTGAGATCACTTTCAGTGACGTCATGATCAAAGTAAAGGCTAATGCTGTGGTTGTAGTTGAGAGTACGAGGGCGTTTGTGATTCATGTTGCGTTGTTTTTTTGGGATTGTGGGAGGCTTAGGTACAGGGGATGTCGTTTTGGGGGGAAACAACGCGACTGCGTCTCTATAGGACTTGGTTTGGGACTTGTTATTGATCTTATTATAAATGTGAGAGCTAGCCTTAGTGTTCTTAATACCTGATGATATGCTGCAAATTTGCCCCAAAAAGGAACAATTTACAGGTGAATGAGACTGGAGGCTATTGATAAGTGTCATAGCTTTTTGTAAAGCTGATTCCAGCTCTCTCACTCTTTTTAGTAGGTACTCCTTGCTGTCTGGAGGGAGATGTTGAGTCATTTTTTTGCGCTCAGGAACCAAAAAAAAATGCTCCCAGCAACAGACTCTGTTTCACCCCATCCTAATCTTACAGTCATGGAATCGCCACCATCATCAAACCCACGATCGGAACAGGAAACACAACCAGTTCCACACTTTGTGGATCAACTTCCTGAAGAGATCATGGCCACTATTACATCATTTTTACCCATCGGAGCCATGTCATCGTGTCTAGCGGTGTGTACCAAATGGAGAGCTGCAGTACTGAAACACTTACATATTTGTTTTCCCTTTAGTCAGGATGGAAAAAACAATGTGATTCCCTTCGCTAACAAAGAATTTCTACATTTGGAATCATTTAGGGAATTCAACAGTTTTTGGTTGCGTGTGAATGAGAGTATATTTATGGATTTGGGCTGTAAAGGAAAACCCACATTTATCGGAGGATCACTACATAATTTATTGGAGAAATTAATAGAATCTGTTGATGAAAGTGAAATGAATGACCGTGATGAGTTTGAATTGTCAAGTATTGCTGTAGCAGTCATTGCAGGTGTGAGTGGCTCGTTAGAATTTATGACATCACAGCAGAGAAATCAAGTTTTGAGTGGGAACTTACCCCAATCAATGGCAAATTCACCCAGTCCCCCAGGTCCTTTGCTTGGCAGTCCTATTTCAACTGGAGCAAGCATTACTTTCCCAAATTTAACTAGTGGTGAAAGTGTTGAAACTGTGGACGAAGAAAAATCCGCTAGTGCATTGACTGAGGCGCCTCATTCCTTCCAGCGCTCTTTTTTGAAGACTTTTGAATCCTTTTTATCAAAATCAAATTTATGTCGGATGTGTTTTCTTTATTTGATTGATCTTGACAAGGAACAAATGGTAACCAAACAGCCAGAAACTCAAAGAAAGGTTGTTAAATTAATGAAGGTTCTGAACATGTTCATTCACTATTGCATTAGGTAGGTGTTCTAACGAAATGATATCCTAAATTTCATTTTGATATTCTTTACATTGTTAAAAATCAATAGAATGGACCCTAAAGATGAAGAAAACGATGACATGATTGTATTACAATTTTCTCAATTCTTAGATTTGTATTTAATTCACGGAGGAGCTAACGAATACAGTGAAAATCCTCTCAATACTGTAAAATATTTAAAAGGAATTCAAATCAAACATAATTTATACAAAAAGTTGATCACTCTGGAAGAACAAAAGAAAAAGAGACAATTCAAAATAATTAATCGAATTTCTTCCTCATCATCCACAACACGTAGTGACATAGCGCGTGAAACAAACATATATACCATTGGACTCAGCGATTTGGCAAAACAATTAACCATTTTACAATTTGAGCATTACAAGAATTTAAGACCTTTTGAATTTATTGGATTCCCTTGGAGAAAGTGTGCAAACAAGTGTCCATCTATAGTCATGAATAACAAACATTTTGAAAATGTGGCCAAATGGGTAGCGTCTGAAATTGTAGTGCCAAAGGATGTTCACGATAGAGCCAAAGCGTTCAAGTTTTTTATTGATCTCTGTTTTGAATTATTCAACTATCAAAATTTTGAAACCATATTCGCCATATCTGCTGGCATCATGAGTGCTTCTGCTTTTAGGTTGAAGCTTACGAGACAAGAGGCTGGAGACGAATATGAAGAAAAACTTGAGCATTTAAGAGAAATTGTGAGTTTAAGAGCCAATTTTAGAATGCTAAGAAGTCTTCTAGAGTCTGTCAAATCCGAAGCATGCATCCCTTATCTTGGCCTGTTCTTATCCGATCTTAAAAATTTGCATGACACTTCCAATCAACTCAGAAAGTACATTGAAAAGGAGAAGGAACTTTCGGAAAATGGTGTGACCTGTGTGAATTGGTTCACTGTTCTTCGTGAATATCAAATCATTCACCAACTCATGTTCTGGAAACAAAAATGTGAAGAAAAATATCAATCTCTCTTTGAAAAGGATGAAACGATTCAAATTCGTATTGATCAATACCTCAAACAAGCATCAAGCTTTGAAGAGTTGTATCAAATAAGCTTGAAGCGAGAACCTCGACAGAATAATTAGAGAGAGAGAGCAGCGATGTGTTTTTTGGGAAGATTCTCACAAAAAATAGGTCATATTCTTCCGCCGCGAAATAGACTAGTAAAACACGACACATTCACAGTAATCATGAAAATCGCAGTAACTGGAGCCTCAGGCTATATTTCCTCTCACATCATTCGAGAGTTATTGAAGAGAGGCCATCAAGTGAGAGGACTTGTGAGAGATCTTTCAAATAAATCAAAATACGAATACATGTATCAATTTGAAGGATCATCACAATTGGAATTTGTTGACGCTGATTATGAACAAGGCTTACAAGGAATAGATGAAGTCATACATACAGGTACGTCGTGCCTTTGCGTTCATCAGTACATATGATTTCATTCCATCCATTAATATTAATATTTAATTCATCTTCAATGCATCATCATTATTGACTTTCGAAATCGATCCTTTCCGATTGAACACGTTCAAATGGGACTCTCTCAATCAAAAAACACACACTCAGCTTCTCCCTATTTCTACATTGCAAGATCCCGAAAAAGAAATTGTGAAACCTGCCATTGAACTCACACGGGCTGTCATTTTGGCTGCTCTCAAAAACAATGTCAGACGTGTGGTGGTCACTAGTTCTGGTGGTGCTATATTTTCCTTTCCAATTCCAGAGAATAAGGTCTTTACCGCTCAAGATTGGAACATGCAAAGCTCTCTCAGCAATAATCCATACTTTTATTCAAAGAGACTTGCTGAGGAAGAAGCTTGGAAATTGTATCAGGAGAATAAGGAAAAGTTTGAACTTGTTGTTGTGAATCCTGTCTATGTATTGGGTAAGTTAATTATCGAGTGTACATACAGACAACATGAGATCTTTTGTGAACCAATTACAAAATTTGTATTCACTTTCAAATCATTGATTAGGTCCTTTACAATCATCGAATATTAACACTTCTGTTTCCAATGTGAAAAAGTATCTTTTGGGAGAACATGAAAGCATTCAAGCTGGATCTATTGCTGTTGTGGATGTACGTGATGTTGCTATCGCACACGTATTACCTTCTGAGAAAGAAGAGGCTGTTGGAAAGAGATTGATTTGTTGTGGATCCACAAGAGCAATGTCAGACATTCCAAAAACCATTAAGGAACATTATCCTCAATATCCAGTGAGTAAATACACAGAATTTCCTGCTGGCGTAAAGTATAGTATGGATACACAACCATTGAAGGAACTTGGTTTAACTGAATATCGCCCATTTGAGGAAACTATTAAGGACACTGTTCAATCATTGATTGATTTTGGTTTAGTTGAAAAGAAGTAGATTTTGTCGGTGACAAATTGCCAATGTATTTCATATGAATATTCATATATTTATTATTTAAACCTTCCATACATTTCTTATGAATTTGACCAATTCTTCTTTTTCCTTTTCTCCCAAAGGTAATTCATGGCGTCCATGAAATGACAACACTTGACAGTCTTTCTCATCGATCCAATCATCAACAATAGCCTGACTCGAAGCTGGAAACACCAACTCATCATTCAAGCCATAAATAACGAGTGATTTAAATCCACTCAATTTTAAGCCCTTATTAAATATCACATTTAAAAACTCTCGAACTTGAATTGCATTTGGTTTAAAAGCTCCCGCAAATGCAATAAACTTTACATGGCAAACTTTTTCATCTCCTTCATACGAAAAGAAGTTTTCTCTAATTCCTTTAATAATGTCATCAAAATTTGTCGAGTCGTCATCATGAGGTTGAGGAAATTCATAGAGAGATGCAGGTAAAAACTCTTTTTCAAGTAATCCATAGTGTTCTAATGATATTAAACCTCCTAAAATGGTTGACAACATTCCTCCCTTTGCATGACAGTTTGACAATCACTTCTGACAATCTGTGACACTTACCTGACTAAACCCTAAAATTCCATTCACTTGTTTTCCCTCCTGTTGTGCTTTCTTGACTTGATTCAACAAACTCAAAATTCCTGCTTTCCAGTGATAATAAACAGATCTATTTTCTCGAAGATAAACCCATGATCGTTGATCTTTTGGATTGTTTCCAATCAATTCTTCCATTTCGAGTGGTGCATTCACAAAAAGGAATTGTGTGGATTGCAAACCATCTGCAGAAGTAATTTGTTCTCCAAAAGGTTTTGAATATTTTTCAAAAAGTGAGGCACTGGAACCCCAACCATGAATGAACAGAATGGTACGATGAGTGGCAGGTGATGACATTTTTTTTAAAAAAGAACTTTCAAGATATCTTTCTCGAGAAAAGACTTCTTCCACAAGGACGGACCAATGTAAATGCGAGCGAACCTTCCAACTTGTTTTCTTGAACGAAAATGACACTCTCCAACTTCTTCAAGATGTTGTTGTTGCTATTCTTTTCAATTCCGTGATTTCTACAGGAATGATGGAAAATGATTTCAACAAATTTACTGAAATGCTCGAACGCAAACACAAGATTTTATTTGGTCAGAAACATCTTTTGAAAGAGTTGTCTTCCTATGAATCATGTGTTTACAAAAAGAAAAGTTTTTCAATCTTAATTATTCTCAAAAATTGAACCATCTCAAGAAAGCTTAATCATTTTCTGAAACACATAGAATCCTTCCTTGGATTTCTTATTTAGGATACACCTGACCATATGTTTTAAAAACGTTTATGATAAACATCCTGGAAAGCTTTTGGACGCGATAGAAATTCGCTTCTGATTTTTTTAAAAACAAAAGGAGTAATGTAGGAGATAATATTGGAGCGGTACATAATTCATGTTTGGTAAAAGGTGAGTGTTCTTTCAGATGAGTCATATTTTGCTCACAAACTCTTTCGAACAACAATTCATAATCCATTGAACACATTTCTGGCCTCACTTTTTGTTAATGAATAAACGAAGTTGTGAATAATTTTCATCAAAACTCTTCTCTTTGCAACCTCTCGAATGCATTCAAAAGTTTTGAAATTGGTTTTACTTTTTCTCAGCCAACAGGTTGAGCAGAATTAACAATCAACAATTTCTTCTTGCTTTATTGCAATTCTTGGCGGAAGAATCAGTGTGACATTAATGGAACTTTTGGAACTAAATATTCAGCTACTCTTTTTTATGTTTTGTATTAATAGATCTCAAGAAATTCGATATCTCATTGAAAATGGAGCAACTTGTTCTATTGAACTACTAAGTAGTTAATGTCCATGATAGAACAACTCTTCTCCTCAATAAAGAATAGCATCAAAAAAGACTTTGCAAACGAAAAAAAATGATTTCTCAAGAGGAGTTTCAAAGATGGAAAAACGCAGAGAACTCACCATCATCGTCAAAAGCCTCCTCTTCATCACCATCATCAGCACCTCCATTGAACATTGGAAACAGTTCTACAACAATTACGATTGGAAATCAAGTGTCGCCAAGTGTGGTTGAATTACAAACATCACAGCAAGAATCATCATCTACAGCTTATGGTAATTATGAGAAGACAGATATTCTTTCTATTCCCGATAAGAAATACACAATGGTTCTATTTCCTGGTAGAATTAAAAATGTTTCAAATGCAATCAACATTCTTGGCGGAATGAAAAGTATTCAAGCATTACATAAACCAAAAGAAATTACAGACCAACAAACTCATCAAGAAAACAGATTTTTGGAATGCAGATTTAGGCCGAATAATTTTATGAGTTGTCATCCTGTTTATGGTGATGTAACATTAACGAATAATTTATTGGTGAGGTTGAGAAGAAAAAAAGTAAAAAAACAAGTAGGAGAAAGAATAATAACAAGATATGATCCATCTCAATCCCAGCTACAAGTTATTGGAGTTATTACAAAAACCGTGAATTTCAAAGGAATGTCGGATTTTCAATATATTCAACCAAAATTTGTCGATTTAAATCAGTCAATGGATGAAGACCAAAATTCAGATCAAACAGCCCTTGATTCATCGCGTAATAATTTCAGTTCAAGTATTATGGGAGATGATGACGGTGATATTGAAATTCAAAATGAAGAAAAGATTTCCTCATCAATATCATCCACTCCTAATCCAATTCATGTTAGAAATAATGTATATTATTCTAACGAGCTGTCAGACGCTACGTCTACTGTCCTACCAAGCAGAGCTTCTCTACAGAATCCTCACACTGGAAAAGGGACAAAGACTCACAAAGCCATGCTAGATTTACCTCCCCCAATTTTTTCCAGATTCGACATGCCAATGGACTATGCCTTCAAACAAAACCCATTGACAGAAATTGTTCCAATTGTGTCTAATGACGGTACTTCTAAGAAATACAAAAGACTTCTCAAACCTAGTAAGCAATACATGCCACACTGCGTGGAAATCAATTTTGAAGACGAAGTGCCGACAGCACCTCCTGACGAAATTGTAACAGCTAAGGACAAGGACTTGTACAAAGATGTCGAGAATCGTGTTCGATATTTGTTTGGATATCCAAGTGATGATCAAGAAGGTGTTGCTCAATTAGGATCCTCACACTCATTGATCGACAAGAGCAGGCTCATTCGACCTATCTGGTCAAAAAACGCTATATCAAGCAAATTTGAAAGTAGGAAAGATAAATGGAAATTAAGAATGGTACTTCCTAGAGTGGCATATCACTACAAAAACGGGCCATGGAGAATGTTGTGGGTTCGTTATGGTTATGATCCAAAGAAAGACATTGCTGCATCCTACTATCAACTACTTGACTTTAGAGTTCCACATGAGCTACGACCTAAAATACATTCTCTAACAGGAAAGAGAAAGGAAGACGAACGAGAGACAAACAAATTCAGAAGACTGCCCAGACGAAAAGTTGACACACATATTGATCTTCATGATTATTTATATCAGGGACAATCAAAAGAAAAAGCTCATAATGATATGGAGTCGGTCCATACTTCGAATACCAATCATACGAGCTCTACGGCACATCACACTGAACATGAAGAAAATGCATCGTATGAATTCAACTCCATACCAACGCAAATTCAGGTATTTTACCAGCTGTGTGATATCAGAATTGCTCCAGCACAGAATATTATTTTGGCAGATAAGGATGAAACAATTGCTATTACTTATGGTGTCATTTCAGGTGTAAAATCTAGTGAAGAGTTAGACCTCAGAGAACCAGTATGGAATAATACTGGAGAATGTGATCCAAAGTATGGATGGTATAATCATCATGCTCTTGAACAGATAAGGTATGTGATGAAGAAAAAAGTGGAAGAATGGATAGAAAATGGAGAGGAGAACGATCCTGAAATTTTGTCTGACACTGACGAAGAGATTGAACCACCCGAAAGTTCAAGATCAACCCTCGATAAATCAATCCTTAACTCGTCGAAAGGAGATGAGCAAGAAATTCATAACAATAATAAGGAACAAGATGTTATGAGTGACACTGATGAGGAGCCTATCAAAGATGGTGCTGATGTATTTATTGAAAGCCAGTAATAGGAGATGGAATATGGCCTAGTTCAACCATTATGCATACTACTGTTTTAGACATTGTCTGAAACAACTCCTACAGGCATTGAAAATACCTTGGTCTGCAATCCTCTATTTCTATACATGTATTTCAATGATAACTGTATCACACCAAGACAACAACCCAACAAGTTTGGAACCAAAATCGCAGAATTAGAAAGCAAATATCCATATAACATCCACACAAAACTACATGAAGTGTTGGCAACTGCCACCAGTAATGGGATCGATTCTGCATTTTGTTTTTCCAATACCTGTTTAAGATGAACTAGTGGACTTCCAAACATGACAATACCTCCAACAGCTGCAATAAAGCCCAAATAACTCACAACCTTATGAGTTGGAGCGACAAATAGCACAAATCCTAATGCAACAATATAAATAATAAGGGCAATAGAACACTTTGAAATAAACTCTTCTTTTCTATCGGTGATGATGTAAAATAGCCAATTGTAGTAGCATGCAGCACAAAAGCCAAATGCATTGGTAATCACTATGACCATATCTTCAACAATAATTCCATAAGTAACCCATAACAGAGCGCTGATACATAGGGCAAGATATGGGAATGGTGAGAGAGAATCAGGAGAAGTCGAAATATCAATGGTATCGGACGATGAAGCTTTTCCTTGTTTTTGTCGGAGTGCATTGGCCAAGGTTCTATATGGAGCAAGAACAAGAAAAATGGATAAGGCTGTTCCTAACCATCCGATTGCGCTTACAATAAATGTCATTGTTTGATGATGATGATTGTGATGACTAATTATTACTATCAATTAAAATTGTAATTATTTTGATCTGTGATATGAGTGAATGATGCGAATCAAAAAATCATTTAACTTGATTTTCCGATGATGTGAAGATGAATAATTGGGTTGGAGAAGAATCAACTCGCTTCTTGTGTTGCAGTTGCCGACCTAGAAGATGAGGTTCGAATTTTTGTTTCTTGTTTTGTCGCTCCAACCAAATCGGTTGTCTTACAAGGATCGCGTCTCAAAAAATTGTTTGAAAACGCACCACTTTCGCGTCTCGGAATTCAAGCTGCTGCAACACGGTTGAGCAATGGAGCCTCACAACCCACAAGCATCCACCTCTCGACATCATTCAGTGCTGTGCTCATCATGTTATGAAGGCTTAGCAGGAGAATTGATTCTCATGATGGAACAACAAATGATTGAGCCTATCCTTGGCTTACCTTTCATTCGGGAAATGATGGAAGGAACACTCAGCGAAGAGATTTTCAGATTCTACATTATCCAAGATGCTATCTATTTACAAACATTTAGCAAAGTATTTGCATTGGTAGCAACAAAAATTGATTTAATGAAAACACCAAACGGAGAAGAACAATACTTGTTCTTGTTGGATCAATCAAAAGGGGCACTCGAAGAATCATTTAAATTACATCACGAATATTTCAAAAAGTGGAATATTAATGCATTCAAAGAAGGCTCTAAAAGCTCCAAGTCATGTTTGCTTTATACCAGTTTTTTGTTGTCAGTGGCTCATTCAGATTCCTTATTGGAGACATTATGTGCATGTTTACCATGTTATTATATTTATTTCAGAGTGGCCCAATATATTACCGAAAGAATGTTGTCAACCAATTCAGAGTCATCCCTATTAACAGATTCTCACCCATATGTGGATTGGATTAAATCATATAGCTCTGATGAATTTAAAAAAGGAGTAGAACTATTTTCTTCTTTTATCAATCAGTATGCACAAAACACTTCAGACGATGAAAAAGAAAAGTGTAGAGAAAATGTAAAAATTGCAAGTCAAATGGAATATTTATTTTGGAATTCTGCCTATTACATGGAAGAATGGCCTATTGAAGAGTTAGACAGACAACGAATTTCACAATCATCCAATGCTTCTTCTACCATACCAAAAGCTGTTCTCACTATTGCAGGTTCAGATTCAGGAGGAGGTGCTGGTATTCAAGCAGATTTAAATACTTTCCACGCCCATCATGTGTTTGGAACAAGCGCTATTACAGCTCTCACAGCTCAAAACACCTTAGGAGTGCAAGGAGTATTTCCAGTTTCTCCAGAATTCCTCGCAAAACAAATTGATTCCGTATTAAGCGACATTAATGTCTGTGCAGTGAAGACTGGTATGCTTTATAGCCCAGAATTAATTAGGGTTGTGATTGAAAGATTGAAGTTTTACATGCAAGAAAGAAAATTGCAAGTAGTTGTGGATCCAGTGATGGTTTCAACAAGTGGACATAATTTATTGAAAGATGAAGCAGTTGAGGTAATCGTGAAAGAGTTTTTCCCTATTGCCACTCTCATTACACCGAACATTCCAGAAGCAGAACGAATTCTACAACTCACACAAAGACCATTCGTAATTACGAATGTGGAACAATCCAAACAAGCAGCTAAGGTCATTTCGACAACTTTTGGAATTTCCAATGTTTTAGTTAAAGGTGGTCATTTGCAAGGTACTCTGGCCGTTGATGTACTTTATGAAAATGCCACTGACACTTTCTATTCATTCCAAGCAGATTTGATTCATTCAAATAATACTCATGGAACTGGATGTTCATTAGCTGCTGCAATTGCCTCAAATCTTGCAATGGGTTCTTCATTGGAAGATGCCGTTAGAAAGGCCAAACTTTATGTTCTTAATGCCATCTTGAGAGGGTTCAACACAAGCATTAATGGAACTGGACATGGAACATTGAATCATAAATTATTTTAGCTCTCATTAAATCTGTCATTGATAGTACTGCATCATGTCGAGATCTCGATCCAAAGAAGAAGAGCGATCGGTCCTTAATTTAAATCCTATTTTGTTGCAATGCCCAGCTTTCTCATTTGAGGCTAATGTCTCTAAAAGTCGATCACTGTCTCCAGGAGTCGCAAAATGTTTTTCACATAAAACCATGTTTGCTTTCAGAGCAGCAAGACCTTTTTCATATAGATCCTTGGCTCTCTTGGAGACACAACTTTCAAAAATTAGAGGTTTACATGAATCTTTCATGTCAATGACAACAAAATCCTTGAAGGCAGTTTTGTCCTTGGATAGATGCTCAAACACCTGCAATTGAAGAAGTCGTCCTCTTACACAATCACTATCGTCAATTATGACATTATCCACACTCTTTTTCAACAACAAATAAGCATTATTTGGAATGTCATGAATAAGACTTGCTTCCACAATAAAGCTTCTATCTTTCAGATATAACAAACCAAAAGACGAAAACCTCCATACTTCCTGAAGCATTGAAGATGAGCATGCTTCTCTCCGAACTTCTTCTTCAGTAGGAGGGTTGTGAAGATGACAAAAACCCAAAGAAAATGATTCCTTCAGCATGTCATCAAATTGAATTCGATATTGTCCTTTAGTAAGAGTCTCTACCACAAATTTGACATTGTAAGGAAACTCCATCTCTGTCTTAAAAATGTGAATATTTTTCAAGGAATCCATTAATTCGGTATCTTGCTCCTCAAAGACCTCAGGTTTAATCTCATAGTTCGTCAAAATGTATGTTGGTGTTTTCTTTTCAACCTTTTTCCAAATATCTTCAAAATATTCCACAGTCGAGACAGAAGAGGATGTGGATTCTATGGACCCTTTTCGTAATGACAAGGATACTAAACGATCACTATTGGTACGAACAAGATGAGATGGATGATTGGGAAGTGATGCTGCTGAAAGGGATTTTGATCTCTCTGCAGATCCATCATTGGATTTGTTCATAGAAGGTATTTCTGTTGGAACATTTCCCATCGTTTTTGAGATGAATTTTCCAATGTCATCTGCAATCCTAGAATCCGTTCCCAACAATTTTTTAGCCATGAAACGAAAATCATCCATGGTGATGTGAGATTGTTTGTCAACGAGCCTCCAACCTTGATCTATTGATCTCCCAATTTTATCATTGGAATTGTTGTAACTATTACTTAACATTTTCTCTTCAAATCCAAAAAAGGATGATCCAATGACATGTCCTTCAAGAGTTGAATTATTCAGACTACTATTCGATCTATCACTTAAGGTAAATGAGGATGTTGTGCTCATTGGAGACATCAAAGTACTTCCTGCATTGAGTTGTTGAATAATGTCAATTTTCTTTACGTTTATCCTATAACCAATTTTGTCAAGAAAATCACACGTTTGTTGCATGGCAAAGTCTTTAAATTTTGGAGATTTCACAAAGTGAGGAAATGTTGCTTCCTTTAAACTAAGATGAATGGTTTGTTCAAGTGTGTTAAATATGGTTTCGCTGATGGTGCATGTGTCTTGGTGGAATAATTGATCTGATTTTTGAAATTCATCTTGAATGAATTGTTTATCTTTTGAGGAGAGATTTAATTCGTACTTTCCTCCATCCTTTATAAAGTCGTAATATATTTCGATAGCCAGTTTAGCTTTTTGTTTGGATGAAATATCTTTTCGTTTGAATTGTTGTACTTTTTGAATGAAATATAATGCCTCTGTTGAAATTTGTTGATATGACGACATTTGACAGTTGTCGATATTACGTAACAAAAAAGGAGATCGTGTCGTGTTGTTTTAAATCATTCGTATCATCACCCTTTCTTTTTAACCTACCTTCGTTATGAGTACAACGTAAATATTCCCAAAAACATTCTTTATATTCCTTCTCATTATAAATACTTTCATAATTAAAGTTGTAACAATCTAAATCACAACTATGAACATGTCGTTTCTTCTTTCCCATGACGATGATAAAGGTATGATGAGATGGAGCGGTGAAAAGCCTTGTTGATGCCGGTTGTTTTGAAAGGGTGAAAGGTATGTACGAAAGGATGTGGTTTGTTTTTTTTGCTCGTGAAAGTCTATTTCTTTCCAATTTTGGCATTCCGTTCTAAAATTACAAAATAATAAGTCGTTTTGATTGAAACAAAGTCATCAGTGTCGCCATGTCCATAGAATGCGCGTCAAATTGCATCTACGGTTCTTGACGACAATGAAAGAGATGGATTCTTGTCAACACTCAAAAATGATGTCAATGTTATAAATGTCAAGAATGATTCCAATCATTGCATGAGCATCATGACCATTCCTACTACAACCATCATCATCCACATGAATCGATTAAAACAACCCTCACAACTACTAGAGGAATACCGATATGGAATGAATGATTGTTGTTTCAATTTGGTCATGAATTGGTGTTGCATGTAATTTTCAGTCAAACATGCATTTTCATAAAATGTTTCTGTTGTACTACTTTGATTCAAAATTGGAATCAAGTGCAATTGTTGAATGGGTAAGTATTTCAAATAAGGTGAAGAGAATAGGGAAGTTGTGATAGAGATGGATTGTAAATAATTATCAGAATCAGGTAGTGATGAAAAGAGTAGAGATCCAGTCCAAAAGAATTTCTGTCGTGAATAAAGATCGGCTTGAGTGTCACTTGTCATTTGAGCTTGCTTAAAAGTCAATGCATTGGAACAAGGTTCTCCTTTGAAATAAAATCTTAATTTAGAGTAGGTTGTGACACAGAGTCCAGATTGAACACTTTTTAAAATCACACCAGGACCATCTTGATCATCTTCTCCAACATTAATCATATAAAAGTGAAAAGTAGTATCAATGAAAATATTTGGAGAATGTTTGCTACCAGTTGAAATAATATCATTTTTCATATTCAACACATAATTAGGTCCTGAAATGATGAATCCTTGATCTTCAAATGTAGAGGTTTGACTTGTTTCAATTTCATGATTCACAAAATAATTTGGACCAATAAATTGCAATTCTGATAAATTAGTAAATCGATGAACATTGTAACCATCAGAAATCACATAAAAGGTTTTTGAATAAATATTGACAGCACAAATTTCATGTTGATACGTAATCACTGCATCATCACTCCATCGAACCAGACAATTCGTGCTATTGAAATATTTTGAGAGATCATTTCCATCCGAATTGAAATTGTTTAAATGTTGTGTTTCTTCATCAATAACTAGTTGTGGTGACGGTAAACAAACATAGTTGTTCATGGAGACATTTCGAGTACTTGTTTGTTGTTGTCGCTGTTCCCCAAATAGAATACTAGTTTTCAATTGTTCCGAGGAATATCTTCCACAATATTTAAATCCATCATTGGGTGATGAGGTTCCTGGACAAACGAATGATGATGCTGATATTTGGTTTGTTGAAAAAATCAACAGCAATGTCAGGACAATTTTAAATAGCACAACAGATGGTTGTGTCATGACGATGCTGAGATGCTTATTTTTTGACTTTTGGCATCTCTCTCCGATTCAAGACGAAGCAACACTCTAATCTCATATGCCCGAACGTGTCCATCCTCTCTGTTTTATTGAACAGCAATGTGATGATTCATGTTGTCTCTTTAAAGATGACAATTTTCACTTGAGGTTTTAGTTTAACAAATCATTTGAGAGTTCAGAATGAATACAAATGTGATTTATTCTCTCAAAATGTAAAGGCATTTGTATTGCCTTTTCTTGTTCAAAATACATTCGTTAGTTGTTGTAGTCATAGTAGTAGTCGGCGATTGAATGTTGAAAAACTTCTGCAATACAAATATGGAAAACAAAATTGTGTACATAAAACTAGCTTATTCCTTCTTTGGACGTCCAGCAGATTGACCCATAATAGGACCCCAGTTGAAGAAATAAATATCTCTCTTTTCTTCGAATGGTCTGTAATAGAGAACATTTTCTTGAGCCAAATTCTTGTGAGTTTCTGGAGGACCACCAAGGACGTTCTTGTAGATAGCAATTAAACTACCAGAGAAGAGGCATGAAAGACCAAAGAGAAGAGCTTGCTTTCCTGGCTTCTTGTTAGCGAGATTGAAGACGTATGGTTGAGTCATGATGTGTTAAATTTTTTTTTGATGTTTGGCACTTGACGTTGCTGAACAACGCTCCAGTCAATTTTAAAGCCTGGGTAACAAGAATCTTTAAATGAGGATCTTGGCTAATTTGACGAATTTTACAATAAGAATCGGATTCAGCGAGCGGGTACGTACGAAACTGTAGTACATGTGACGCATCATCGATGATGATACCATGAAAGAAGAGTGGCTATCAGTTATTCAAACGAGTCGTCACTCACTCAAACAGGATGAAGATGCTATTGTCCGATCAATCCAGAGAGAACTTTATCAAGATTGAAAAGTTCATCCATAAAGAATTGGTGCAATAATTTATTCATGAAGGTCATGAGCCACAGATCCCTGAGAGTCAAAAATCATCGCAAATTTCAACACATTTTCTTGAGAGAATTCTCCTGGAGTAATTCCTCTCTTAGATACATAGGGAGTCTTTCTTGGAATCATTTCAATACAATCATTGACAGGACATACGGAATGACATAATGTACATCCAGTGCAATCCTCTTCACTAACCTTTGGAAGGTGAGTGTCCTTATCGAAACTAATGGCTTGATATCCACTGTCGTTGCAGGTCATGTAACATTTACCACAATTAATGCACAAATCATCATCGACAATGGCAACAACGTGATGATCGAATTTTGGATCCAATTCTCCCCAAGCACCAATTCTTTCAACAGCCTTTCCAATGATAGAATTGATGGATGGCACCTTAATCACTTGTTCAATTTCTTTTGGAGTTCCAGTACTCTCAGCACGGTCTGTCAAAATACCATTTTCAGAAATGGTTTTGGTGATCATTTCTCTTCTCTTCAATTCATAAGGTCCAAATCGAGGTAAACCAAGTGGAGGTTGTTTCTCTAGTTTCTCATGAGGTGGAGATTGTCCAATCCATCCCTTGAAAGCAGGATGAGCATTAATGTACATGAGAGCTTTCAATCCACTCACATAATCCTCAATGACTGTAAAATCTTGATTTTGTACAGATGAACAAATTTGAACGACTGAAGCTCCAGCATGAATAAATTGAAGAGCAACATCAGCACTATCACATCCACCAGTAGCAAGAATTGAGAATTTAGGAAACTTTTTAGCAACTTTTGAAACAGCTTTGAGAGCAATTGGTCGAATGGCATTACCACTCACACCTCCATAGGTTGTTCTCTTATTGGCACCAACGGCTGGCCAAGCAGTAGCATCTGGTTTGAGTGTCATTAAACCAGAAACAGTATTTGTGGCAGTAACACCATCAGCTCCACCTTCTTTAGCAGCTTCAGCAATTTGAGCAACATCGGTAATGTTTGGAGTTAATTTGGCAAAGAAAGGAAGTTTGGTTGCTGCTCTCACCCATTTACAAATATGCAAGACAAGATATGGATCTTGTCCACAAGCTAAACCCATCGATCTTTCACCCATACCGTGTGGACAACTCAAATTCAATTCAATCATGTCAGCTCCAGCTTGTTCAGATTTCTTGGCTAAGAATTGCCAATCTTCCTTCTTGAAAGCGGCCATGATGGATGCAATGACAACCTTTGTTGGATGTTTTTGCTTCAATTCTCGAATGGCAGTACACCAATAACTAGCAGACTTTTCAGAGATCAATTCAATGTTCAAAAATGCAGATTGATGAGGTCCCTTATTTGGCGCCAATGATCCACGAACAATTCTTGGAGAAACGTTAGTGACAAGATCCTTATCAAGACCAAATGTTTTGGTCACTGCAAAACCCCAACCAGCATCAAACGCACGATCAATCATGTCAGCAGTGGTACATGGAGGAGCACTTGCAAGTCCAAATGGATTTTCAAATTTCACACCACACACTTCCACAGATAAATCTACCTTATCAATTTCTGTAAAGAATTTTGGAAGTTGTGGAGTATCTGGAAGTTTTGTGCACTTGTGCAATTCTTCTTGAATGTATTTGTGAATATACCAAGATGCAGTTTTACCATCATTACTGGCTTCAACAGTCATACCAGAACCAACAAGATCACCTCCAGCAAAGATACCTTTCACATCAGTTTCCATAGTGGAATGATTGACTTTCACTCTTCCATAAGAGTTTACAGTGACTGGACTCAAGGATTGGATTACATGTTCACTGCGGAGAGTGCAACCAAATGCAGAGACAACAAAATCACATTTGAGTCTAATGAATTGATCTTCATCAATCACAACCTTTCCATTTGAATCTATTTCAGTCTTGTACAATTCAATGGCTGAAATTCTACCATCTTTCAAAATGATTTGTTTTGGTAAACAATTTGGAAGCAATTCACACTTTTCCTTCTTGGCAGGTTCAAATTCTTCTTCGACACATCGCATCTCAGAGAAACCACGACGGAAGACCAATGTTGCTCGGTCAGCTCCACATCGAATGCTACTTCCATAAACGTCGAGAGCAGTATCACCAATGCCGAGAATGACAACCTTTCCGTACAGTTTAGGTAAAGGCTTAGATCCAGCCTTACATCCACACATACCATCTTTTGTAGAGTTCATCACTGCTGGTAATAAATCTTTAGAGGTATAGAAACCTTGTTCAGGAGTGAGTCCATCAAAAATACTTTCCTTATTTGGATCTGGTAGACCAATGCCCAAGAAGACAACTTCATAGCCATCCTTTTTGAGAGATTCAACAGTAAAATCTCTTCCTAATTCCTTATTGTATTCGACTTTAACACCCAAGTCCTTCATCAAGTTAATTTCAAATTCAACTGCCTCATAAGGAAGACGATTTTGTGGAATTTCAGAAGAACTCAAACCACCAGCATAGTCATTCTTCTCAAAGATGGTAATATTTTGGTAACCCATTCTTGCTAAAAATGTAGCACATGAAATGCTGGCAGGACCAGCACCAACAAGTGCAATTTTAGTTTGATAGGATTTTGGCAAGGATTCAAGAGGAGGAGCTTGAGGATCTCTAATTTGCTTCAATTTCATCTTTCTGAAAACATCTGTAGCAAATGCTTGCAAGCCACTTTTGTGTGTGAAATCAAATTCATACGAAAGCAGGCATGTGATTGGTTATTATTATTATTACCATTATCATATTTGATGAGTGAATCATGCCAAGATAAATTTTGACTTACTTGATGTTAATTGGTCCTTCTTCAGTCGCTGCTAAATTACAACTTCCTGCGCACAAATTACTCACAGGACAAACCATGCCACATGAAAGACCCAATGGATTATCACTAAAAATCATTTTAGCGGCTCCGTAGTAATTTCCAGTAGAAATACAACTGATAAATCCCTTGATATCAAGAGATGTTGGGCATGATGATTGACATGGTGCATCAGCACTATTAGGAGAGGAGGTGTGAAATGTTATGTGAAAATTTTCACATGCAACCCATGTACAGTTCAATAGTTTCCAAATTTGAAAATGACGGAGCGCCAAAGATTCGTGCACGCAGGAAGAATAGATGAGATTATTTCATTATTATAATATCATCATCATCGTGATGGAGGAAATGGTCGTTGGGAAATATTGCAGAGATGAATCATAATTATTACATGGTAATTCATCTAACATTTCGAAAATATTTCTTCTACATACCATTTCAAACATCGGTTGGCTTCGAATAATGCGCCTCTCTCAGTGAGAGTCGAATGCTTATTATCTCTGAAATCTCCCTTCAATTGTTTTGGCTATTTGATTGTGAGGATATATTGAACATGTTGTTGATTATCAATATCGGCAAGCACAAGCAACAATCATCATCAGAGAAACAAAGATTTTGCATTTTGGAATCAAAAATGGGCAAGAAAATATATTTAAAATTTTGATCATCGTGATGATATTTTGTAAACTTACGTTCAGTGGGATATTTCTCTTATAGTGTTGCTTGAGTTTCTCAGTCTCAACACTTGGACGGAGAGATGCATATTTATGAACCTTTGGATTGAGAGCCAAATTCTCAATATCCTCATGTCCTAGAGTGAGAAAGGGGGAATGATCATGAGAGGTAGTTGAAGCCATGATTAACGTATTTGATTTGGTTTGATTACTGATCACAACAAAATGATGAAGAGTGTATTCCTTGTTGTTGTTTATGCAGAGAAAGTGCAGTAGGGAAAGGTAGAGATCAAGGTGTGTTCGAGAGGGAATATCAACAACACAAAGACGATTTTTTTGAGTGAAATTTTGTGGGTAGAGAAATTTGATGAGTTGTAAAGTGGTGGGTTCATTGGTGGATGGACCAAAGTCATCAAGATCTTTCTTACATGAGAGTGTTCGTTTGAGACTGAATTTGTCGTCCTGTTTATTTTGTGGCCTTCTCTCTTCGTTTGAAGGCTCGTCGTGATTTAACAGGAACATTTTCTTCCTCACTGTCTACCAGAGCACTGATGGAGCTGGTATTTAGTACAATCGAAGGTGAAGCAGGAGTTTCGTTTGGAGTTTCCCGCTGTAATGGTTTGGAGGGTGGCACTTTGATTTTGTTCATCTTTTGTTTTCGTTTTGGATGTTTGGCTCCAAAATATTGGTGATAGGATTCATCAATCTCAAATTCCAAAGATGGAGTCAAATCTTCACTCGCATCCTTCCGAATATCTTCAAAGAATTCATGAAGTAGAAGAGACTTGGCAGAAACTCCAACCTTAATGTTTCTCTTGAGATCTGAGAATAGTTTTGAGTCTTTGCTTTTAGCATCAGTATCAAGCTTGATTCTCTTTGTAAGAATTTCCTTGACTCTCTCCAAATCATTATTAAAGGCTTCTGAATGAAAGACATTTCCACTTTCAATCTCCTCTCCA
Organism: Naegleria fowleri; assembly: GCF_008403515.1. Lineage (NCBI taxonomy): Eukaryota > Heterolobosea > Eutetramitea > Acrasida > Naegleriidae > Naegleria > Naegleria fowleri. Next base: position 605,722 of record NW_025407936.1, read on the forward strand.
TCATCAATTCTTATTCTACTCAATCCATAATCTGCAATTTTGAGAACAAAATCACAATCTACCAGCCATACATAATCACGATCATCAATTCGATCATAAAAAGCAATACCTTTCTTTTGAGGTGTCGTTAAAGGAAGTTTTTTGTACAAAACATTTCTCTCATGTATATCATTGTGTTGAAATCCAATTTCTTCAGCAATTGACAATGCAAATAGCAACTGGAATGAGATGGCCTTTGCTATGGAGACTGGAATTTTACCTCCTGAAGTGGTTTTACATGAATCGTGGATAAGATCAACAAGTTCACCATCACACTTCTCCATCACAATGTTAAAGTAATGATAGAGTGGAGATGATGAATTCTTTCTCTTCTTTTGTTTTGGTTGATAAGACTCTTCTTCTTCATCGTTGGATGAGTGAATATCTTCCTCTGGACTTGTTGTACTCGCAAATGAGCTAAACACATTTGGAAACAAATTCAATTTACCAACTCTCATCTTGGTGAGTTCTTTTTGAATTTTAAATTCTCGAATGGGAGTGGAATTTTCTGTTTTTCTCACCACTTGTTGACTCTTTACGGCCATATTGGGTGTTTTGAGATAGGGAGAAAAGAAAGGAGCATTTTCCGTGTTGTTTTTTGTTGTTGTGGTTGCAGTACTATTCATGGCAACAGGAGGAGAGAAGAGAACATTGGGATCAATATTCTTGAGTGGAGTTCTTGGTGTGGGTGTTCGTTCTCCATTAGATGAATCATTGGCTGTTTCTTGATCTTTGGACAAGATGACAACACTTCCGAACTTGCCAGACATGACATTCTTCTCTTTCATGGCAAGTTTCTTTCGTTTGACTTCATCTTTAAAAGTTTTGTTTGGAGTTTTGAGTAAGAGCATGGAAGTCTTGTGGTCGGTGGTGGGTGCTTTTGGTGGCAGCTTTTTCAGTTGCTGTCTTGTCAAAGGCTGATGGAGGTCCGAATTCTCATCTCTTTCGACATTGTGCTGGGAGGAAGAAGAAGAGCGACTGCTCGAACGAGTGGTTCGCTTCATTTTCTTTGCGAGAAAATTATATATATATTTTTTTAACGGACATTTTTGGCGGGTTGTTGTTTCCACAAATTCCAGCATTTACAAAATAAATTTTTTGTGTGTTGTTAAGATTGATTATATTTACATGTAAAAGTGGGAATGAAAATCGTCATCATCATCCAAATCTCTTGGAGGTCGATGATGATCAGGGTTTGGTTCTCCTCCAACATTACCACCTCTACCTCCTCCATTACTTCTTCCTCCACCAAGTGGTGCATTTGGATAGATAGGGTCAAATCTCGCTCCAGGTGGCACAAATGGATTACCTCCACCAGGCATCAATGGCCTTCCACGTCCTCCAAACATTGGATTATTTGGACCTACCATGCTGCCGCCACCACCAATTCCACCACCTCCGAAAGGAAGACCACCACCACCTCTTGGGAAAGGTTGAGGAAGCCCTCCAAGACCAGGATAGAGATCTTCATCTCCAACACGATAAGGATGACCATGAGGTGGTTGAATATATCCAGAACGAATTGGAGGACCAATTCTAAGCGGGTCATGTCCAATTTCATCATAATCATCGTCGAGAAGTGATCTAGGAGGTTGATATCTACCTGCACTAGGTCTTTCAACAGAAATGGATGAAGATGGTTGAGAACTGCCACTACTAACACTACTGCTACTACCAGTTTCATAACCTTCTTTTGGAACTAACTTATTCTGAATGGTTGTCTTAAATCTAAATTCTAAATCTTGCAAGTTCTTGTAAATAGAGGCAAAGTCCAAATCATTGTCGGTGCAGTTTGATAATTTCTCTCGATCAATAAAATCAAATAAATTATTCAGCTCCAACTGGTAAACTTCTTCTTGCTCTTGCTGTTTTGAATATTGACTCATATTAACATTGCTATTATCATTGATATCTAAATTAGGGAAAAGCAATGTTGTTGCAAAAACCAATAATTTAGATTGTCCCATCATCAATACTTTCAATGAAAAGGTAAATGTTCTCTGGGAATGTTTGTATTTGAGAGAGAACATTTCGGGATTTTGATCAAAACCTTGGGGAGGTAAAATATTTCCTTCAGACAATTCTGTGTTCGGATCAGTTTCTAGCAAGCCCACACACCGAAATCCATGCTTCAACATGAGGAAATGAAGCAACAGAACAAGAAGAGCTTGAGGCTTTCCATGTCTCAATCTTGCTTTTAATTCTGTATTTTGTGTTAGCTGAGGATCTGTGAGATATTCGAGTAGACTTGATCGGATCAGAGATGATGTTGATGATGATGATGATGAAGAAGACGCTTGTGCTGTTTGATCCGAATTCATTTCATTATTGTCGATATTACTTGAAGAAGACATTTTTTCTTTCAGCTTTTTCGAGAAGATTGAAGCGAAAGAAATGACCTTTCTGACAAGTAAGGTTATTTTTAGAAAAAAAAGGAAGATTCCATTTTGGTAGCGTAGGCATTCTTGTGGTGATAATTATTTTCTAATACTTCGACACAATCGAAATATCAGTAAGGTTGTTGCAATTTCTCTTCAAGATTTGAATCAATCTAGGATAGACAAGGATTGATGAAGTGGTGAAAAAAAACACAACAACAGTTGAAGAAGCAATGCAACAAATATGGCATATTTGAAGGCATATCACGAAAGAGCAATTTTGCCGATATTGATGCCTTAAACTCAGTTCCAATGCTCATAACATGAAACATGACCTTATTTTCTTGAAAATTCAAAAACGAAATTTATTGGAAAGTTTGAAACCAGCTTTATTTTGAAGAAATGAAATGGATCATGGGTAAAGATGACATTTTTAATGATTTTGGAAACTTTGAGAACTCTCTATTACAATTTTACGGGCAGCATTTGGTAAGAAAAGACTTTGATCACACTCTCCTGTCTCTGTATTCCAAACCCTAATTGAGGAATCATCGCTTGCACTGATGGCTTGAAATCCATTCGAAATCACGGAATAAACGAAGTTTTGATGCTCTCTAAATGAGGTAGCTATTCCTGATCCAATCTCAATCACATTCACCATGAAGTCTGTTGCCCCAGTGACAATCGCATTTCTTGCAAAATCATCAGTTGATTTAAGTATAAAATCTAGGGAATATATATAACCAGTCGAAACGTCAAATGTTTGGAGGCGTGACAAGCTGCCGTCTTGACGATCAATCTTGCAAATGACCACTTTTCGGTCGCATCCTCCACTTAATAAATAATCATTGTTTTTGAAGGTAATGACTTTCATGCACATCACTTGTTTGGTGTGGATGTAATATCTTTTTGAATCTACTGAATTCCCAAGGTTCCAAACATGTATATGACCTATTGTATCTCCAATGAATATGTGAGAATTGGTGACTACTACACATCTAGAAGGAGTATCATTTTCAATCAAGGTTGATATTGACATGACAGGCGTCACTTTGTCAGAGGTGTTCGAGGAAATATCGACGCAATGGACTTGTCCTAAACCAGTAACTGCTGTCAGAACATTATCATTGGCAGATATGGACAAGACAGGCGTGATGGGTGAAAATTGAATTGCCTTAATGAACATAAGAGGGCCTTTTTTCTCTGATTTGCAAAGACACACTCTGCCATCATCGCCACATGTGAAAATAAAACTATAATCTCCCATATCTTTGCAGATGATATCGTGAATGTACCCAGTATGTACCTTCACTGAGTATTCGCAAGAGTCTTTGTAAATGTTCCACTTTTCCAATGTTCCAACATTTGTCGCTATCATCATAATTGGGTTGATATAATCTCTCCTAGTTTCATTATTTTCATTTCTCTTTTTTTTCATGAACTCCTTGGTTGCATTGTCAATGCTATCGTGATTCATCAACTTGAAAAAAGTTTGATCCCTCACAAATTTCACTTTCACTTGTCTCCAAATTTTGTTGAGAAATTCTTTTGGAATTTGAGGATGAACTCGCAAAAATATTTCAATTGCATCCACCAATTGATCTTCTTCATAAATTCCCAAGGAGTCTTGCGAAACTAATTGCAAAAAGTTTTCTGGATTCATAGTTGAAAAAAGTTTCTCGCATCTCGTCAAATTCTTTGGTTGTAAAAACTTGCAAAACCCCTTAATACATCGCTCGTAATGATAATTGACGTAGAAAGGGTCAACTACAAAAGTAGGATGTGTGTCAAAATAAACTCTCAAATAATAATCGCTATGTTCATCTAAATATTCTGTTTTGTTTCTAGTAGGCTTTGATGTATAGAGCTCAAAAAATGAAGGTTGAAGCAAGGATTTAAAACTTTCCATTTGTAAATAATCAAAAAAGTCCAACGCAATGATCAACTGTGATCCTTTCGTAATTTCGATGAATCTTGACCCGTATAAACATGGAATAATTACTTGCTCAAAAACAATCCTTTCTTCATCAGAGACAATTTGAATACATGTGTTGTGTTGCTTCAAATCTTCAAAGTCATACATTGCTCCTATAATATTATGAAATAATGCAGAGTTGTCAGCAATGACGTCCTTGTGGAATACATATTCAAACTTTCTCTCGTGATCAATTTCCAAAATCACTTTCCAATATTGATCATCTAAATCTAGGTTTGGATCCTGCTTATGTCGTGCAGTTAACTCCCAAGATTGTGCAAGAAGGTGTGCTTTGAAATGATCCTCCGAAATAGCTGTATTTAAGAATGGAATGGTCGGAAGTTGCTGCTGATGAGGGACACACATGATGAATTTTTTTATTATTTGGCCTTTGTTTGATTGGATGAACACCCAAGTTCAATCCGTTAAACGATAAGATTTCCGCGGATATTAATTTGAATCATGACGGCTCAAGGTTGTGATCAGGTTTAACAACAATTTCATGTTCTTTTGTCAACAATTCAAACATGTAAATTTTGTTTAGGGATGGATCAGGTAATTTGTATTGCAGTTGATTTCATGAATTGGACCAAAATGGATTGGATAGTGTACAATATGCATTTCCAAATATTTCTCTCAAAACATTCATCAAATATTTTGTAACGACTGTTGTTTGTCACTCAATCTCGTTCAGATGTTAGTTATTGCTCTTCAAACACATAAACACTTTCTTTCTTTCTCTTTTTCTTCTCTTTCTTTTCTGCTTTGTGTTTTTTCCTCTTTTTTTTCTCTTCGTCTGACGAAGAATCCAACATTCGTTTAATGTCTGATATTCGAGATTCTAATTGAGAAATATATGAGCTAGTGCTATCTTTCTTCATGGGATATACATTAAAATCTAATTTCCTTTGGCGTTCCTTTTCTGTTGCAAGTTCTTCAGTTTTGATCGATTCTTTCTTTTTCTCTTTGATACTTGGTTTTTGTGCTGTTGTTGTCTTTTCGTCTCTTTTTTCTTTCAGTTCCTGCACGACTTGTCCAACGGACTTAAAAGAAGAGGGCAATACTTCGAGCATCACCGGTTCACGATGAGATGGAGGCTCATGCTTGTTTTCAAGATCCACCTTATTCGATGGAGCTATATCATCTTCCACCTCAATGAATTGGTTCGCTCGAACATCAAATATATGCTTAAACAATTCAATTGAAGGCCTCTCAGTGTCTTCCATTCGCTCAATGGTTCTAATGGCAGGAACTGAAGTAGAGACCTCTGTCTTATTATGAGATGATTCTTCTGAATTAAATATGTTGGAATCGAGCATTGAGAATTTCTGAGAGGATGGCATTGTTTGTGGTGATGGTGAGATAGAGCTGGAAATGGGTGGAAAGCCAAATCTTTTTGATAGCAAGTGATCCGGTATCCAGTCTGTAATCACTCTGGTACCTTTAGGAATGACAGGCCGTTGAGTTGCATTCTTGTTATGAGTATGAAGATTCTCTGAACTTGACACAAATCTTTGAGACATGACCTTGGATAATTTCTCCTTAATTTCTTTTGATTTTTCAGTCTCGAACAGTATGGGCTTATTATGAATCATGGAATAATCTTCTGAATACTCTATTTCTGGTTTTGTGGAGGTATCAATAAGTACATGTGTACCTCCAAGCTTCTTTCTTCTCTCTTCTGCAGCTTGTAAATGTAATTGCAACCGGTAATCTAGTTTTTTGTAATGGGTCTTAATCTGGGGTTGATCAAAAACATGTATTCCAGTGAAGCTATCAGGAATTTTTGGTGGTGAGTACTTGCGTTTCACTGCACAAGGAGTATTGGATTTGATAAATATTAATTTTTCATTCCATATATCATGTTGGTCAGAAATATCATTTTCCTTATGAGGTTTGAGCTCAATATCATAGCTATTCCAATCATCAGTATTGTAAATGTCGTCATCAACATCTTTTTTTCTTGTGATTGAAAAAGCATTGTTGGTTGTATTATCCTGTTGCAAAATATCCCCAAGTGTATTTGCCTTATAACCTAAACCATATTGGTTTTCTTTCAATTTTACATTGTATGATTTTGCATCTTGATGAAGTTCTATGGAGGATTTTTCATGATTTGCTGTTTTGTAATTTTTAATTCCAATTCCTCTTCCTGGTACCCAACCCATTTTTCTTAATAACGTGTGACCAATATCGCTTGTAGTTTCACTTGCAGAATATAACTGGCGACTCAATGAAGTGTCCGTCGATGCTGGAGCTGAGCTGCCAAAAATTAAATCTACATGTGTTCGGTCTTTAGAATTCATATCTCCAAATAATCCTAAGAGAGGGTCACGGCTATAAGAGTCACCAACGTTAGAGGCCATACGAAATTTATCAGTAACTTGAACATGGTTAGATCCACTCAAACCAAATAGTTCTCTCATATCTTCCTCATCCATAAAGTCTGTTATTTTCTGTTTTGCACTGGACTTAAAATCATTTTTCGGGGTCCAACCCTCTTTCGAGCCAACTGTATTAAAATATCCAGCCGAAAAACCACCTGTGAAGGCTCCATGAAATCTTCGTCGGCCTTTTTCGTCTTTTGCATACTGTTGGTGTTCGGAAATATATCGTTCTTGTCCATGTGCTTTTAATTCTTTTTGGTTTTCCTCCTCTCCATCAAAAATTGGTGTTCCGAAAATTGCAAATTTGCTTGTAGTGTTTCTTTTAAATCTTGATCGATCGAAATTCCTCCTATTTTCGTTTGTTTCATCTCCAAAGGTCGTTTTGCTGTTTGTGTGTCTTGGCTTCTCGTTTTGCCACATTTTTTTAAAAAAAATTGAAGCAGTTAGTGCTTGAATCAGCATCATCACTATCACTCATCGAATAATATTATTAAATTATTGTTGGTATTTCATCAACCCCATCAAATCAATACTATTTATTTGAAAAACACAACAGCAGAATTTATCTAACATGTCCGACGGTTCTACTTCTTTTTTTCAGAAAGAAACGGTGCAAGTGATCGCACAAAGCCTCGGCATCAACAAATTAAAAGATGATATTGCCCAGACGTTGGCTCTTGATGTGGAATACAGAATTCGAGAAATCATTCAAGATGCTTCTAAATTCATGAGGCATTCAAAACGCAAGCTTCTTACGACGGATGATGTGAACCATGCGTTATCTATGAAGAACATCGAGGTATGTTTAAAGAAGTAATATGTGCGAGCATTAACATTTTGTGATTGTATAATATATTAATTATATAATTTGATTTTACTGTTACATCTATAAAGCCTCTCTATGGATTTAGAGGCCAATCATCACAACCAAGTAGATTTAGAAGAGTAAAACAAACAAAAGATTTATACTTTTTGGAGGACGTGGAACTTGACTTGAAAGATTGTCTGGAGAAACCTTTACCAAAGGTACCTATAGGACCATCCATCTTCACACACTGGTTGGCAATTCAAGGCATTCAACCAAAAATTCCTCAAAATCCATCGATCGAAGATACAGAATCGGATCGGAAGAAACCAAAGGAAAAAGATCAATCCAAGAAAGTTTCAACATCACAAGATCCAAACGTGGAATTTAAGCCACTTGTCAAGCATGTTTTATCAGAAGAATTGCAAATGTACTATGAAAAAGTTACAGATGCCATCAAAGATTTAAGCAACCAAAAACGAGATCTAAGAAAGGCTGCTATCGAAAGTTTAGCCAATGATCCTGGAATCAATCAACTTATTCCTTATTTTACTCAGTTTATTGCGAGTGAGGTCACAAATAATTTAAGAAATTTGACATTACTCTACCGATTAATGGAAATGACAAAGGCACTCCTTGTAAATCCAAATATTCATATTGAGCTCTATGTAAGTTACAATAGTTTAAAGGGTTTTTATGATTTACACATGACAAAAGCTCCATCAATTGATGCCATCAATACTAACTTGCATTGTAGGAAAAACCCTTTGTGAAAATCCAAATGATAATCACTGGAGTCTACGAGATTTCTCGGCCAATATTATCGCTTACATTTGTCGCAAGTAAGTGTTCGAGTTACAGCTTTTCATCAAAATATTAATAATTGTAATTTTAAAGATTTGGATCGTCATATCATACCCTTCAGCCAAGAATTACTAAGACACTCCTTCATGCATTCTTAGATCCCAAGAGATCCAGAACAACTCATTATGGAGCAATTGTTGGTATTACAGCTCTAGGATCCCACGTCACTCAGTTACTCTTTTTGGAGCCTCCAAAAAATTCAAACTTAAAGATATTTTGCAATTTACTCCTTCCTGAACTGGTATCTCCAGACATGCATACGAGACACAACGCCTTTATGTGCTTTAAAGCTCTGTTAACCGCAGCAGGTACATTTTTCACACAACTATCTAGGTTTTTCAAATTGGAACAACAAGAACGTGCTAGAGAATACGCAAGCAGTGTTACCTCTTTTGAAGAAGAAGAGGAGGAAAACACAAACCAAACTAAGAAAAAGGAACAAAGAAATATCCACAAATCTGAGGAAGCACTCAAAATTGAAAAATTGACAAGAGAAATGAGAGAACGAATGAATTCTTCAAGCATTCCAGAGGACGTTGCGGAAAGATATTCAGAATTATATGACTTATTTGGAGAATCTGTATTTTCTTTCATTGATTATGACATTTATAAGACCAGCGAAAATGTTGATTCTTTTTCTATCAGAAATTTGATCATGTAATAAATTTATTGAGATGTGAAAAATTGCGCAAAAAACAGTTTCAAAAAATATGAAACGCAAAAAACAAGAAACTTGTGAAAATATATCCTCGTCGGATTTTGATGATGACCGAGTGGTTGTGATTGTGAGCAGCAGTGAATCATCTGGCGAATCATCGAATATTTGGATCAGGCATGTCTCTGGTGAGAGGAACTGGTGAATATAGAACACTGTACGATTTTTCAATAGTTTCAAATCCCGATTATTTAGAAAGCAATGGTAAAATAACTCCAAATTATTTGTCAGTAGAAGATATGACAACGATTGCAAAAGAGTTGTTTGCATGTGGAATTTGTTTTAACATTGCTTCTGGAGAGGATTCAAAAGTCGGTAAAAAGACATGCTTTGGTCCCATCAAAGAATGGGCAGTGGAATATCGGAGACTTCCTATTATAAGCATTCTTGTGGAGTCGTCTCGAGAAACAAGCGAATGGATTGAGTTAATAGGGCCTTCAAAGGATTACTTTCATATATTTAACAAAACATACCAAAAGGTTTTTTTGTGTCACTCTTTGATGGAAATTGTACAAAAGTATCCCTTAGAACCCTATGAAGAGATCATTAATCGAGTATGTACATTATTCTCATGTGAATAGACTGCATAATGTTCAATTTGATATTTATGAACTGTTATAACTATGAAATGAATTCAACTATTTAGCTCAGTAAAACTGAATTAGCGTATATTTATAATCAATATGTCAGAGCTCCAAAACCAAAAGTGACTGAAGACTATGTTTTAGAAAATGCTCAATATATTTCAGACCAATTTAACAAAATGAAAGACACAAGATTATTGAATTCTTGTTTCTTCTTAAGGCTTGTATGTATTGAATGGTTCATGTATTTTCAATTTAACTTTTTGAATTAGCAAAAAATCATGCTACAGGGAGGAGTACTTTCTGACATCATGTCCAGTACAGAGGAAGATGATGACGATGAAATGGAGACTTCAGATTCTGAAGATGAGTATATTCCAGATGAACATTATCACTCTATTTCAAGTGGATCTGAGGACGTCGTTTCAGAACCATCTTTTTCCAGCTCATCATCATCTGGAGAGGAATATCAACCTAAAAGGAACACAAAACAAGGTAAAAGGAGAAATTTGAGTATCATTAAAAAAAAGAAAAGCTCATCAGACACTGTCATTGAAAATGATTATAACGACGACAGTGAAGATGTTAAAAATCCAACAACCAAGCGAAAAAGCAACAAGAAAAAAGTGTCAAAGAAGTCAACTTAGAAAGTTAAGGAAGAAAAATCTTCTGTTTTAAAAGAACCCTCGCTAGAGGAAATAACGAAAATTGAATGGATAGGTGAACCTCTTTCTTCAACTATCGATGACACTGGGCGCATTTATTACAAGGCATGTAGATTGAATGGCATGGAGATTCAAATTGGGGATGCTGTGTACCTGCAACCACCATGGTCCAATCCAGAATATCCATATTATATTGCAATTGTTGAAATGTTTTTTGAAGACTGGAAAGGTGTTAAACGATTCAGAGGGAGATGGTTACGAAGATTTCATGATATTAAGACCATCACAACTGGAGAGCATTATAATGTGCTTTGTAGAGATCATCAAGAGCTTTATTTGTCTGACGAATTTAATAATGTAAGTACTCAGAGGTTGTAGAGAATGAAAGAAGATACAATTCGAATCATAATGAACTCTTCAGAATCCTATATTCAGAATTAAGGGTAGATGTGCAGTATTCTTTGTAAGAAACAAACAAGATTTTGAAAAGATTGAGAACGTGAGAGAAAAAAGAAATGTCTTTTACTGTAAAAGCAAATTTGTTGAAAAGAATGGTCAATTTGGACTTTTTGAATTGCATCCTAATGATTTACAATATACTTTTGATCATATGGAAAGGAATGTGTCCTTATTGCTCGATCAATTTAGAGATAAACCCAAACTAGTTGCCATGGACATCTTTTCAGGATGTGGTGGACTTTCTCTAGGATTAACTAAGGCAGGAATAGATGTAAGATATAGTATTGAATTTTGGAATGTTGCAGCAGACAGTCATCATGCAAACTTTCCAAATGCTCATACCTTTTGTAAAGATGCAGAGGAATTTCTAAAGAATATTAAGGTTGTGAATGAGTTGAAGAAACGTTTCGGACTTTTAGATTCTTCATCACAACACAAATCATCAGTGAAAAGAAAAAACATACATATCAAAACTCTTAAAAAAAACAAAGATGGATCCTTATCACTGTTAATTGTCAATGGTAACTCTTCGAAATGGAAGGACGTGGATGAGTTACAGGACTACAGAGATGAAATTATAGAATTCCTAGAAACTAAATATTATAACATTCCCAAGCCAAATGAGATTGATTTGATAGCTGGAGGACCACCATGCCAAGGGTTCAGCGGGTTGAATCGTTTTAAGGAAAGAGAAGCTTCTAAATACTTAAGCCACGATAAGAATCGTCTCGTTTTAACCTTCTTGGAATATGTCAAGTATTTTAAACCCAAATATGTCCTAATTGAAAATGTGACAGGTCTATTGAACACTACTGTTTTAGATGTTCTTCAAGCAATTATTTCCAAACTTGACAGTAGGGGTTATGATACACAGTTTTCATGTTTAAATGCAAGACATTTTGGAGTAAGTAATTCAAAATGCTGTGTACAACTCATTGAACTGTGCTTGTACATGATGATTTCATCAACACCTTTGTACAGCTTCCACAATCGAGAACGAGAGTCATTTTTCTTGCTGCAAGAAGAGATGGCAATTATTCTATTCCTTCATTTCCAGAAAATACTCATGCTGCATTGACAAGAAATCTACAAAAAAAGTTCACTCCAAGATCAAAAAGGTTATATATCATGGCTCTCTTCCTCCTGTGAATTTTAGAGACTTTGCAAGTGACCTTCCACCCTTTGATGCGAATCAAAAAAGTGTCGAACTAATGGATGGCGAATGTGAATATTTACCTCCTCGTACTGTTTACCAAGAATTGCTCAGGAAAAATTGTTCAAATGTTTGTACCAATCATATTTGCCAAACCTATGGAGAAGTTAATCAGAAGCATGCCTCGATGTCCAGGAGCCTATTATAGAGATCTCCATCCCAATGCTAAACCATTGCTAAAGGAAGGATATTTAAAATTTCGAAATTATTCCAAAATTATTTTAGCTCGATTGCAATGGTCTAAATCGTGTAACACCTTAGTGACCAGTCTAAATCCACTATCGATGAAACTTATTCATCCCAATCAAAATCGAGTGCTCTCTGTGAGAGAATATGCTCGAGCTCAAGGATTTCCCGATGATTTCGTATTGTGTGGAAGTTATAAGGATCAATACAAACAAATTGGTAATGCAGTTCCAGTCATGCTTGCTAAGAATTTTGGGGATGAGATTATTAAGGCTCAACGGAACTATGAACTCGAACATTACAAGAAGAGAGATGAAATTGAGCAGCAAGATTTCAAGAAGTTGGTTCTCAGATCTTAAAGAATTTTGGTTACAGCAACGAGATTCATTCATACAGCCAAAACCACTCCTGAAACAATTCATTTATGAATTTTTGAAACCACTCGAGAATGACTTGTGTGATGGATTCACACTGCCACCCACGAGGGAAGATGTTCACTTTTTACAGCATGATCTTCCAGATCTCGTACAAGAACATGCCACAGATGATGTGTTGTCTCAAGAATTGACAATTCAAAGAGGTGAAGAGGATGAGGATGAAGAAGCTCTAGAATTATCATCCGATGATGACAATGAATCTGTCTCGAGTGATGTGGAAGAGAGCATTGGAAAACCTCAAAGAAAGGCACAACCAAGAGTATCTCTAAATATTCCAATTCAGAATCAGAGAGGAGTGATGATGATGAAGAAGCGGTTGTGGTCATTAGCGACTCTGAATAAATCGTTGTAATTCTTGTTATTGTACACCCTCACCGTTTTACACCGATTTTCGAGAAATTTTCACATGGGATTTCTTTCATTTAATTCCAAATTGTGAGATTATCAAAGTAGTAGTAGATATTCTCTTCATGATGTTTCATGATGTTTCGTTTTTCTACTTTATGATACGGCCATCCCCATAAGAGAATACTTTTTGAACCCAGGAAGGAGAGAAATCCAGTCCATAGCCGTTCAACTCAATAGAGAATTCTTTGGTTGTCTTTCTCGAATCTTTCACAGCCAATTTGTTTCCAACCACAACATACTCCCATTCATATCCATGAAACCAATAAGTCCCTCCCCACTTCATCATCATCGCCATACTCTTCTTTCGTGTATTCATTTACAAGCTATTATGAAACCTCTATATGCCTTAATGGATTTATCTCCTTCTTCTTCGTGCATTCTGTGGCGAAGTCTCTCTATTCTTGCTTTTAATTCTTCCTTCTTTTGCTTTTCAGACTTCGCCACAGAATGCACGGTTTTGCTCAGTGTGAACTAAAATAAGTGCCAAGTTATTTCGTTTCTCTTCACAACAACGTTATTCACAACAAGCTATGAGGGAAGTATTATGCTCAATTAACCCGGAACGGATTTTTGAGATCGGTCCTCCTTAATGAAATTGAATGAGGCCGTTGGAATTAGGATCCTATTTTTTTGATCGATCAAAAAAATCAAGGTTCAAGTTGATAAGACACGGAGGCGCTCCTGATTCTGCCGAGCCTAGTTCCAAGCGAAACGTTGTTGTTTCAAAAGTTTTCAATCTTCATCCCAAATTTTTATTACAGACATCCCAAAAGTCAATTGAACTGCTCCGCATTGGTTGAATCGTATTGAATTGAATGGTTGTGAAGAGGTTGAATCGTCATCGGATAATGATTCCTCTGATGACTCATGGGATGATAGAATTAAGGAATTTGAAGACAATGTTAAGAAAATAGAGAAGAGTGTAAGAGAGTTGAAAGATATATTCCGCTCTTTCTCAAGACTTACAAAGAGAAGAATAAACATTGTCTTTTTTAGTATTTCTAAATTAAGTTGTCCAAATAAAGATGTCATTATGAGATCTTTATGATTGAAGAATTTCGAAATTTTAACTTTAACGCACGACACATTACACAGTACGCTTATCCTCAGACCACCAAGCATCACCGCTTGGTTCTGCCCAGCAGCCAGTAAACATGCCGTTTTCATTTTTGGATTCATAACACATGTCACTGGTTTATTCACCTGTCACCGTTAAGGTGTGTGGTTGTGCTGCTGGCTTTCGAACCTCAAGCTAAAGGGTGTGCTCGAGGTTGTCATGTCTAAACTGCTTGTTAGTGAGCGCAGGTTTTGGTTCGAAAAAATATTTTGATCATCTGTTGAATCTTCAGTTGGTTGTACGAAGACTTTGGCTCCTTTCAATAATGCCCACATGGATTTATCAAGAGTTTTGATGATTGTAGTTAGATTAGAGTTGGAAACATGTTCTAAAATTTTCTTCATTTCATCAACGTTGAAATTACAGGATGTATCTGTGGATGCGGATGTTCTATTTTGACTTGTGCTGATCATGTCAGTACAATCATGGAACCTTATTTCTGTAATTTGAAATACCCCTAAATCCTTGAGATCTTTTTCAGTGATTGTTGAAAAAAAACGTCCTCTTGAATTATTGGAGTGAATGTAGTCACTAGAAGGAAAGTTAAATTCCAAATATTCGGATGTTTCTACAACATGAAGTTCTTTGTTCTCTTGGAGCATTTGAATTGGTCCAATTATTTTGCTACAAAATTTATCCCATTTGGCATTCTCTCTGTAGTTCATCATCGAGCTCTTTTTGATTTTTAGAATTGGATAGTTGTGGAGTTTTCATTTTCTATTGAAAGTATTATCGTTGGGGTGGTGATTTTTACCGAATTGTTGTTGTAATGATCTGTTTGCAAATGCTCTTATCCAAACCAATTCAAAATGTTTTGGAATTAATTGCCATTTAGCTGTTATATCAGGTGCATTAGAAATTTCCTCAACTGCTTCCAAAATAGTTTCCATTTCTTTTTTTGAGTACACTTGTCTACCACAAAACAAATGCATCACTTTTCTAATTAGTTTAAACAAACATTCATCTTGCTCGTTTGTGTTCTCATGTTGTGTTTTGGATTCAATAAAGTTTCCCGCATGGTTGTATGTGATATGATCATACGTTTTCATATTAAACCCCAATTCTTCCAAATCATGAAACATGTTATAGGTATTGATCTAAAAACGTAAAATATCTTTGTTGTTCACTTCTCTCTTGTACAAGAGCATTTCCCAGCAGTTTTTGTAAGAAAGGAGCATCACCCTTAATTTTGGTGATGAAAATTTGAAAATTCAGCTTCTCTCCATTGAACCCCACAGTAATAATGTTGCTGGGTAAGTTAAAAATACTTTCCCCTATTTTCTGTCGGAGTAATTCTTTTAAATTTTGAGCGATTGTGGTGGAATGAACTGTCATGTCCATTATAGAAAAGAGTTGCTTCCCGATTTTACCCCATAAATAATCAAAGTTCTTAAAATGACGTTCGAGTTCATCCTTACGATTTATGTACGTCTGAATATTACCATTGCTCACGTCATAAAATAAATTAGGATCTGATATGGAATGTTCTATCTCTCTTTTAGATCTGTTGAGTGTATTTACACAAAAACCTAATAATTTGAGAACTAATTGCTCTCTATTTGCTTGCACTGCAGAATGTAAATTCTTTGCTATGCTTTTGCAGCATTTTCGTTTTTCGATTTCTTCATTGTTTTCCTCAAACAGTAAACGTTGAAGCGTTCTTATTTGGTTATCAGATAAATTCGTACCTTCTAACAAATGACTGCTTGTTGTTATTCGTTTTTTAAGCTTTTTTAACAGTCCTTTTATACCAGATCGGTATCCTCTTTGAAATATAGTTTTTGAATGCTCTCGTAAACTCTCTTTTACATGTTCATGCGTCATCAAGTGAGACATTGTTCCACCAAGTTCGAAAAATTCATCCAAATACCTTTGAGCTGCATTGTTTGCCTCAACTTTGGCCAAGTTTTTAATGTTATCGGTAATATTACCGAACACTTCACCGATTCCATTTTGTTCCTTAATGATAGTTATTGGGTTAGTTGTGTTTGGATCTGTGAGCAGGGCGTTATTATCACAAATTTTCACTGATTTAATGTATTCGCAACGATGTCTGTATAAATTTGTGAGCAAAACAGACTCTAAACATATAGGACAATCGGCATAAATTGTTTTCTTTTGACAATGATCACACGAGTTGCTGATTGGCGTTTTTTGAAGGATTTTTTGCACAAGTGACAATCCCGTTTGCATGATCGAAATCAGAAGCTGCAAGCTTAGGCATTTTATTGGAACCACACAACGGTTGTGGTGTTGTCAAATGTCTGAAGGTTATTTTTGTTGGCTTGTGGTCTAGACCACGCGGCAAAGTCAGCCCCAGCGAAAAACACTTGCGTGATCGTTGTCTGAGGAGAAGCGTACTGTGATTGGTCGGTTTAAAGGTATAGAAACAGCAGGGGTTCCCGAGCGGTCAAAGGGGGTAGACTCAAGTTCTACTGCGCAAGCTTCGTGGGTTCAAATCCCACCTCCTGCAAAATTCTTTTTTTTTGGAAAATAAAAAATGAAAAGCCTTTTCTTGGCGTTGTGTGACAACAGTTTGGAAAAAAAAAACACAATGACCCAAAAGAGAATCAAAAGTCTCGTCATGATGACAATTCTGCTTTCATCAAACCAGCAAAGAAGAAGACGACGACATCGACTCTTCAAATCAAACCCACGAATGATTCAGCATTGGCAACAAATCCGCAAACGAATCCACAAGATGTCCATCATCATGGTCCATTGACAGCTATTGTCCATCCTTTCACTCAACCAACCTTGAGTCACAATCTGGGAGGTATTTTCACCAATGTCTCTGATAGTCATTCGGTTTCCTCTGCATTTAAAGATGCTTATCATGAAGATGAAACGGCAACAACTAAAATTCTTAATCGTGCTCTTGCAACGAGTCCATCAGTTGCCAGCAACAACAAGTCAACACTCACCACCAAAAAGAACCACCACACTACACCAAAGAATCAGTCATCTTTTAAATCATGGTTTACCCAAAAAAATGAATTTTCTCAAGACCAGAAAAGATGTGACCCAAAGATGAAATTTATATACATCCCATGAGTTTTTTCAAAACCAATCAGTGGCATTGGTGATACCTTTCCTTATACGAATCTCATGCTTGTCCACATGTTTCATGACAACAGGAACACAATAGTTGGTATTGCTTTTGAAGGTTGGACTTTAATAAAGAGATACAGACAATAGAAATCATTTCACCTCCCACATGAATCAGGTTAATATTTAATATATATTCATAATGTTATATTAATCATTTATAGATCATACATTCGATTTGATCCAATCTCAAAAGCCCATTCGACAGTTGTTGGTCAGAGCTTAAAAATGTCCACAACTACTACTCCTGCTGAGACGGAAAATCCTCTTCTTCTCGTTAAACATTTCATGATGAATATGGTGGAGGATTGTTTTGATGTGTGTCAACATCAATTCAAGCATTTCAAAGATGAATCATCATCCACACTTGTTTCCGAAAAAGAATACTTTTCAAAATGTATTTCAGAGTGTCATGAAGCCTATCAGGAAGCACTTGTAAAAATTCAACAGCTAGAGAATAATAGCCAAACAGAAAAGCATCATCACTAATATCACGTATGATAACTGTCATACACACTAACGAAAAATTTCGAATCGGAAAATGATTCTTCTTTACATTTTCCGATTCGAAAATTCTTTACAAGATGATTCAAAAATAATATCCATCATTTCATAACATCAGATGGAGGAAAAAGAAATTTAATTGAAGCAATCTTCAGGAGGACTTTCAAACTTTTTACAAATCCTTCTTCTAGCATTAATGAAATAATTGTTCACTTGTGAAACTGAAATGTCAGCCATTTTGGCCAACTCTCGTTTTTGATTAGAATCTGGATATGGATTGTCCCAATTCATGAATAACCACTCTTTCAACAGCTTGACCGCTCGATCAGACAAGTATCTCTTATTCTTCTTTAGCATGGAGGTATTTGATTTTGAAATTTTAGCACTCTTATACAATGTTGAATCATCAGAATTAGTTTCCTTCTTCTTGTTACTTGTTTGAGAAGAGGTTGTAAAACTACTACTACTAGCACTTTGAACAGAGGAGGTGAGAACAGAGGAAGAGTAAGAGGATACACTATTGGATCTATCTCTATTGTTACACACAACCACTCCTGAATAAGATGGAGATGAAGAATTGAATGAAGTCGATAATGATGGTGGAGATGACTGTAGCAATGGGACTCTTTGCAATGTTGTCAGTGAATTCAAAGGTTCTTGCCTTTTTTGACTCGCAGCTGTCGAAGAAGAGTGAATCATTGCTTGTTGAGATCCTAGTAGTAGAGAATGAGATGGATTCATAAAACTTTGGAATGGTTCATTGTTTGGCGATTGAATAATAGGATTATTATTGACTTCTCTTGTGTGGTGCTGCGTCTTTTGAGAGGTCGTGTTCGAAATGTCATGTTCTTCAATATTCCTTAATATCTCCCCAATCGAAGGAAGATAATTTCGAGTGGCAGTAGAAATGGCAGGTTGAGAGGATGGAATAGGGCGACAAGATGATGATCTTTGAACATGAGTATTGACGGAAGGTTGAAGTCCATGTTCAATGTTCGAGTTGGCACCATTGACGTTTTGAGAGGTTGTTGTAGGGCGGTTGTTGTTGTTGTTGCTGTTGTTATACAAATGCTGACCTTCATGAAATCGAATCTTGTATGGAGTGAACTCCATTTCAGATCTGAACCCAAACTTGGTTAAACGAGAGATACCATGACGAGTCATTGTAGAATGATTCATGATTGTAGTGGTGGGTGCACTCAATGAATAATTGGCCTTCATCAACAAGTTTGAGGTGTAGTTGCTTGATGGAGGACTCGTATAATGATGAGGTGGTTCAAGACTCGACGACGTACCAGAGAGTGGTTGTGTGTTCTGATTCATTGTCTTGCTCACTGAACTGTAATGAAAAGAGGAATGAAAGGATGAATTCGATTTGGAACGAGTCATTCTCTTGGGCAGTGATTGAAAAGATTCATCAAGATGAGTCATGTAAGAGTGGTGGTGGTTTCTTGAATGTTTTAGTGCATACTGCAATTCTCTCTGAACCGATGGTGGTTCTTGTTGTTGGCTGTGGTGGAATGTTGCTTTACCAGTAGGATTAGAATTCTTAAAGTTGACATGAATTGGTTCAGCAGTCGCAAAATGACGAGTGATTGACGAAGAACCACAAGGTGGATGGGCATAGTAGGTTGTTTCTTGCATCCTTCTTCTTTTATGATGCTGTCAATTGGTTGTATTTTATTTGTTTTTCAAACTGCTCTTGTCACACTACGACACATTTCATTTTGATCGGTCACAAACTCTTTTTAGATTTTAAAATTATCAAAGAAAGTACACGCAAATTCTTTTTTGGAAATGACAAGGAGAGCTAGCATGAAGAGAAATTACATTATGTCTACTGACTTTGAATGAATTGCGCTTGAAATTGCATAAATGCCAATTCGGGAGAATTCTAAAAATGTAACAACACAACAAACATGATGCGAATAAATTAATGCCCTTTGAATTTTGTAGCAAAAGTGTTGAGTGACAAGATTTTCCAGAGAGGGAACTAGAAATATAAAGTTCTAGCGCCACGGTTTTTCGTTGAATCTATATTCAGATCAGTATTTCAATTCAATTCTTAAATATATTTTCATTCCCAAAAAAGAATTATATGGTCAACTATTTGTTCTACATTTTACACTTACAAGCAACGATTGGTTGGCGCTTAAATGCCAACTCTCTCATTGACACATGTTGAAATGATCCAGAGCTTGTTTTGTTCAATTATTGATCAACTTGTCTCAATGAAAATCATTCCTCTCTCTCTCATGATCTCTCTCCACCATTGGTACGTCACCCATTGCCATTCGAATTGCCTCATGTTGATTTATCTAAATTTGGAAAAAGACCATGGAATTATCTCTGTAAAAGGAGGAGTATCGCAGTGAAATGTTTGTGGTGGTGTTGCTTTGGACATCCACACTGTAAAAACATCTTTGATATTTTTGACAATCTTTCAATTTATTATCCTATGATGTGGTGTAGTACTCTTCATTAAAAGAAGAAGACAGATGCAATCAATGCAATCATCAAAACAACCAATGAAATTGAACTTTCTCTCATAGCACTTGAAACCTTGACATAGACGGAATTCACTTGCAAAGTATAATTACTGGAAGTATAAGCATTCAAAAGATTGGTCCAAGTGTCAGTCTTGGCATTGTAAAAGTACAAAAAGTTTTGACCACCAGCAGCAACAGATCCTTGTGAACAATAAGTCAAAGCCTCATTGCTTGCAGTTCCACAAATATCCATACCATAAACATTCACATTTGGAGAGTTAGATCCAAAAGCTGAGAATGTACTACCTCCAGATCCCTTCTTGACACCACTGCTACCAGCAATGAAGACTGTTCCGACTGATGAAACAGAAGTACCTTTCATGTAGGCTAATTTACGAATGGTTGACATGGAATCTGTTCCAACCTTGGTGCTCCATGTTCCATCGGTGTGTTTGTAAGCACAGAGACCAACACATTGAGCATTAGGGAATTTGGCAGCAGCAATGAAAAGGTCATCGACATTGAACAAGTTTGGATTGTAGTAAATATCAGTGACACCTGAGACACCATCGACTCCTGTGAATGTATTCTTTGAAGTATCATAAATACCAAATCCATAGCTATTGGAACCAGAAGTAAAGTTACCTCCCAAGAAGACCTTATTGATGGTAGTTGTTTGGAATTCATTCTTTGCAATGGCAGAGACTGAGTTGGCAGTGAATCCAGACATTGCCTTCCATGTTTGAGCACTATAATCAAACCAAGCAATGTTGGTAGCAGCAGGATTAGTCGTTGTGAATTGACCTCCAACAAAGACATCACAAGGGAATGACTTGGTATTGGTCACGATATTGAGACAATTGGTATCAATGGCAGTGATGGAAGCACCAGAATTGAATGAGAGAGTTCCAACTGTAGTCCATTCAGCCTTGTCAATTCTCCACATGGCAAGAGGACCAGTCTTGACTGAACCGACTTGTGTGAAAGAACCACCAATATAAACGTTACCAAAGAAATCGACATGGACAATATTGACTGTACCATCGGTACCATTGGACATGGCTTTGAATGCTTGTTCCTTCAAATCATAGTAACCAATGTTGTTGAATGTGGTTCCGTTAAAGGAAGCAAAAGAACCACCTATTTGTCAAATGTCAAATTATTTAGAGTGTTGTGATGATGCCATTATACAATGATACAACGCATACAAGTATTGACAATGATGATGAAATGTATTATTATTCAATATGGTTGTATACAGACAATGTATGATTGGATAATAGAGTGATTAGAGAGTTCGCAAGGATGTTTCAATAAGATTGTCGTCAATCATTGGAGCGATCACAGTGATAAAATTGTCATCATTATATATCTCACACACTCTAACAAGATAACCATCAAAATCAACTACGTACCAAAATACACTCTAGTGCTCAATGGAGATGACACAGCACTCACACAAGCGCAAACTGCCAAAATGACAGCAACAATTGCAAAGGAATATTTCAACATTTTTTTGTGTTGTATTTCACAGAGTTGACCATGAACATCAACGGTTTTAAATGATATCAAGTGATGGATGCTACCTTGCTTACAATGCACATCTTTTTGAATGGCGCAAGATGAACTGAATATTCGTTGTATTTTGAGCAATAGAATGTGACTGATTTGTATGAAACCAAGCTAAAGACGAAGCAAAGACGGATAAACACTGAGTGACCGTTGACAATGACAAAAAAAGGGTGAAAAATGGATGGAATTAGACAGGTCCTTTTAGAAAAGGAATTTGGGTGACAGCACAATTACTTCACTTGGAGATGACGGTGATAATTCGGATAACAAGGTTCAAGGACCACACGATCCCATTCTCATATACAAGAAGATGAAAGTAAAAATTGTAATGATCAAGCTTGATCATTTAAAAATTATTATTATCATTCACAATTAAGGATTCACGATTGCCATGATACTCGAATAAGTGTTCCAAGCCATCGTCAAAACTCCAAATACCATAATAAATACATTTAAAATAAAAGTGAAAAGAGAAATGGTTTTTCTCATAATAATTAGATAGAAAAGAGGAGGTAACACAAATGCAAGAGGATTAGGAGAAAGAGCCTATTAAGGAATTGTTGAAATGAGGGTTGATCATTGTTGAATCATTATTTCTACTTACACCAATGAAAGACATGACAATTCCGAATTTGTCTCCAAATATTTCAGCCAAACCAACAGTGACCAGTACAATGATGGATCTGAATATTCCACTTGTTAAATAATAGAGAACAGAAGACAATCGTGTGGATGTGACAAATCTTTTGATTTTGTCTAACAATTTCTGTAGAACTTTTTCGTCAAAGATTTCTCCCACAGGCATGAGCACCACTTGAATTTGTCAAAATTCATTTGATTCATTGAAAGGTTTGAGATCATTGAGCCATGATTTTCAACTTACCTGTATAAGTTAAAATTAATTCCAAACAAAGGCATGACTGAATAATGTACACAAAGATTGAATCTTGTGGTAAATTTGCAGTAGCACTTTGTTTGATATTATAAGGGAAGAATTCAAATACCAACTATTCAGAAAAAATCATAATAACATTCGTGAAGAAATGACAAATTGAATGATCAGTGAAATTGAATTCAAAAACTTACCAACCCAAATGCCAAGTTAATAATAACAATAAATATAAATGATAAATTAAGAGTCCAGTAATAGGCTTTTCGCTTCTTCATACTTTGTTCGACACTAAGCATCATAGTATGTGTGCAAAATAAGAACATGGCACTTCCAATGAATAATGGCTTGACAGAAAAAATGATACCTTATCATTTGTTAAATGACATGAATACACTTACAATAGTTGCAGGCTCAATAAAAGCTACATGAGCATACTCCCATGGCCATTTCATATTATGTCTTTGATAAATGAAACCATAAACAATGACGGATCCAAGAGCAAACAATAAAGCAAGAGTTCCAATAAGAGTCAATGGAGCTAAATATTTGTAAGATCTTATCCATGATAAAATCACAAATAGAGGAATGAAAAAGAGCATCCAAATTCTGAGAGGAATTTGAGAGACCATTCCATTTAAACATGAAGCCTTCAATGTGGTGTTATTTACAAAATGATATACCCCATTCGATCACTTACCATCAACACTAAATAAATAGTTGCAACACCAATATTACATGACATCATTAGGAAATGTACGACAATGCTTCCAACATTTCCCTATTTTCAATAATTTCACATGAATCGTTGACGTACTCTAGACATTGTGTTACATGCTCACTTACCATTGCTTCATATCCAATGTCAGCATAGGTAATAATACGATCCTCTTCATAAATATAATCGTTAGGATCGATAGCCTTTGGTATTGTTGTCACAACTTCACCAGTTTCTGGATTTTCAATTCGTGGAGGTGGATGTCGTTTAGGATACACTGGTTCAGTCTCTGTTTCACCTGTCTCCTCATTCACAGTTTTTTTCTTTGAAATTGGAATTCGAATCGATCTAATTTTCCAATATTCTGAATTTTCTTTAAACTCTTCTTGAGATTGAATGTATCTTCTACATTTGATTAAAAGCTTCATCGTATAATTACTCAAAATTGCCAATAAAATTAATGTAATGACTCCTGCTAAGAGTCCAGATTGTTTTAAGGCCCAAGGAAGTGCAAACGATCCAGCACCTGAAACATTTGAAACATGATTGGAAAATAAATCATATTAACATTCGAATATAAATTCATCTTTTCGTTTGAAAATTATTTGTCAGACCTACCAGCAAATGTTTTGGTAATGTTCAAAAAAGCAGAGACTGCATTCGTCTTGGAAGGTAATTGTTTTTTAATTTGCACTTCATGTTCGTTTACTTTATCTCCTCCTCCGTTATTTTCATCATTTTGATGATGATTAATTGAACCACTCCCCATCAAGAGTGATACTCCTTCCTCATTTGTTCCACTCTCTCCATTAGTGTAATAATCTCCGTTATTCATCATCAATCCATGATCTCCTTGATGAGCATTCACTAAATATCCATCATCAGCTCCTGTTCGGAATGAATTAAATCTCAGATCCATTCCACCTTCCTCATGAAAGGAAGAAGAAATATGCGGATGGAAGGACGGTTCGAGGGATGACATTTTTTTTGAATTTCAAAAAAATCAGGAAATAACTCCGATGAAAAACTCCCACGGAAGGAGGAGAAATCAACTCCGAGTTTTTTTTTATGATTCGTCGTGGAAGGTAATTTCAACATTTTTGATGGGATGCAATCATGAGTGTACATTTTGTGTTGTTTAAATGCAATAGAAGGACAACTATCAATTAAAGGAGGAATGAATATTTTCAGAGCATCATAACTGCTTGTGTGTTCGAATTTTCCTCGAAATGGAAATTTTTTGTTCATTCAAAAAAAACATCTCTACATGACTTGGTTGACAACCATCAACAGCTGTTCGATTTTGAACTGTGGTCTCTGACATCAATAGCAGCTCCCTTCAGTTTTAACACATCAATCCACCCAACTCTTACGACATCTATTTGCTTCCCTACAAGGACTAACAAATACCAAAAAACTGACATTTGACACTTGTCGTTACATCCCATTTTCCCAAACTCGAAACTATCAGGTTTTCCGCATTCTGTGTTCACCCACCAACCATACAACAACACCACCATCATCACAATATTAATTTATTTTCAACTCTCAACACCATCATCACTTTAGAAAATGAAAGACGAACGTGTGAGCGTTTTGGACATTATAAACACTTTTGAAAGCACCAAACGATTAAGTATGAGCGGAATCAATGGAGCGTTTGATTCAAATACAATGCGCTCACATTCTCTGTTTCAATTACAGGACGAGGATGACGATGACGAGATACTTGCTGCTGTTAAATCACCCACTTTCGATTCATCAGACGATGAAGACAATGACACTGCAGCAGACATTAAGAAAATTTCTGCTAATATTACATCCATCGTTAATTTTTCGAGTTCAGCAGAATCAAAATCATTTGAAGTGGAAAATGGCAAGTGTGAAAAAGCATTGTTCAACATTGCTGACATGGCATTTGAACTGCACAACACAGTAACGGACGAGAAACAAATGATGGACATGATACAAAAAGCAGAAACACTATCAGATCATCCTCTAGATTTCACCAAAGATCTGTTAGATCCAAAAAAGAAATGCACACTTCTTCATACAGCTGCAAAATTAGACTTTCTAACTGTTATGCAATATTTACTCGATAAACAACCAGAGTTGTTGGAATCAAAAGATAGAGCAGAGGCAACTCCTATTTTTTATGCTTGCTCGAGTGCTCACAGCAAGAGTGTGACCATGTTAGCCATTAATGGAGCGAATTTAAATATTCAGGACAAATATGAAGCCTCTCCTCTCAGTGTCTCTCTCAACTCCAAGAATAAGTCAAAAGGATTTTCTGTTGCACGAGTGCTGCTTGGTTTTCATGTAGATGTGGAATATAAGGTATATTGTGGGAATAGTATTCTTCATTTAGCCTGTCGAGAAGGCGATTTAGAAAAAGTTCAATTCATTGTTGAAGATTTGAAACATAATATTTTCAGAAGAAATACCAAACAAGAATCATGCTTATTCAGAGCAGTACGACACCCACATGTGACAAAATATTTGTTGGAATATTGTAATAACCAAATTGGTCATGAAAAATTACTCAAATTACTCTTTATGAAAAATGATAAGGGTCAAACAGTCATTCATCATATATGTTCAAAAGGATACTTGGAAAGTTTGATACACATTATTTCAATGTTGTCTCATGATGTTGAAAAAATTGAACAATTGTTTAACGAAAAAGATTCTGCCTATGGATTAACTCCATTGCATATTTCAGTGCTCTCAGAACAAGAAGCCATTTTCGAATTGTTCATAAGATCTAAAGAAGTTCAATTGGATGTACAAAACAAGATTGGCGATACTCCTCTGCACATTGCCGTGCGAAATGAAAATTTGCCCATGATCAAAGAACTCTATCACTTGTACAGTTCAAAAAGTCTTCAACTCAAAAATTGTCAGAAAAAGACCATTGAAAAATTGGCAAAGGAGAGAAATATTGATTTAAAGAAAATGGAAAAAGAGCTTGAGCAAGATAATGCAGGCATTCAAAAAGAAAGTTTTTGGAGTTCGTTGTTTGGAAAGAAGAAAAAAGAGAAGACTAGAAACACCATGAGTTTTAGCTCACAATCAGCAACAGAACTTCAATCAAGAATGTCCACAGTTTCTAGACGGAATTCTCTTCTAGTTGCTGTGTCTTGGGATCCTCAAAAGTATGCAGTTGGTTACGATCAAATTGACTCTCAACACATGCAGTTAATTGAATGGTTGAAGAACCTCAGTGAAGCCTCTCTCACAAAACAATCACATTGGGTTGTTGGTTATACGATTGGTTGTTTATTGGAGTATACAGGTAAAGTATTATTTGTAATAATGTGACACGACATGAATCATTTTTTAATCATTCTTATATCCAAAATGAAATGCAGAATTTCACTTTGAGGATGAAGAATTGTTAATGATGAAGTACAGAAAAGGTATTGGTGAGGATTATGTAAAGAAGCATTTGTTAGAACATGAAACTTTTACTACAAAAATTCGAAACATGCAACGGGAATATGTTAAAAATCATAGTACAAGTTTGGACATTGAATTGCTGAATTATCTTATTGATTGGCTTGTAAAGCACATCAATTTTACAGACAGAAAACTTGCTGAATTTGTGAACCATCATCCACCAGACGATGAAGTAAAATAATAATGAAGGAATTTGTAAATGGAAAGAAATTTTTGTAAATATATCAAAACGGATCAACGTTGAATTGTTTTTCCCGCCCATTTAAAAATTCAATAAAAAATGGGCAACTCTGGAGCAAAAGAAACAACAGCCTCTCCCTCTCGATCATCACCATCATCAAGGTCATCCCTCTCATCAACAACAACAACAACAAACAGCAGAAATTCCTTGTCCAACACTAAAGCTCCAACTCCTTCAAAAGAAATTTTAAGTGTGCAAAAGAGGACCTCTACTACTACTCATCAATCAAACACCACGACGAGCCCTCTTAGATCAACCAAGAGAAAATATGAAGAAGTTCAGGTGATAACAGCCATTACTGCTAGCCAGGACACAGAACGTGACGATGACGAAGAAGGATCGACAAATACGCAAGATATTGAACAAGAAACCAAAAAAGTGAAAAGAGAATCAACAACAAATAATTCCGATCATGCATTAAATATTGCAACACCTCCAACCACTGTAATCACTTTCAGTGGATTTAAGAATACAAACGACAAATTCAGCAAAAATGTAAAGAAAATGTTAACAGAGGAAGCTATCAAGTACAACGTAGTTGTGAAAGAAGAATCAATCGATGATAGAGGTAAGTTTTATTTCGAGATAATCCATCTGATTACTGAGCTGGAAATGATAGACACGCTATCTAATGACATTACTCATATAATTGGTAAGTTAGTAAGCCCAAGAGTGAAGAAATTTGTAATGTTTAGCTAAATGTAACAGCTCCACCATATGCTAGGACCATGAAAGTTTTACAAGCGATTGCCACAGGACGCTGGATCATGTCAACTAAATGGATTACAGAAGGAAAATGCTCTTTAGAGAATCTTCATTTATATGGAGTTCGAAGATTAGATAGGCCAATATGTGGAAAGAAAGTTTTTTTGCATGAAACCTTTTTAAAACAATATCCATCAAAGACTTTAACTTACAAACACTGTCAAATGCTTGTCGAATTTGGAAGTGGATCGTTTACAGACAACATTGAGGAGGCTGATTTTTGTATCGTTGGTGTGTCTGATGATTCGAGTGATGTCGACAAACTTTCAGAAGAAAAGGACCGTATTGTCCAACAGTATCCTTACATGATGGTTCTAGAATGGGTAGAACTTGTCGATCTGATTTATCCTTTTTATCTTGAACAAGCTCTAAGAAAAATGGAGAGGTAGAAGAGTCAAACTGCGAATTCAATTCAGCTCATGAGCTCACATGAAATGATCAGGAACGAGAGACCAGCCGACAAAACTCCATTTGAGCGAAAATAAAAAATTACCGAGACTCTCGTCTAGTCCTCCTACACCATCATCAAGCTTTCACCTTCGAGGTGCATGAAACGAACACAAGAAAACACAATGAGTGGAACACCTTCAAAGACTGTAAAATTTTCAGAAGATACAAAGGAGTCTCCAGAGATTGCTCCTTCTGTTGCTTTCCCGCACATGATTGTTCACGCGTATGTTTTAAGCCCAATTTTGTTGTGTATATAATAATATTCATACTTTTTCTCGGACATTACGAAATGATTGAATCCTTTGAATAGTTGGCATGATCTTGAAGTAGGATCATCAGAACTTTTCAATGCCCTTATTGGTAAGTTTTGGTGTGATGGTTTTATTTGTTGATTATTCCGTTATTGGCAGAAATTCCAAAGGGAAGCAAAATCAAGTATCAATACGATACCAAGTACGGTTTATTGAAGGTGAGCCACATTCTCTCAAGCTCGTAAGTAGTGTTAACAATAGTCATTGAGAATTGACCTTTGTTTTAATTCAACTGGACCCACTCCGCACGGTGGTATTTATCCAAAATTATTTCTCACATTGCTAAATCATCATCATCAATGATGTTATATTATTGTCATAATATTATGATAATAATATATCATTTACAATGCTTTGAATTCAAATTTTCACTCGCTTCATAATCATCATGTTTTTTGAATAATCCGTCATCATCGCCATTTTATTGTTGCTCTCAGATTGACCTATCCTGCTAACTATGGATTCATTCCACAAACATTTGGAGAGGACAAGGACCCAATTGACGTTTTAGTATTGATGCAAAGCGCTTGTCATCCAATGAGCATTGTTCGTTGTCATCCTATTGGAGTCATGCCATTAATTGACAATGGCATTATGGAGTACAAGATTATTGGTAAGTCCACAACAATGCCTAAAATTGATATGTCTGATTTTTCTGCTTTTAATTTCAATAGCTGTTCATGCTGACGATCCTGAGTATCGTGGTATTAATGAATTGGACCAACTTAGACCACACATCTTGAACGAAATTAAAATCTTCTATGAGGACTACAAGAAATTGGACAAGAACAGTCAAACTGTAATCGTAAAAGACTTTTTACCTAGATCTGAAGCTATGAAAATTATTGAGCAAGGCATTGAAGGATACAAGCAATATATTAGAGAGCAAAAGAAGTCCTTGACTTGTACAAGATATGGTTCATATCAAAACTTGTTTAAGAAAGGATTGAGCCTTAGTGAAATGGATGATGATGATGAATAAAACATTTCCGATGGTGACAGGAGTTTTGTTTTGAAAACAATTTTTCACTTGAGATGTTTGCTTGTTTTTCACACAGTCAAAACTTTTCGATTTCATTCATAATCATCGGGAACAAAAAAATGAAAGTACTTTTCATGACGTGAGTATTCACACCAAGTACTCCGATTTATGAGAATCACAACAATCCATAATTTGCATCAACAACAGCGTCAACGTTGCTTGTCAGGTTTTGACTTGCTGTTTTACGTTAGGATTTGCGATTGGTACTTTAACCATTTTTTTTAATAATTATTACGGTTCCGTTAACAATGAATATTGCTCCGAGCGAACAATATCGACACTGCTATTAGCGTGGTCTTGTTTTGATTTTTTGTCCGTTCTTTTTAGCATTTGTGTGGTTGCAAGCGCTTTTTTCGAAAATTGTTTACAAATTTCCAAAACAAGAAAACGAAGACTTGATGACGACATTAATCAATATACGTCAATGACGTTTTTAGGACTCAAAATTATTTGTTTTTTTGGGTCACTAGGTGTACTATGTTATTTGACATATTTACTGTTTGCAGAGGATTGTGAAGGTGTCAATAATTCTCTGTTTGTATCTGTGGTCATCATAGTAGTTTGTGAATGGTTTGCCATAACAGCTGTATCATGTTGTTTTTTGTGCTCCCTTACTGGCTTACTTGGCTATTTAATATTTATTGGTCTTACTGCCACAAATTTACAAAGCTCACGATATTTCTCTGATTCACGAAATGACAGTCAACAAAAATCAACAGTTGGAGAAACACTTTTAGATGACCACAGAAGACACGAAGAAGAAAAGAGTTTACTTAAGAAAGAAAAAGCTGAGAAGGAAAAATTCAAGAAAATTTATTCACCCTATCACAAACACTTTATTAGTGGAACTGACATTCCAGATCCTCTCAAAGATTAATAATTTCCATGGCACAAGTGGTTTGTGCATGCAAGGGAGTTAGTTGATTTAGTTGGTGCGAGAATGCTCGTCATTTCGAGCGAATGGTACACTATCCTTAATTTATTGATCAAATTAAGATTCAATCGTACACTTGTGTGTGGTGGTGACCTTAAGATCATCATGGTGTGAAGAGTGTTGTATATTCATGGATTCTGAACGAAACTTGGTCCATATAAACAATTTGGGGGCATGAACTACCTTCTTGTTGTTGTAAAGTAAATGCCTTCTTAATTGAGAGTTATGACCGTTGTTTTTCAATTCCTTTTCATACCTTTGTGTTCTTATCCAATTTCTAATTCGTGATGAATCATTTCCAAAACAAAAAAACATCCAAAACCCGAGTTCGGATCTTGCGCACGTGAGAACAATTTCATCTCTGGATCAGTCCATCAAGAAGAAGAAGAACAACAACAACCACTCATACAAGCAACAACAGCACTGACGACCAAATGAATCCTAACAAACCCATCAACAACCACACAACGTTGATGGCACCCACCACCACCACACAACCCACACCTCCATGGAATGCCATCATTAATTATAATTTCAACAATCATCATGCTCAAAACAAGAGCAATGCCAGTAATACAGCTGCATTCGATAGCAATGTCGATCAATTATTTTCAAAGGTGGATCATTACTTTCAAAGTCGAGCAGCGCTGAATAACAACAACGACCATCCCAACAACAAGGTTTTGGATCATTTTCTTCAGCAACAAGTCGGCGTTGCTTCTTCTTCGGGACCCTTTGTAGCGCAACATAATCCTCATGCCATTCCACAAAACTCCTCACCGCTTCCTCCTCTTCCCACTCGTACTTCCTCTCTCATTTCGTTTCATCCTTCCTCCTCGACTACAACACTTCAACAACAAGGCTCAACACATTCTCATGATTCAATACCACAACAACAACACCCGTATGAGAGACATGCAACCACTCATGAGATGCATCGTCATTCCGTTGTTGGAACCTACAGTCCTCCTTCCTATCAACAACAGACCCATTCAGAATTATCACCAACGTTCCTTTCAAACAGTAACCACAGAAATAGCATGTCACCACAAACTCCTCCAAGCATCATCTCACAACAACCACCACACAATCCTACTCAAGTGGAACAAAAGAGGAGATCAAAGAGTGTGAGTTTTAATGTTGAAGAAGAAGAGACAAAGCTCAAACCTCTTCCGAGACCACCTTCCATCAATATGAGCAACACCAACAACACTCATCAACCCACAGCAAATATGCCCATCACCAACCACACGACTACGAGCTCGATATATTCTAAAAGTGAAGAGTCTTTCAATCACAGAGCAACAATTTCTTTTGATATTTATGTAAGGCCAGAGGAGGATGAAATAGATTATCCAACCTCTTCCTTAACAACTCCTCTAACTTCCAGTGAAGTTTCCTTTGATACAAATTGGAAACATGATGGTCATAATTTAGAAGCCATGATGTGTAGACAATCATTTATTGCTCCATCCTTTGCTTCAAAATTTGAACGTGATTTTGGAGACAATCAAGCCATAGAGTATCCACATGTACCTCCATCACAATTTGACAACGATAATAGATCCGATATATTCAGTATTGGATCCTCGTACAATCCAAATGCTATTCCAAATGCCTCAAATGCAATGCCAAATGGTTTTTCAAATATTCAAGACGAGGACGATGATTTTGATGATAATCAAAATTACTTTGACTTCATTCAACTTGGATTATTAGATCCAAAAGAGTTTGATACACTGACTCAAACATTGTGTAAAATTTTTGAAATAATCTATATCAAATTTGGAATGCTTCCAAATGATTATAGCTTAACTTTGCTTGACAAACAATGTCCATCTCAACTCTCGTCTTTAGTCTCAATAGCAAGTAAGAGTGTAATAAGAGAAATTACATTGGCAATCATTGAAAGAGCAAACTCAGACAAGAAAAAAGACTTGAAGATATTTGATGGAAACAGCACTTCACAAGGCGTTCAATTTATTGCTAAGAGTATCAGAGACATTGCACGAGAAAGTTTAATCAATTTGAGGCAAGAACTTGAAACGAGCTCTCAGTTCGCTGTGTCAAAAACAGAGGTTGACAATAATGAACAAATTGATGAGTTAGAGATGATACCTAAATCCATGGTCAAAGAAAAGAAAGCTGTTGATCGATATTTACAACAAGTTAACAATGTGAATACAAAGCTCAACGAAAAAGGAGACACTTTGGTACATGCGGTCTGTTGGTATGGCTATAGAGATGTTTTAGAATATCTTCACAAAGAGAAAGGAGCTAATTTGTATTTGAAAAACAATGATGGAAAGTATCCATTAGATTATTGTATTACTCAACATAATTTATCATGCTCTCTTTATATTATTGGGTCTTGCCATTCCTTGCAACTGTTATCCAATGAAAAACTAAGAGAAGTTGTGAAAAGAGATGTTCTTAGTGCTAAAAAGAAACAAGTTACCAAATCCTTGTACCAATGTTTAAAGAAATCCAAGATTAAGCCAAATGTAAAGGATGAGTTTGGAATGACTCCACTACATTATGCCTGCATCTTTCGTTTTGAGGGAACTGCAAAGATACTCTTAGATCATCCTAACTTGAGAATTAATGAGGCTGACAAAATGAAACGAACGGCACTACATTTATGTGCCATTACTAACAATTTAGAAATGATTGAAAGGCTCTGTAAGAGAGCTGATATTTATCGAAATGCACAGGATGAACATGGAGAAACATTTTTGCATTGTTACATGCGATACGTCTACTCTGAAGACAATGGACCAAAGTATGACAATCCGATTTTGCTTCTTCATAAAATACAAACAGAGAACAAATGGTTTAGAAGTCCCATTGTAGACTGTGGATTATTGTTAGCTCATGCTGGCTCATTAGAGAAAATGAACCAATACAATGATTTTGTGATTTCTTGTTGGAATCAAATTGTGAAGTTTGGTTTGAATGAAAGTTTTATCATTGTCGATCATGGTCTATTAGAAGGAATTGTTGATTCAGAGGTTGTTAAATTTTGTATTATATCAACGTTCAAACAATTCATAATTCCTCCAAAAAGAAACCACAAGAGACCTTATCGAATGTACATGGGTATTGGAATGGACACAGGCCTAAGGAAAAAGTCAGTCAATTTTATTCCTGGTTCCACGAGTAAGGACGCCAATTATTATTTAAAAATTAGAAGCTATGGATCTCCAAATTTAAACGAAGTTCAGTTTAAAGACATTACAGAATCAGGTGGAAGAATATTCTATATTAATGGTGTCTCTGTAAGAGAATGTGTTCAAAAGATGAATGCCTATCTCATTGAAGCAGTTTACAAAGGTGACATTAATCGAGCTAAAAAAGATGGAAGGTATGACTGTGGAGCACAGTTGGAGCTAAAACGTAAACCTGTAGTTCAAGTCAAGTATGGAAAATCTATCAAACATCTAAAGACAGCCACCATTTATCATCAAGTGATTGATGTTGCTACCTTAAAAACATATACATTCTCTGCCATCGATTTAAAGGATTTACAATTTCTATTTACTGATTTGCAGAACTTCCCAGAAGACTCTCGAGCCACATGGATTCAAAATTCACACAAACAAACTCCACTAGCATTGGCCATCTCTCTCATTCGACATTTAGTGAAAAACAACAAGGTAGAACAAAATTCCATCCTCACCTTGCCCATCACCGCTTTCAAAATGTAAATTCTCTAGATTCAAAGTTCTTCTCCTGAGTCAATTCATTAAATTTCTTTCATTTGTTTGCTTAGTCTTGTGAACATTTGCGTTACCTATGTTCGTCAGGACGGGTCATTGGGCGTGTTGTCGTCCTTTACTTGAGAACTTGATGACACCTGCTTTTTGAAAAAAAAATTATTCATTCCTTTGGTGTCATGTCATCCATTCCTTCCAGTTGCAACGACTCCTCTCCGACTCTTCAAAATGGCAGCAAAACAAGAGATTTTGCCATTGTTTTTGATATTGATGGTGTTCTTATTCATGACGGAACAGTCATTGAAGGCGCACCAGAAATTTTGAAATCTCTCTACTCTCATCATATTCCTTACGTTTTACTCACCAATGGAGGTGGAGAGAGTGAGGAAAGTAGAGCTCAAAGACTTTCTAAATTATTTGGAGTTGAAATTGATGCATCCAGAATTATTCTTTCACACACTCCTTTAAATAGAAAATCCGGAAAAGGAATGTTCAATACAGAATATCACCAAAAGATTTTACATATTGGCAGAAATGATGAAGAAATTGATCGAATTTTAGACAATTATGGATACACAAATAGAATATCTTTAACACAATTTGCTGACCAATATCCTTTTTTATTGCCATATTCTCGGAAAGATCATGAAAATTATTATAAATTTTCACATGAAGAACAATTAGAAATGTCAACAAAGGATGAACCTATTGATACCATCATTTTAGTGGATACTCCAGTTGACTGGTTAGAATCTTTACAAGTTTGTTGTGATTTAATTCTTTCGGATGGAAGAGTTGGTCATTTGTTGGATTATTCAAAAGAAGGAACTGAACAAAAAGTGAAAGTGAAAGTTTGTAATCCAGATTTAGTGTATCAAGGTGTCGCTTGTCGACCAAGGTTTACAATGGGAGCATTTATTGAGTCTTTAGATGCTTTGTTTTATAATATGAATGGCAAGCAACAACATTTGAAATGTGAATATTTTGGAAAACCATGTAAGGTTACCTATGACTATGCAAAAAATGTTCTCATTGAACAATTTAAATCTTATCATTCAGGTCATGAGGATAGAAATTCTGTAGATGATCTCACAATATATGCTATTGGTGACAATCCATTAAGTGACATCAAAGGTATGTTTTAAATTTACAAATTTGTACCTAAATAATAATTCTACAATTATTATTTACAACTTCCTTAATAATTCCACATTTCTAAAAAGGTGCAAACTCTGCTGGTCCAAATTTTGTGTCCATGTTATTAAGGACTGGAGTTTGGCAGTCCAAAAAGGAAAACGATGATCACAATCCAGCCAAGCATGTATTTCCATCTGTGAGAGAAGCATTCAAATTTATTTGCGAAAAACATCAAGTGCCGTTGTTATAAATGTACATCCAGCACTTGTGATGCATCGTCCTGGCCCAATCGAACTCGAACAGTCTTGGTCTTTAGCATGGTTCCCACCTTGTGAGAAAACACAAGTTCATATTCCATATTTGGAGGTAAGAATAAATAATAACTTCCAAAATGATTGGTGTGTCTGCTCTCTCCTGCTTTCCAATCAATGCCAACAATTTGAATATTCACATGGCTGAGTGGTTTTCCAGTGTCACGATCATAAACATGTCCTCTTAATGGAATGGCCTTATTTAAAAAGTGTTCCATGAGAGGCATTAATTCGATGGACTCTTTCACACTTTCAGAAAAAGGAGGTTGGAAAGAGTCCATAATTTCAATCAAAAACGAATAGGAAGTATATTGCTTGATGTGATATTCTTGATGTTCTCCATCAGCATGAGGAACACGAGTCTTGTAATTGTTCGCTTTGGAAGCCAATTCCTCTCCTAATTTGACAATGTAATCTTGTTGAGCATTCCATGTACAAGTATAACCTGTGAGAACTTGTCTTCCTAAACTATGAAAATCTAACACTTTGGAGAATCCACCCACTCGTTTAGCAAAGTCTCGAATACTACTCGTCTCAATTTCAGAGAATGCAAATTCTCCTTTATACACATCTGAATTCAATGAATCATTTCCAGCACATTTTTCAAATCCAATATCATAGTTTCGATTAAGATCCACACCAAATGATTTTGTACCATTATGATATCCAACAAATCTTCTATTCTTTCTCCACCAATTATTTGTTGAAAATACATAATGATATCCATCCACATTTACCACTGGAATGATATAAATTTGATAATCTTGCAAAATATTTCCAAATTTGTTCGAGTCAGAAAGTAACTTTTCAATAATGACAATACTTGTAATGACAGTGTTAATCTCTCTTGCATGATGAGCGCTCACAATGAGAATATTAGGAACATCACGTTCTTGCTCAACATGATTGGATATTTTCACACCATAAATGTGTCGTTTCTCAAAAGTTGGTTCTTTTGTGATTTTCATCATTTTGGCTCTTCCAGGAAATCTCTGTTCTAAACCTTTCAAATAATTATTAATATTATCAAGGTTTGGATAATCTTTTGGTACTCTGTTAAATCCACTATAGAGTTTCAATAATTCTTTTTTCAAAGAAGGATCAAATTGTGCCAAAATAATTTCTCTTGTCATTTCAATATCATTTTCATCTTCGAGAGTCTCATGATTCTCTGTCATGATATGAGTTTCTTTTTTTTGAGAAGAAGAAGAATATAAAATTTTCAAATCTTGATTCCAGCAGTGATCGGTTGATGATGACAAGAGAGTTTTCAATTGTTGTAATTCTTCATCTCCTAAAAACATGAAAATACTTTCTTGGTCATCACTATTTGGAATGACTGTAAAACCTTTTGATTGAAAATGTTGTGAGAATGATGATGATGGTGTGTCACTATTAAATTTTCTTGTTGACATCTTGACAATGTGTTGATACACATCGGAAGATCCAACACTATTCGGAATGTGGAGCAATCCTGAAACCAACAAGACATTACCAATCACCAACAAAAAGACAATGACAAAAGCTGTCACACGCTGCTGCAGTGAAATGGACATTGCGGAGAGGTGATGGTTTCATTAATTTTTTTCTTAATTGTGGTGTGGGATTATGATGATTGTAATCAAATGGCCAAAGAAAGGTTCGTGTAACATTTTTCTCTGTTGACAACGCCATCTTTCCCGCTCGAGGTTACCGTTAAGAATTTTTTTAAAAAATAACTACAAACCGATTCCAATAAATCGAACACCTCGAGTCAAAAACGTTTTTCTGCGGTTGCCTCGAGACGAAAAATTTTCTCTCGTTCAATCTTTCCGTGTGTCTCTCTCAGCAACAATAAATCTTCAAGAGGTTCAAACAAAAAAAAAGTATCTAATCATCAGCAGTGCTGGCTAGTTGATGGGGTTGTTGTTCCGTACATTTCATTGAATTGTAAATACGAAGAGCAACAACGACGCGTAGTGAAGGGCTTTTGTATCCAATCACTACTCGGCTGAAAACACAAGAAGACCCAAAGAGATTTTCATCCGATCCTCCTTCTTCCGTAAACGCTTCTTGTATTTAAAACGAATATATTATCATCCTATCTCATTCCCACTACATTGAACCACGAGAAACATCACGATGTCCAGTAAATATCATACTGTGTCTACGATTGCGCAGCACCAAACTGC
Source organism: Naegleria fowleri (assembly GCF_008403515.1). Classification (NCBI taxonomy): domain Eukaryota; phylum Heterolobosea; class Eutetramitea; order Acrasida; family Naegleriidae; genus Naegleria; species Naegleria fowleri. The sequence goes on from NW_025407936.1 coordinate 643,771, forward strand.
ACGAGTTATGCCAACAACCACTACTACTACACCCATTGAACCACAGCAACAACAGTCTTCCATTTCTAAAGTGTTCAACTCTCCAATAATGATGACCACTGGTACTCCAAAGGCAGCCAACCACAATGCTCGAGGTCAAACCACCACCACGAACAGCAATTCTTCTTCATCCGCTCAACAGTATGCATATTCAGATTTCAAACAAGTACTCACTCCAATCAAAACTCAAACTAGACTTCAACAGCATCACAGCAACAAGATCAATCAACTAAGAAATACAAGTACACCGATCCATGTCGACCAAACGTTAAGCATTTCTTCGCCAAGAAAAACTTTAGAAAAACAACATGCAGTGAAGCCTCATACCCCACAACAACAACAACCCACAAAATCACACACAAGTGTCAATGGATTAGATGTATTTCTCAACAACCTCAATAACAACAAGGAGAACATCTTTCCATGCAGTCACCACCTGTCTTCCACTTTTCCATCAAAAACAAGCACTTTACCTCATATTTCGTCAGCACCAACTCTAGATTCTAAGCAACCATCAACTTTTCAATCCGAAGAAGGTAAAAGCATTGAATCCTTAATTTTACGCCTCCTCTCTCTTGAAAATCCCGTGGTAAATAAGAAAATGACCAATGTTTTCAGTGCAAGCGATGACAACTTTATCAAGCTCTTAAAAGTTATAACAGATCCTCTTTCTATTGGAATTACAAAGAAAGACTCGTTGGTTATGGGAGAGAAGCTTCTTCAAATCATATTTGCATCTTCAGGACCTTTCGAAGAGCTGATTTGCATGAACCTCACGATCTCATTGAAAGAGCTTTGCAAGTCGTTTGGATCTGGCCATTATTTTCACGATGAATTGGTTGTAAAGCTCATCAAACAACTTTACATCATGTACAGAACTCGAGTTTTCACAAACATTCAGTCCAACAACCTCTTCCCGTTTATTTCTTCCAACACTGGTTTGGTATTATATTTGCTCACTGAGGCTGTTTCAGTTTCTACAAAACTTGAAGACGATAGGCTTAAATTTGTTGAGTATTTTTGCTCACAAAGCTCATACTGGAAGCTTACTGAAGCTACCTTTTTTGTAGAGTTATGGCAATTATCTGTTAAGCTGCTACAGGATCACAATTTTGGATTGATGTTTCAAAAACTTCAAGAGTCGCTGTTCTCAAAAGTGATCGATCAATGGCTAGATGCTGTAAAAAAACGAGAATCGTATGAACAGGCTGTAGAATATCTTCAATTACTCAACAATCTAGTAAGGGAAACAAGCAATTCACCGTTGGAGATTGTGACAAATTTTCATTTCAAGCTTTTGAAAACTCTTCTTGAAAAACGATTCACTTTATTGACTTTCCTTCTTGTTGATGACTACAACATGAGAACCTATCAATATGGAGTTCAATTTTCGGCCTATTCTGTTAAAAGCAGATTTACTGCCCTGAGATTAGAGCTTGTTTATTTGATTACTTTTGTCGTTCACTTTTCATATTTGGATTGCATTGAGAAATCTGTATTCCAATTGTATCCATTTGAGACCAACCAAATGATTACTATTTTAACTGAATACTTTTTTACATATAACCATTGCAATGTTTTTCATAATATTTACTGCATTTTATTCATGGAAGTAATTTTTAGAAATGAAGGATGTGTTATAAGACATTTTTTGGAATGCTTCTTCCAAAAGTCCTTACAATTATATGAAATCAAACATAAGGTTGATCAGTGGGGTCACACACTCCAATTACTCAACATGATTCGATTAAGTTCGAAATGTTCAGGTAGAGACACAGAAATTAACAAATTCTTGTTTCAACAGCACTTGAGTGAATGGACCAAATTCGAAGAAATCATTGTTCAACAAACATTATTGATGGAAGGCCTCAAGTCATGCTCAGAGATTGACATTGGAAGCGCTTTTGCTGAACGTTTTGGTTTTTTGGAATGTGACCGATTGCTTTGAGAATAAAAATTCGTGATTTCACAAGAGCAGTGACATTCTAATTAACAAGTCAAGGACATTTGAAACAGCTTCTTTTATTAGCAACCAATATCATCAACAAGTACATTTGAGACATCTGTCAACACAAAGATCAAAAACAGAATCATTTCTATTTTACATGAAATTCCCCGAGATTCAAGAAAAAACATCGAATATTGTACAATTCTCTCCTTTTGATCTATTACAGAAAATGTTGAAGACAAGCTCTACTTCATCTCTCGCTCGTGGCTCACACCTGAGGATCCATAACTCCTCCATCATGATGAAGCAATTCTTCACAACAGCATCATCATCGTCCTCCAATCCTCAACATTCCATTCGTTTTGCTTCATCCTCCTCCTCTGCAACAAGAGAGATGATCTCTTCCAGAACTCTACCTCCGAAATTCGATATTGAAGAAACGTTAAAAGCACAAACACAAATTTATGAACGATTGAAACAAGATCAACAACAAGCCTTGACCTATGCTCAGAAAATTCTAAAGGCTCACTTGTTTGATTATCAAAAGCATGTTGCTCATCAATTGTTTGATTGTAGTAACAACAACAGTACTAGTAGTGATGGTACTAGCAAGGAACAGTATCTATCATTTCGTCCTGATCGAGTGGCTCTTCAAGATGCAAGTGCTCAAACAGCCATTTTGCAATTTTTGACCACCGGATTAGGAACAACACAAACCCCAACCACCGTTCATTGTGATCACTTAATTGTTGGTGAGAGTTCATTACAAAGTAGTAGTACAATATCTCAGAAAAAGGAAACACTTGCAAAAAAAGATATTGAAAAAGCCTATGAAGAGAGTGGTGAGGTTTTCAATTTTCTTGAATCAGCCTCTCAAGCTTTGGGTTTGGGTTTCTGGAAACCTGGATCTGGAATTATTCATCAAATTGTTTTAGAAAATTATGCATTTCCTGGAGGAATGATGGTTGGATGTGACAGCCATACTCCAAATGCAGGTGGATTGGGAATGATTGCGATTGGTGTTGGTGGTGCTGATGCAGTTGATGTCATGAGTGCAATTCCTTGGGAGTTAAAACGTCCAAAGATTTTAGGAGTCAAGTTGACTGGTAAATTAAGTGAATGGACAAGTGCTAAAGATGTGATTTTAAAATTAACTGGAATGTTGACAGTCAAGGGTGGTACTGGATACATTATTGAATATTTTGGAGAAGGTGTCGATTCTTTATCTTGTACTGGTATGGCAACCATTTGTAATATGGGTGCTGAGGTTGGTGCCACAACTTCCATATTTCCCTACACGAAAGCCATGTCGAGGTATTTGAGAGCAACGAACCGTGCATCCATTGCTGACATGGCAGACAAATTTGCAAACTATTTGAAAGCAGATGAAGATGCCAATTATGATCAAGTCATTGAAATCAATTTGAGTGAATTGGAACCAATGATTAATGGTCCATCCACTCCTGATCGTTCCTTCCCTATCTCTCAATTTGCAGATCAAGTCAAAACACAGGAATGGGTTCCTGAACTTGGTGCAGCATTGATTGGATCCTGTACCAATAGTTCATATCAAGATTTAACATGTGCTGCATCCATTGCAAAACAAGCCATTGCTCATGGTTTGAAGAGCAAATCTCAGCTCTTTATTAGTCCAGGTTCAGAACAAATATTTGCGACCATGAAGAGAGATGGTTTGTTGGATGTCTTTGAACAAGCTGGTGCTAAAATTTTAGCAAATGCATGTGGACCTTGTATTGGTCAATGGAACAGAACTGATCACAAAGGAAAGAAGAATTCCATCGTTTCATCTTTTAATAGAAATTTCACAGGTAGAAATGATGGAAATTTATTGACCAGTCACTTTTTAACCTCTCCCATGTTGGTCATGTCGATGGCCTTTGCTGGTAGAATTGATTTTAATCCACTCACAGATTCTTTGATTGGTTCGGATGGGAGAGAATTTAAATTTGTTCCTCCTCAAAGTGAAGAGTTACCATCCAGAGGATTTGAACCATCGATCGACACACAACACTCCTGTACAGGAGGATATTTGGAACCTCTTCCTTTCAATGAACGAACAACAGTCAAGATCAATATTGATCCAAAGAGTGATCGTCTGCAATTCTTAAAACCTTTTCATGAATGGGACAAGAAAGATTTTATTGATCTACCCGTTCTGATTAAGGTTGTTGGAAAGTGTACGACTGATCATATTTCACCTGCAGGTAAATGGTTGAACTATAAGGGTCATTTGGAAAATATTAGTAATTGCACCCTTATTGGAGCTATGGTAAGTGAATGGAAATCATCACCCTGTCGGTATGAATCATCACTCAACCCTGAAATGGTCACTATTAATTTGCAAATCATCATTTTCAAAATCATCACTATTACTTTACAAATCATCATTTTCAGAATGCCATGAACCATAAGATCAATTGTGTCAAGAATATCTTCACAGGAAAAGAAGATACTGTTCCTGAAGTTGCAAAACAATATCAAAGAGAACACAAAACATCTTGGATCGTGATTGGAGAAGAAAATTATGGTGAGGGCAGTGCAAGAGAACATGCAGCCCTTCAACCTAGATTCCTTGGATGTAAGGCAATCATTACAAAAAGTTTTGCTCGAATTCACGAAACAAATTTAAAGAAACAAGGTATTTTGCCTTTAACCTTTGTCAACCCATCTGATTATGATCTTATTAATCCTGAGACTGATATCATTTCCATTACAGGAGTCACAACGTTAGCACCAAATTCAAAATTAATGTTAACTGTTAAAGGAAAACCACACATTCAAATTCCTCTTCAACACACAATGAATGAAACCCAAATTGAATGGTTTAAGGCAGGTAGTGCCATCAATTGGATACGTAGAAAGAATGAACATTTATTGAACGAGTAACTACAATGCTCTTGTTGTATTTAATATTAAAATATATAATTAGTAAATGATTATTTCAGCAATTTATCCGATCGAATTTTCATTTTATGAGTTTTGTCTTGAATTTGATGCATTTCTTGTTTTATGAAATGCAACTTGTTAATATAAGAAGGCATATGTGAAAGCTTGTGAATATTTCCAACCGTTATTAATAATAATCATTTTCAAAATAAATTCAACAAAATAAATTCAAAAATAAATTCATCAACCTACCACTTCTTGAATTTCTTTCATTTGTGGAATAGAAGCCATGGCAGTATTTCCTTCTTTCAATAAATCACCAATCACTTGTTGTGATCGTCTAGTAGTAGATTAATATTTTCAATTATTGTTTACATCATTTTGATCATAAAAATCATTTTCCACAACAAACACATACATTAATTCTTGTAGATGAGAACAAACGGAATCAAATTCTGGTCTAAATATGGATTCAAATCCAAATGCCAAATCAGAAATGGAAGATTTTAATGCATTGACATTATTTTGTGATTGTTCGGAAGGTAATGTTGTGTTCGGAGATGAAAATGTTGTTATTGACGATGACGATGTGGAATTTTCATTCATTTTTTTTTGATTTTTCAACAATCATGAAAGAACGATTGATGGAATGGAAACAAATTTCTTCATGAAGAGTACTACTATTGTTTTGTTGAAAAAACCTCTGATCGTTTCAAATTTAAACGTTTTCTTGCATTTCCATGATTCACATCATTCGGTGATGCCAGCTGTCATCCACAAAAGAACCACAAAAAAATGCCCACATTCGACCACTCTCGTTATTCTCCGACCAAGCATCTCATGCTTCCTCTCGGATCCAAACCCATCAATGGTCGTTTAATTCTCTTCATTCTAGGTGCTTCAATTTTTTTGAATTTAGTCTTGTTAATGATGTGGACCTCTCATTCAAAGTCTTCTTCATCATCAACAACAACAAATTCTGACACTCCATCATCTTCCATGTTCAAATCCTCTGAAAAAGAAGACACAACCTTGTCAGAAAAACAACAACAAGTGACTACTAAACCAACAACAACAATACCACAACTATTAGGTAGTAGTAGTAGTGCCATATTACTTGAAAAGGTCATTGAAAAAGAATGTCCATATGCAAGTGATTTGATTGAATTTGAAAAGAATCAATTCAAATCAAAGGATAAGAGTGAAATGTGGAAAATTTTAAAATTAATGACTTCACAAGAAGAAATGAATCATCACTTGAGAAATGGAGCAAATAGAGATTCAATTAATTTTGGAGTTCCTCACATTGTTACGGCCACTTCAAGTGATTATTTTGATCGATTGGAAAATTTTGTTGGTTCTGTTCACAGACTCTATGGTGGCCACAAGGTAACTTCAATTAACTCTCAAGTCACATCACCTCCAGATCATCCCAATGATGAAACAATTACTAGAATTGGTAAAACATTTACATCTCATATGAAATCAAATTATTGGCTTGTGTGGAATAGTGTCACAACCTCAGAAAATAGACCAATTCTTGTCTATGATTTGGGTCTCACTAAAGAACAACGTGAAAAAGTTAAAACATGGAAAAATGTAGAATTGGTGACCATTAATTTTGATTTATTGCCAAATCATTTCAGAAATTTGATTAGTTTTGCTTGGAAACCTCTTGCTATGTATCTCGCTCTTCAAAGATTTCCATCCATCATTTTCCTTGACAGTGGAGTTGAATTATGGAATCGATTGGATCGTGTGGAAGACATTCTCTTCACAAAAGGACATTTTCATGTCGCACAAGAAGGATTGCATACTTCTTGGAAATGCTGTGGAACTGTTGGTGAATTAACACACGATAAAAGTTTTGAGTATTTGGGATTGAAACGTGAGGATTATCATTCCAAAGAAATGTGCAGTGGTGGAATTCAAGGTTATATCAGAGGTTCATATTCCTATCGCAATGTATTAATTCCTACTTTGGAATGTGCATGGGATGAAAATTGTATTACACCACCTGGTTCAAGTCTGAAAAATCATCGACAAGATCAATCCATCTTTTCACTTCATATTCACAAAGCAGGAATTACATGTGAAAAAGATGTGCGATTATGGGGTAATCCTGGTAATCGTGAAGGTGTTCCAGATAATGAAATTGTGATTTATTTGAGAAAAGGAGATAAGACAAAACCTTATATTTCTCTTGTTGAAAAGAAGAAGATATTTGCTACTGTTATTCCATTCATCGAAAGACAATTAGTATCAGTGTTACAAAATATTGATCTTTGGAATACTCCATATTATGTACCATGTAATGAGGATGGAATACTCCAAGCAGAGGAAGAATTTGATTCAGATTTAATTTTCTACTCGAACAAGAAACGAAATGAGAAATTGGAAGAACAAATTCTCGAGAAAATTAATGCTGGATCCACGACCTCACACACATCAGGAAAACATCCCATTCTTAAATGTTTTAGAAATATTGTTTTCAAGTATGCAGATTTGAGTGCTGAGAGAGACAAGTATCCACATGGACCTACCAATCAATTCTATGATTTGATACATGATCCAACCTTTCACTCAACTTATGATCACTTTTTCTATATGGAGCCTGATTGTAGAGCCGTTAGACCTAATTGGCTGGATGCAGTGAAATCCATCACTAAAGAATATTCAATTTCAAAACCAGATTTTTGGTACATTGGATCAAATTATAGAGGTGATTACGATTTAGGAACTCAGCTTCAAACTAGATATCACATCAATGGAAATGCTATTTATTCTACTGATGTTGCATTTAGATCCTTCCTTAAGCATGTGGACAGTGTGTTTCATTTTTCATACGACACGGATCCATTCGTCTTTTTATTTGATCCAAAACACTATGATTTCACAAAGCACATTTGGAATCGAATTATTTTCCATGATTTTGTTCAAAATTGGTGGCATGCAAATTGGAATGAAAAGTCGTTGAGAGACTTGTATCCTAGAACTTACTTTGTTCATGGTGGTAAAAAGGAATAATTAATTGTTGCCATTAAATAGATTATTGAATTATATTTAAATTAATCAATTAAATAAATATAAATCACATTTACACCAAGCTAAAAAGGAATAATAATATTTAATTTAACAATATATATTATTGAAATACCATTATTAGCAAATCGTGTTTGTGAGGAATAATTTATTATTTAAGGAGTGATTTTGTTGAGAAAATTGGTCGTTTTCTGTTAATTGGAAGGGTTCTCTTCTTGTCTACATGTGCATCTTGCATCAGCTTAAATAAACCAGTACCGATTGGAATTGGAACACCCATGATAATACATTCACTAACACCATTGACATCATCAACTCTTGTATGTGAGGCAGCTTCAAAGAGATGGTCTGTGGTTTGTTCGAAAGATGCCATTTTTAACACACTGTCTCTAATCTTAATAATACCATGTCTTTGAATACCGAAAATATCTCCTTTAAATGTCATGATATCAGCCAATAATTTGATATGTCTGGTGTCGATATTCATACCGTAACTACCTGTTGTGTACTTGATTTCATCCATAATAACTTGACGAGCAGATTCAATGCCTAGTGTTGTGGAGATTTCAATAATGTTATTTGTCTTTGTGGTTTTGGCATGCACACCTGGAACTCCCATCACCGCAAGTAAATCCATTCCTTCGACTAAAAGATAAATATTTCCTTTTTCTTCGTTAATGACAGCTCTATTTGTTGTTGGAATACCTGCAACAATTACTTCTGGTAAATATCTCTTCAATCTTTGAATATTGAAATACATGCTGTCCCTATCTACAGATGGTGGATACACTCGTATATTACCATTTTGAATTCTAACCAAATTAGGATCATCTGATAATTTAGTTTTGCTGTCTTTGGACTTATCTTTTGACTTTTCGAATTTCATAAGAGGAGAATGCAAAATGCTATGTCTAACAGTTTCTGGAGTGATATCAAGTTGAAGTGCAGAAATTTGTTTCATATCTAATTCAATTTCAATATAGCAAATTCCTAAATTGTAAACCTCTCGAATGTAGTTGACAACTTGACCTAATGTTGTTTTTTCAATTCTTCCCTTTACCATACGTGCAGCAATTTCCTTTTGTTTCTTTGAGGCTGTTGCTGGAGTGTCTAAATATGCTGTAATAATTGGAGTACTAATATTCTTAGTAGCATCAATAATTTCCTTAATACGAGGAACACCCAAAGTAACGTTCATACTGGCAACTCCAGCAAAGTGGAAAGTTTTCAAAGTCATTTGAGTGGTTGGCTCACCAATGGATTGGCCAGCAATACCACCAACAGGTTCTCCAGGATCTACACATGCCTTCTCATATTTGCGTTTACAAGCATTTAAGAATGCCATTAATTGTCTTTCAGTAATTTTCTCAATATAATGTACAACCACATCCCAAGCAGCTTTGTCAAATTCAGATGTTCTCTTCGATCGAGCTGTTTCCACTCCTTTTAGCATATTTTCTAGCTTGGAGGTGTAGTTCTTCATGAAGGTTCTGAGTTCATCCATAAATTTATCAGAAAATAGTTTTTGAGAAGCAGGCTGTGCGAGAAATTGTTCCACTTTTTCAGTAATTTCGCTTGGAGAGAGAGCTTTTTCATCTTTGGTTGGTAAATTGGTATTCTTTTCATGCATCATGATGAATGAGAAATTGAGAGGTCTTCCACTCTCTTCACTTTCCATTCTATGAGGATCCATTCCATCATCACCATACTTGAATTGAATGATTGAATTGTCTGCAGATCGAACAGATCCATCATATGCAACAAATAAATCTTCAAGAGCTTTCATTAATCTTCTTTGCATGTAACCAGTTTCAGCAGTTTTAACCGCTGTATCGACAATTCCTTCTCTACCTCCCATCGTGTGAAAGAAAAATTCGGTTGGAGTCAAACCAGTGAAGAAACTGTTCGAAACGAAACCTTTTGCTGCTGGGTCTCTCGCAAACATTGGAAAATGAGGTAAAGTTCTGTTCATGAAACCATTGGCAATACGTGTACCACCAACTGTTTGTTGCCCTACACAAGCAATCATTTGTGAAATGTTGATCACAGAACCCTTAGAACCACAAACAGACATGGTCAGAGGAGCATTGGACCAGTGCAATTCTTCAACACACATACTACCTGCTCTGCCTCTAATTTCTGATAATTCCTTATTGAGTTTAGCTTCAAGAGTTTGTTCCATGTTGCAACCAGGTTGAGGTTCAAGTTTGCCATCTTTGAAAAGTTTAATGTACTGATCACACACCTTGTAGCCCTCCGATAAAATCATCTTTTTCTTTTCTGTGAGAGATGGTGAAGGCATGACATCATCAATACCAATGGAAAATCCATGATTCATTAACCATCGAGAAGCTACTCGAGCAACTCTTGCCATACATGCAGCAGCATAGGCAGGACCAACAGTTCGGATCAATACATAAAATAAAGAACTCTTACTACCGTCTCCCAAAATCTTCTTGTCTAAATTGCCACAGATTAAGTAGCTGTTTCTAAAGCACACATATCCATCATTTGGACACATAGTTTCATCTTTCCAATAGTTTTTAGCCTTAGTTTCAAAATTTACAAACACTTTTGTGTTATTATTGGGCTTGATCAATAAAGAAAAGAGTTGTTTTCCAGTCCATAATTCAACAGGTTTCAAAATAGTAGGTGGAGGTAAATCAATCTTCTTATCTTCAATGCCCATATAGGAACAAAGCATGCAAAATTCTGCACGATCAAAGAAGGTATTCTTTCTTGTCATTTTCCAAGAGGCAGTTAAAAAGTCTTGATTGCAAGAAATAACAGGATCTCCGTTCTTTGGTGTGATGAGATTTTTGAGAATGTCCATAAGCATTCCTGCCTCGGCTTTTGCTTCTTCTGTTTGAGGAATGTGTACGTTCATTTCATCTCCGTCAAAATCTGCATTATATGGTGCACAGTCACAAACGTTGAATCGGAAAGTTCTGTATGGTAATACCTTTACACGGTGACACATGATACTGAGTCTGTGCAACGAAGGCTGTCTGTTGAATAAGGCATAATCTCCATTCATGACATGGCGTTCAACAATATCACCAAATTTCAAGTTCTTTGCAATATCCATTTTATCCTTTACGAAACTCAAATTCTTTCTTACTCCATCGCTTTTAACCACAAAGTTGGCTCCTGGGTGAACCTCAGGTCCGTTCAGAATTAATGACTGAAGTAATTTCTTGTTATTCTTGTTGACGACCTCAGGATACGTCAACACCTTAGCAACCAACTCTGGAATTGCAACTTGATTAATTTCCAAATTTGGATCAGGAGAAATGACAGTACGTCCTGTGAAATTCGCTCTCTTACCACTCAAGTTGCCTCTAAATCTACCATGTTTACCCTTTAATCTTTGACAAAGGGTTTTTCCAATCTTCTTCTTTGTCACGTAAGAAGGAATGTTTCTTGTATCGCTATTAATGTATAGCGCCGTTTCTAATTGTAGTGCATCCCACTTTTCCATAAAGTTTTCTACAAAGTGGCCCTTTTCAATACTTTCTCTTAGAATTATGTTTGTTTCAATAATCTTTTTCATTTGAACAGTGAGATCGTCCTCATTTGTACCACCGTCAGTGTTGACAGAGGGTCTAATCACAAGTGGTGGTACCAAAATATGGGTAAGAATAAAATTTTCTGGTCTCACAACACGTGGGTTCATGTTAAAAGCTTCCACATCTGTATCTGGAATGTTTCGAAACAATTTAAGACATCGTATTGGATTGATGTCATCTTGAGCCTCTCCTATATAAGTTGAAATTTCAGGATTTAACTGAGTGGCGAGTTCAAACTCTGAATGAAACTCTCTAGCTTGTTGGTCCACTTCGTCTTTTCCTTTTCTGGTTGAAGGAACCTTATACTTTTCATGAACAATTTTGATAGCGTTCAATTTTGTTACTTTTCCATTCAATGCACCACAATGAGGGCATGTTGAACACTTTTTGCATAATTCTCCAACTTTTTTGTATATTGCTTTTTTCTGTTGGTTATCTAGATTTGGTTTTTTGAATTTGTTTCTGAAAGTTTGAATTTCTGAATCTGTCAATAAAACACGAGAGCAGTCTTTGCAAATTCGTTGTAAAATCTCTACCACGTTAGATATGAAGCCTATATGAAAAACCGGTAATTCTAGTTTTACATATCCGTAATGTCCGATACAATCTGCAACTCCTAGACCACAAGTTTCACAGATATCTTTTTTAGTTCCGGTACCCAATCGAGGATCAAGAGGGCCATGAGGAAAGCCTCGTCTATCTGGTGTATAATAATAATGGTTAAAAACTTGTATTGTGGACATTCGTCTAATATCTTCCGGCGTAAAAACACTGAAACGAATTTGAGAAATTCGCTTTGGAAGATGAACGTGTTGTACCACACGCTCATGCACTTTGTCTTCCAGCGTAACGTTTTGGCTTGGTTGAATGCTCATTTTTTTTGATTTTTTTTTATGATTATCAATGCAATTTGATGATTGAATTATAAGAATTATTTTTATTATTTCTCTCGGAAGGGAGGCGGGTTTGTTCAAAACTCAAATGAAGAATAAAAAGGAGCAAGGAATGCCATAATAGACGTATCGTATCAACAGTACCTCATTGACAATAAAAGACAACACCAAAAGGCTTTTGAAATCAAAAAAATTATTGTGTGCTCTTTCTCTCCAAGCACCTCTTCTCTCAACGTTCAATTTTAAATTCAATTCAATTTCCTTTATACGGATCATTCATGATGGATCCACCAAATCCCCCAGATCACATTCGGAATATCAATGCCAAAGTATTTATTCACGAAAATGGTTTAGATCATACAGCCACTCAAGTTCGTCGAATGATCATTCCTTTCGGTCAATGCAATCTTGAAAAGTTTATTTCTCAAGTCAATGAAGCATTGGAAGTATCTCCATTGAGTCCGAATGCAATCACACTTGACAAGTATTCTCTGAGATATCAAGATGATGAGAAGGATTGGATCGATTTTTCAAGTGAAGTGGAATGGACCTCTGCTTTGCATTTATGCTCCACCTCACAAATCACATTATTTAAAATTCAAATTGTTCCCAAAGAATTGTATTTAAAAAAGAACAAAATGTTAACAAGCCATAGATTTACGCCATACACAACAGTATCAAGAAATTACAGACCAAATGATAGAGACTATATGAGCTCAGCTCAACATGTAGTAGATGTGTTAGTACCACCTGAAATGCAACGAAATCTTTTACAATTTATCGGTAAAATGGCATCTACTGCTCAAGAAAATTCAACTTCTATTGATGCTGAAAATGGTAAGTTTCATACTCTGACAGACTCAGAAGTAAAATCTTTTTTGACATTAAAAAGGTCCACATTATGGAACGGTTTGTGACGGATGCCAAATCAAAGATTGGATGGGAAAGAGATATAAATGTAGAGACTGTGAGAACTATGATTTGTGTGAAGATTGTTACAACAATCCTTCAATTAGAGAGCAACACTTTAGTGGAAATCATATGTTCATGTTGCACGTTTTACCAAAAATTCCTGAACAAACAGATGATGCCACAAATATGCAATCATTAACACAATCCTTTGACAAAACATTAACAACCTCTTCAAGCAGTAATACCTTGACAAATCAAACTCCCTTTGAAAAGGAACTTTTAATGTTGCATGATATGGGATTTGTAAACAAAACTAAAAATTTGACTCTACTAGAAAAATATAGAGGTGATATTCAGAAAGTGGTCGTCGATTTGCTTAATGAATCCAAAATATCATCAAACGAAGATAATAATTTTTATTATATTTAATAGAACTGAATGAGTTTCATGCAATTTCATTGATTTTCCACATTATGTTCTTTGTATGCCGCCATGAGATGGTCTGCATGTTGTTTTTTTACACATTATACAAAACTGGATCAAAAGGTTGTTGTGATGGAAATTATTGGGATGGCCATGCATCATAAATAGAGATCAATGAAGAAACGACACCGAATACACCTAGAGCTGCCTTATTTTGGAAGGTTGTCTTTTTTGCTAGAATGGCTGCTGTTCCAAAATCACAAAACAATGCAATTAATGTTCTAAACATCTTTTGTTGGTTGGCATCTCTGACAATATCAAACTCTTTCTTTTCTTTTGTCAAATATTCAGACCATCTCAACACATGGGCAAGAATAGCAAAGACCACACCGTAAAACCAAAAGTTTGAGCCAATGCGTGAATAGTCTGCATTCTTGTTATTATTAAATGTAGAAGCAAAGAATGATTGGCTTTTTTGTGCTAACTCTAACGGCATATCGGAGAGGATCTTCTCACGACTTAACCAAGTCAAGTGATCCACTAAAAAGTAATGTGCCATACATAATTTGGAGACGAGATCTAAAATTGCAGTCACGGTTTGTTTCTTTCCTGAGATTAATGCTTCAATAAATTGAATCAATGCAACATAGCCTTGGAATGGCTTCCAAAAACGCATCACTCTTCTGGCAGTTGCTAATCCAGCACTTGTTCTCTGAACACGGACAATCAAATCTTTATGATCAACAGTAGGAGAAGCAGATCTTTCTAAAATTTCTTCAATGATTTTGCATCCATATTGAATCACTTTGGTAGCCTTGTCTCGTCCAAGTCCGGTGTTCGTGAGTGTTTGGAATTGGTTGATGAAATTAATCACAGCCTTGTAGGGTGAAGCCTTTAAGTCTTGACTCATTTTTTTTTCTCCTGCTTGTTGATATTCTCCTTCTTCGCAGCCATTTTGGTTGCACCCGAAAAGGAGAAAACATGGCAACTGTTAGCAATGTTTTTTACTGGATGGGAGATATCCACTTGCATATAGGAAGATATCTACTCGCATTTCGTTGGGCGTCGATCTTTTTTTCTCCATCTATCTGTCATAGGCAAATTCACTTGCATGAGCTGCAAGTAAAGAGTCTACATCAAAACCACGATCGTGGACAGACATGACAAGGTGTGTACTCATCGTGATGAGGAGGATGATCATGACAACAAGGCTGACAGCAACAACAATAATGTTGACAGCACCAACGTTGTTGGTTGACATTTTTTGTGAGGATGCTTTTGAGAGTGGGATTATGATAATGATCATTACAAAGATGAAGTGACTAGCTCTGTTGAATTTGTGTGAAGTTCTGATGATGACCACCGATCAAATTGGTGATGCTTTCAAAGTGCGTGATGCTGGTGGTAGAATCATTGCCGAGTTAGAACTTGTACAACTGATTAAACATCCAGAGGTGCTTGGTGCAAAACCTATCAAGTTCGTAGTAGTAGTACTAGTAGTAGTGATGGTGATGGTGAGGATGATGACAGTACTATTAGTAGTACTACTAGTGATGATGGTGATGGTCAAGAAAACATCATCCTTGTGGCTTATCGTGAATCAAAGACAGCAGTGGATTGGGCAAATAATTTAAATATTGACACAGTGAAAGCCACTCTTGGACCATCATTCATGAATGCAGGAAATGTTCATGAAGGATTTTGGAATAGCTATTCATCCACCAAGTCATACATGATGTCTTATCTGAATCAACTTGTAGATCTTTCAAAAAATAGAAGAATTATTTTCACAGGTCATTCACAAGGAAGGTCCTATTGATCACCATAGATGTGTGATCTCTTTAAATGATGAATCATTGATCTTGGATATTTCAAATTCTATTTAATGAATAATTTAATCATTCATTTTGGATATTTCAATGAATAATTAAATCATTCACTATATATTTCTCCCTACAGGAGGTGCTGTTGCCATGATTGCAACTTTAGATTTTACATTTCATCATCCACAAATGAAACAACATGTCCAATTAATTACATTTGGTCAACCTCGAACAGTCCAATCTGATTTCTTGAATACCTTCAATAATTACATCAAATACTATTCTCGTTATGTCATTCGAGCATCTGAAAGTATCAAAGATTGGACAGGTAAAGTGATCATTTCTGCTGCTCAAGATGATATTGTCACTACAGTTCCACCAAAGATTTTTGGATTCCAACATGCTGGTCATAGAATTGATTTGAATTGTCCTGCAAGAGGAATCGTGAAATGTCATGACATGACCTTGTATTTGGATGCTTTGAAAACAATCATGTCAAATTCACTTCAGTGGTTACCACAATGAGAAGGTGCAGCACGAAAGGTTGTTGTTAATAATAATTGAAAGAATTTGAATGAATGGGTTTGTCATTTGACCAATTCCCATTCCATATTCAATTTCAGAGAGGTCAAATGGATGATCATTCATAGAGAGAGAGAGAAGGTTGAGTTTGTCAAATTTGACTTGCGAGGTTATCTTGAAAGTAATAGTTCCGTCGAATTCAGCAATGAAACAATAAACTCTGGCTGAATTCTCTCTTTTCTGAAATGAGTCTCTCCTACGTGTCGTTGTAGGAGCGGTGACATGCGCAACTCCAACAGGAAAATTCTCACAAAAGAAAAATCAGTGTTGTGTTCCCACAATTGTAAGAACCACCAAAACCAAAACCAAAACCAAAACCACCACAACCATATTGACCACCATCATCACCATCACCACCACCACTCTCTTTGAATCTCATCATGATCGACCATTTCGTACACTTCTCTCTAATTCCATTTCTCTTGTTTCTCTCCGAGATTTATCTTTTAGTATCTCATACGTTTGTGTTTGCACGCATTTACAAACCAAAAGAACATTCATTGAAGAAAATGGGCATGTGGTTCTTTTATGATGGTTTAAGTGGATTGAGTATTCTATTTGTATTACATGATCAAATCAAGCCTAATTCCATTTACTTTTATCTTGTTCTCTTTCATTTCATTGCACACATGTTTTATGTCTTGACTTGGCAACAAGGATATTATTCCATTCGGATTCGAAAATGGAGTAGTGCAGAGTATTCTCCAAATGCACCCTATGTGACTGTGGATTTCTTTTTGACTCTCTATGACATGTCCATTCATGCCTTCAATGCATTCTTATTGTATCAACATGCTGGAATGAAACACGTGTTGTTGTAATATGATTGTAAAAAGTGTGCTGGTCGAAGAGTGAAACTCATTTCATCGCGTTGCCTTACAATGACTCTGATAATATTGTATTATATAATACATTAAAAACAATTCCTGTTCACAACAACAACAACAACCAATACATTCTAAATCCAATTCCTATACTATTCATGGTCAGTTGATTCAGTTGCACAACTTCTTTTGAAACAAGAAAGTGTTTAATTTGTAGTGTGATTCAAATATTCTAGAATGGACTTTGAAATGTCCTTCCCAAAAAAAAATGGCTGTGGTTCGCACAACAACAACACGCACGGTCGCATTGGACCACGGGAAAGGAGGCACAAGCACTAGTGCTGCTTCTTCGGAGATTAGTGGGCAAGATCAACAACATGTATCAATACCATCATCCACACAACAACCACCATCATCAAAACAAGCAGCACTCTTGAACAAAAATAGTGATGGTGGATTTTTCAAGGTATTGATAAGCCTATGCGTGTCTTGTTGTTGTCCATCTTTTCTCACTTCAACCATTAAAAGGCTTACCGAACCAATAACAAATATGATTTTAAGTTATTTGGGAATATTACAAACTGTACAAAGTCTATTGATGAATAATCCTCTAACTGATTTTCTGAAGAAACACTTTTTGAAAATTTTAGCAGTTCTTATTTATTTATTCATGGCATTTGTGATTTCGAGCTTGACAGCCATGTTTGTAGTGATGGCCATACTGTTTTATCGACGACCACCTACTCAATACGATCATCCATTATTCTTTATAAAAGAAGACAAATCTCTCTATGCCAATGTCACACTACTTCCAAATGATTCATCACGATCACTTATCCAATCTGGATTATTTATTGACACATTTAGAATTAAACTGAACTTACCAGAATCTGCAGCAAATCGAAAAGTTGGAATGTTTACAGTACATGCAGATTTTTATGATAGAAATAATATGAAACTGTTTACAACCTCAAGAAGTGTATGTTGTGCTTACACTCAAAATTCAACACATCATTCTAATGATGATTATTCACAGAGTATGATAAAATATAATTCTAATATTATTAGAACTGTAAAAGATTTGATGAGCATACCATATATCATATTTGGGAATGAAAACGAACCTGAAAGGCAAATATTAGAAATGTTAACCGAAACACAACTAAATGATTTTAATAATCGAGTAATATTGCATCGAGCATCTCATATTCATGTGTGGATTGGATCCCCTGATGTACAAATTTATTCTGCAAGCATTCAAATGATGGCTCAAATCACAGGAATATGGTATTACTTTTTCAACTATCCTATTACAAGCTTTTTCATATTATTCCCAATTTTTCTGAGCTTTAACTTGTTTGGTTGGATCATGTTTGGAATTTTCCTTCTTTATTTAATTTTTATTCGCTTGAATAAGAGCCAACAACAAGAACCAAAATCATCTTTTGTGAAACATAAGCCATCTTTATCACAGCAGCAAATCCAAGAAAAGAAACTTGTCTCAATGTCTCCTCGTTCATCGGTCAAGCAAGAAGTTGCTGCTGCTGCTACTGTTCATGATACTGCTTCTACATCAAGTGATGAGAATAGAGATGGAGAAGAAGGACACATTGAAGATTCCAAACCTCTCGTTGTTCATAACCGACACGACCATGGTGATGAAACAAGTATTGTAGAACATTCTCAACAGCCTCAGTTGAGAAAGAGAGTCACAAGATCAAAGAAGAAACCACAAACAACATCGACCACCACGGATTGAGAAATGCACTCTCAATCACCATCACTCTCGTCTAACCCTTGTAAATAAATACCAAAACATTAGCACCAAAGATGGGAACGTGTTTTTCCAAACTCCAAAAGTCAAATCAATAATTTATTAACTTGACAAATCCGTTCATGCATAACCTGTCCACATTCCGCTTTCAATGTTGCATTCATCAACTCCTTTCAAAATCCAGAAGAAACCCTGTTTTACAATGATGAAGTGGAAAACGAATGATAAAATAAATCAAGAATTCGTATATTCAACATGAACATTAACACCTCTTTCGATTTGAATAATTATTCAAACTTACATTCATGCCCCAACTTGTTCCCCACGAGTTGGCAACAATCCAATACTTCTTATTGCTCACTGAATCCACACCATAACCAACAATCTTGACTGCATGTCCACCCAATGCCTCACCAGAGACGTGATGATACACTCCAGATTTGTAGCTCATAAAATCACGATACACTATAAATTTAGGGTAGTAGTGTGTAGGATGAACCATTGATTGGATGTGTTGATTGGATGTGATTGTGAATCGATCGTACAAAAGTAGTAGGAGGGTTCTATTATAAAACAAAAACTTACCTGTAAAACCTGTTTGAATTGGTCCATATTCATACAATTCATTCTCAGCATTTGAAACACCAATCACGTGCTTGGCAGACTTTGCCTTGTACAGAGTAACGGCTTGTCCATTGGAACATTTGGTTGGGCATTTACCTATAAATAGGTATTCGTATTGGGTAAATTTGTTTAATTCAAAGGTATATTGTGTTGTGAATATTGTTTTAAATATATCACGTGTTATATATCATGATAGAATCATTCCAATCATGATCATCATTAACAACACACTTACCATTACTCTTTCCATCACCAGAAGTGTATGGAACACAAGCATCACTTGGAATACCAGTTGTGACCAAAAAGTTCCATGCAAGATTCAAATATCCTCCATCACATCCATAGTTTCTAGTATCACATGAAACCATGTATTGAGGTGAAAGAACAAGATCTGTTTTACCATCAGTGGCAATACACAAACGATCACTCAACACTTCAGAAGCAGAGAAAGCCCAACATGAACCACATTGTTCTTGATTTCTATGGTTGTTGTTGTTGTTGTTGTTGTGGAGAGACATGGTTAAAATTGTTTCATTGGTATTGATTCATTGGTATGTTGTTGAGATTGATCATGATTGGGAATCGTATTGATTCATTGGTATGTTGTTGAGATTGATCACACATTCAGTTTGAAGGTTCAACAACAAGGGATATTTCAAATTAATTGTTTACAAATAAAGTGAGAATATGAAAGCTTACCTAATGGGATGGATACATTTTGGCCATTTGACTCTCGAATCAAAGCTTGCTGGTGCTGCTACAACCTTGTTGGTAGATGATTGTTTTTGTAATCTCTCCATGATCATGTCAGCTGTTCCTGGTTGAATCAAAACAGCTCCCAATCTCTATAGTTTCAAATATTATAGATGCATTATAGAGGTTATTAACACACATTCATGCATGCAGCATAACCATTGCAACAACAAATCATCACAACAAATGATGATATTGAGATAGAGAGACGTCATATCTTGTTCGTCAATTCTTGTTGTTGTCGTTGTGACTTGCACTACAAACCTTTCTGAAATCTTCAACACTCATATTTTCAAATTGTGGATAATGAGTGGCTTTCCAAAAAACCTTTGGACTGTTATTGATTAGATTAATCAAGACAGGATCATTGACTTGTCTGATTGGATCTTGTGCCAACACAGCAATTGCAGCGGAGACCACAAGAAGTGTTGTTGCCAACAAGAAGATTCTTTTGAACATTTTTTTGATAATGAAAGTGATCATGTGGCTGATCGGTGTGACAGTTGAAGGAATGGACAAGAGTACTTTAAATTCTTGCTCTTCTCCGCGACCGGAGCCTACGGCAATGGCGTTTTACAAAAATCTTTATGGTTCAGTTGTATAAAACAGGATGATCGGAAACAAGTACTCCGGCTCCGGGTGTTACTTTTCGGAGAGAAGAAATGCTCGAAGATTTTAGGGTTCCTTAGATTTCCTTAAACAATTCAAAAATTAACCTGTTCTTCAACCTTGAATGACAATATCCATTCAATTTCGGTTTTTTGAGATAAATCCCACATAAAAAAAATGTTACCTGCGACAACGGATACTTCATCTGCCTCCTCGGCATCATCATCGCTCTACCAAACGAGCGAAACTGACTCCGATAATGCTTACCGAAGAGTTGAAAAGATGTACAGAAAACATCATGTCAGTAACAAACATGGAAAGATGGTTGGTAGGTTTTTTTAAATATTAAATCTCATCATCATCATCATTGGGACCAACCGATAATTGTTTCATTTGTATTGGACTAATCGAATATTCATACCATTCTCTATGAATTTATTTAAATAATAATAATTGATTGATGGAATAATACGAAAGAGGCTGATTTTCCCGATACCACCCATGTGATTGATTTTCATAATTTACAAAATAACACTCCAGAAAATAGACAACTTCTTGAACCTGTGGTATTACCAAACACTGAAATCGATATGAAATATTTTGAAGAGGCATTAGAAAAGTATAACTCTTATTTCTCCCAAGATGAATATTTGAAAAATACAATGCGTTTCACTAAAGAAGAGTTAATGAGCAAATCGATATATACATTTAAAGGATATCCTGGATTTTATGTCATCAAGGACCTCATGAGACCAGAACAGCAAATTTATTGGATTAAACAAGCGTTAGAACAGTATCCTAATCCTCCAAATATTACTAATCATACTATGAAACAAGGTGAAATTTTGGATATTTTTAAAAGAAGCGTAAACGGAGATGAAGAAGCCAAGACTTTACTTAAAAAGTTAGCATGGTGTACTTTGGGATATCAATATGAATGGACAACAAGAAAATATCACAAGGATAAGTTTGTTAAATTTCCTGACGACATTGGAAATTTTGTTGAAATGATTGCATGTCAATGTGGATATGGACCTTATAAACCTGAAGCTGGTAAGTTTATTAACATTAAATACATCTCCAATATCATCCAATTTATATATTCAAATAATTATACTACTATCAAAGCCATTGTGAACTTTTATTCCAAAGATAGACTCATGGGAGGTCATGTGGATGATGCAGAGTATGAAATGTCAAAACCAATTGTTAGTTTGAGCATTGGTTCAAAATCTATCTTTCTATTGGGAGGAGAAACGAAAGACATTGAACCTAAAGTAAGTATTGCATTTGTTACGTATACGGTCTCATGTGTTCATGATATTCTTTCGTCACTATCCTATTAATATTAAGGCTATTTTTCTCGAGTCAGGAGATTGTATGTTGATGGGAGGCAGGGCAAGATATTGCTTCCACGGTATTGCTCGAATTCTTAAAGATACTATTCCTGCCTATCTTCAAACAGCACATGTAGATCCCAAGTACAAGATTTACGCGGAATATATGGAAAGAGATATGATGAGAATCAATATTAATGCTCGACAAGTATTTGTGGATGAGAATCAAAAGAAGGAATTCGACAAGAACTTGGAACAATAAAGTCATGTCTCTAAAGTCCAAAAACAACAACAAGTCATAATCGTATCGAAATTGAGGTTTAATTTACTAGTGTGGATCATCAAAGATGAGTAAGAACAAGAACAGCTTATTCTTGACGTTGTCGTGGTGCCGAGTAAATGACATCGTCAGTTCTGATAATCATTTCTGCAGCCTCAGATGCTGACAAAAGAACTTGTTCTTTCACTCTGAATGATTCCGTTATTCCCAAACTTCTCACATCACCAATTTCACCTTTAACGATATCAATACCATGGTCCGATTGTCCCTTGTAGTGATCAGTTTCTAACACTGAAACCAATTCTGCAGAATCCAATCCAGCATTATCTGCAATAATTGCTGGCATTGCCTTAAGAGCATTTGCAAATGCCTCCATAGCAATGGATTCCTTTCCTGGTGTTTGTTTTGCTGCTTCCATCACTGCTCTTGCCATTAACATTTCACTACAACCTCCACCGAGTACTGTCTTGGTATTGAGAACTGTTTGTGATAACACACAAAGAGCATCATGGAGAGAACGGTCAGCTTCTTCCAAGAGATGAGTGGAAGCACCACGTAACACAATGGTACAAGCTTCATTCTTTGCACATCCACTGAATTTCAAGAGTTTGTCTTCACCAATCATAATTTCCTCAACTGAAGCACAAGATCCTAATTTGACCAATTCTGGATGATCAAATGTAGAAACAATTTCTGCTCCTAAAACAAGTGCCAATCTTTCAACACCTTCAAAATCTGCATGTTCAATAGCCATGACACCATTGTCAGCAAAGAATTCTTGTGGAAAATCATAAATCAATTGTCTGTTAATGAAAACATTAATTCCATGATCAATAATCTTTTGACATTTCTTTTTCATCTTTTCCTTTTCTGCCTTTTCAATTTCAGAAAGTGTTGCAATACTAGATGTCTTTACCACACCTCCATGAATTTTGATTTTATCAGTGTCCATAGGTGTGTTAGCGACAAGAATTTTACAATTCTGCATTTTCTTTGGTTGACCAACTCCAATGGTTTTGTCAAGAATGAAACCTTCATCCAAATAACTGTCCTTCATACTACCACCAGGCTTCTTCAAAATTTGAATGTGATTTAAATCTGTACTTCCATTTAATCTTAGAACAGCATCAACAGCAAGATTTGCAAACAATTCTTTTTCTTGTTGTAAAATCTTAGAGCTCAAAGTCGTACGAGCAATATTCAACAAATCTTGTCTCAATGCTTCTTTATCTTGTCCATGATCCACAGAGGCTTTCAAAAGAGCATCATGAGCAACTCTTGTAGCCTTTCTCCAACCATCAATAATGGTTTGAGGATGTATCTTTTGTTCTAAAAGTTTTTCTGCTTGTCTCAACAATTCACCTGTGAATACACACACTGAAGTAGTTCCATCACCAACTTCATCGTCTTGAGTCTTGGCAATGTCTACCAAGATTTTAGCAGCAGGATTTTGAACAGAAAGTGCTTTCAAAATGGTAGCACCATCATTGGTGACTTCAACTTTTGCATCAACACCTTCAGATGCTTTGACAAGAATTTTATCCATTCCTTTTGGACCAAGAGTGGTCTTGAGAAGATCTGCAATGGCAATGGCACCAATAATGTTACTCTGTTCATCATTATCATGAATGATTTGAACAATAGGAAATAATATTTGTATGTATATATGTATATGAAAACAAAAGGAAACAAAAGGAAACAAAAGAATTGGTGTTCAAATGATGAGAAGGATATTGTGAATACAACAGTGTGTTACATTACACACACACACGCAGAGAAATCCACACAAGCAGAGTCAAAGAACAATTTCATCACCACGATGAAACAAGCATCCGAAAGCAATGAATATTGTATTTCAATGTGTGTTGATGTTGGTCGAATGTTGTGTTGTATAGCAACCACAATCCAATGAATGAAAATACAATTTGAGGTATGGATGTATACGGGAAGTGAAAGGGTTGTATAATCATCACGTGAGTGTTGTAGTAGATTGATACCAACAGAGCAAGACAACAACGGAATTTGGATAACCATCATTAGTACATGTAATCAATAAGAATAACCATCATCTTCAATTCATCAACGTACCAAGTATGCCATTTCTCCCTTCTCTTCGTGGGATCCTTGCTTAAGATATCGGACATGATGTTTGAATTGTTGTTGTTGTTGT